>NC_133580.1:70630491-70967880 GCF_964106895.1 Numenius arquata
CAGAAATACCTGCTGTCGGTGTTAACCTCACAGGAACACCTGCAGCACCAGGAGGTATTGTTATCTTGTACTCTGGAGAGTATTTGCTTAGGGATCAGCAAAGGAATAAAAATCTGAGTAGGTCAGTCTAATCCCAGGTCCTGTGTCGGTATATATCGCCTGGTAATTATCCTGGGAAAGGCTCTCCTTGCCTTTGCGGCCTGTGGATCCTTCACCTTCCTGCAGGACCCCCCTCCCATTGATGTCAGAGGAGAAATATGTGCATGGGGGGAAGGGCAAAATATAATCAGTGCGGAGCAGAAAGAACTTTGCCCGAACGCAGAAAATACTGCTGGGTGTCAGCAAATACCCACGCCTGCGTTCCAGCCTCTCCGGCCGGCAGTCGGGCACAGGAGGCTATCGGTTCTTGCACATGGCTGGAACGGGGCAAGAATTTGTTCAGTGCTGTAGGAGGAGGTGTATTTTAATTTGTCCCTCGCAGGTGTCTGAATTTTGGGCTTTCCTCTTGCTGGAGAGCGGTGCCGCCTCCTGGAGCCAAGAGAAGAGCTGACCCATCTCCTGCACTTACTGAGGTTTGAGTTTCTCAAATGAAAAAGCCAGGTTCTGGTAACTCTGGAACCGGGAACTTTAGATTAAAAAGCAGCTGCTCAGAGAGGAAGTAGGCAAGCGGGAACAGAAATGACTGGGCTAACAGAGATGGCCGGCTGCCTTTATCCATCTGCTTAACTAAGTACGATAAAAATGGGTGTCTCAGGTACCTCTGGCATATTTTGCCTTGCCTTATGTTCATTGCTGTCACGTGGCCCCAGACCAAATCTGGCCACGGCACGTCACACGGAGACGATAGCAGCAGTAGGTGGGGAACAGGAGGGAGCCTCGGATTTCGCTGCTCTCAGGATTTCAGCATCCTTTCCTGCAGTGACAGGGCGTACACTTAGTGGGACAGAGCTGTCCTCCCTGCCGAGGGAGCAGCGTAGTCCTCGGAGCACTCCTGGAATGTCCCTCTAGTTCCTGGGAATAAGGACCGACTCCGTAAATCTTCTGTTCCCGGCATCATTTGGGACACCCGGTCCAAAGCCTGATGTTCCAGCAGTAACTGAGCTGCCACCGCCCATCAGCTGGTGGCCTCATCCTTCACATGCTTCTACTCAAATTCTCCTGACAGAAGTGTTAAACTCCTGCTTCTGATGAAGTCCATAGTGAGCACAGTGTTGGTTAAAAAACAAACCAAAAAAAAATCCCACCCTGAAAGTAAACTCACTGGTCCTGCCCTGTTGGAGTGAAAGGCAGGTCCTGCTGAGTCACGCCAGCGTCGCAGGTGTCTCCGGCTTGGTCTCCAGCTCGATGCCGGCATCCTTGGCCTCTTACCGCGGCTCTCTCTTCGGCAGACCTAGTCTTTTTCTTTCCTTCTAAAGTGCGATGGAAACCTGGCTTATTAGCTTTGCTAGGAATGCGGTGGAGAAGGAATGGTGTTTTTAAAGAAACACAAACCCCTCCTGTCCCTCTGACATGGAGATTCCTGTTCTTGTCTCCAGCTGGAATAAAGCTAAAGGAAGCCTACTAACCACCCAGAAATAGATGAGCTGCAGGAAATCCATAAATCACTACTAGATTTAACTCTGAGACATAATGAAACTTTCTAATAACCAGAGTTGAATTAGAGTGATCAAGAAATTATGAGGGCACACTCCCTCCATTAGACATGCATGACCTGACAAGTTAATAGGGGCAAACAGCCCAAAGACACAAATTACAGACTCCTGTGGAATGGGGCTGGTGACTAAGCAGTTCAGGAGCAGGTTAGTTTGTGACCACAGCAGCGGTGTTAGCCAAGTGCATTTCATGGCCAGCTGGGGCAAACACTGGCTGTTCCCCATGGGTAGCCAGGAAGCTACAAGTGCTTGCGTTGGCCTTCAAATCCTGTTTGGAATCGTTCCTTTGACTAGTAGAACACCCAAAAGCTGTGGCTGTGCAGCTCGGTACAGCCCACCCGGTGCAGTCTCCTCTTATGTCTGGTGCCCATCAGACCTGCTGAGCCGCAGGGGATGGTGAAGGAAGGACAGAAATGCACATGTTTTCTTCTGGGGGTTCTGCTGAGAAAAGTAACACTGTCCCAGGGTCTGTGATGTGTAGAGAATGCTCTGGGGAGACCTTAGAGCCCCTTCCAGTCCCTAAAGGGGCTCCAGGAGAGATGGGGGGGGGGGGGGATGGGGTAACGCTTTTAAACTGAAAGAGGGAGATTGAGCTGAGATGTGGGGAAGAACTTCTTTGGTGTGAGGGTGGTGAGAGCCTGGCCCAGGTTGCCCAGAGAAGCTGTGGCTGCCCCATCCCTGGAGGGGTTCAAGGCCAGGTTGGAGGGGGCTTGGAGCAACCTGGTGTGGTGGGAGGTGTCCCTGCCCAGGGCAGGAGGTGGCGCTGGATGGGCTTTAAGGTCCCTTCCCACCCAAACCATTCTGTGATTCTAAGTGGTCAGTAACCTCTCACCCCAGGGCCCGGGTGAAGAGGGCTGGGTGTCTGGTGTTTGCTGTCTCTGCCAGTGGGCTTATGACTGAAAAACTCAGGAGTGGGTGTTAGTGCAGGAAATGTCCAGCCTTTCAGTCTGGTCACAGCAAGCCGAGAGCTGAGGAAGCTCTTTGCTGCTCAAGAGCAGCTTTGGTGCTAAGCCTGCCTGGAGGAGCAGTCTGTGGTCTCCGAAGCCGGTGGTGGGGCACTGAGCCTGGGTCAGACCTGCCGTACTGAGTCACCAGCAGCACTCACCTGCTGAGTCCCAGGAAGTCCTCTCCCTGTGGATGGTTGTGACTCAAGGACATCTTGATTTTGATCACTGAAAGAGCTCCTCCTGCGCTGAATGCTGGATTGTCTTGGTTAATTGTGGAGCCCCGGCTGTGTCCCTTGCAGGGGTGCGCCAGACTAGTCAGGAACCCAACATAATCGAGGGGGACTAATTTCTGCCTCTCCTGTGTAGTCTCTCCCAGCCTGTTCCTGCCCGGTTTCACTCAGAGAGCAGGTGGGAGGTCGTCACGGACACCGAGTTTCTGTCTGATCTCTCTTCTACATTAAAATTTTGTATTTCAGAAATATTTGTTTGGGCTGCCTGTATAAGATAGGGCACAGATTTCTCATGCCTGTATTTTTTTATCTCACAACACTGTTTTTCCTGCTAAGATAAAAATCTTCTGTTCTTCTTGTATTAATGTCATGACTACACCAGCTGAAATACTTAACTATACTTGAAAAGCCTCTAGTTTTGACTCTTCTTTTTATTCTCTCGTAGGTTACCTCTTGCAGGCAGTCCTGGGCACAACAGTGATCCCTTTATGTGGGCCTGGTGAGATGGAGAACTGCACCACAGCACTAAGTAAGTGGACTTGTCAAACAAAAAACCATTTTTTAGCCTGCCTTTCCTTTAATATTGCTTCTTTAGCAGGAGAGCTCTGTCTTAGGTGAGAACTCTGCTGAAAAGCTGAAATTTTTTATGTGGAACTCCTGAAGGAAATCTCAGGATAGCTCTGGCCTGGGAGAATCGTCTCCTGGATCAGAAGGCTCTCCTGCTTCAATGCCTACTGCATCGAAGGTCTCTTGGTAGCAAGAGTATTAGTCATAGAATCATAGGATCATAGAACATTTTAGGTTGGAAGGGAGCTTAAAGATCATCGAGTTCCACCCCCCCTGCCGTGGGCAGGGACACCTCCCACTAGTTGTACTTATAAAGCTTGTATGTTGTTTGGGAAGCGCAAAGGGAAAATAAGGCTGATGAGGTGCTAACAGAATCTCCTCGCAGTCCAGACAGAGAACAGTCCACGTGTGGCTCAAGTCGGGATAACGAGATGCAAGCCTGAAATGAAGGACTACTGCTTCCACGGACAGTGTGTATACATCGTGGACTTGGACGAGCACTACTGCAGGTATGGATGGGGCGCAGTGCGTCCCCCAGACCTCCCCGGGGTGGGCTTGGGGGTGAACCACACGTGGTATTGACACTTGGGCAGAACACCATCCCAGCAAAGCATTTAAATGCTTCCAGAACTTAAGATGGAGCAGTATATCTGTAATACACCTCAGCTGCATTTGAGCAAGCGTTAGGCACGTGTGCGGGCTCCAGTGAAACCTGGGTGAGAGCCATAGACACCTGAAATCAGTCACCGTCCCGACATAAACTTGGGACGCTCGTTCTGATGTGCTTCCCAGTTCAGCTGTATTTACAGTAGCGTGAGATCCAGACCTCAGGCGAAGCAGCGAGGCCTCTCCTTTGATTCAGCCTACAAAATAAAGCCCCTCTAGGCGTTTTTAAGGGTATTCCTCATTTACTTGAAGAATTCGCACCCGTTTCTAGGGCCTTATGGGCTTGAGTTACATCAGTTCAGGTTGCTCGTCCCTGAGGAAAGAGCAGGCCAGCAGTATAACATGCCCTCTGGACTGCTGGAGTGTAACCCCACGGCGATGTCTCTCCCCCTCAGGTGTGACGTGGGCTTCTCCGGGGTGCGGTGTGTGCATTCCGAACTTGTCAGGCAACCCCTCAGTAAGGAGTACGTGGCACTGACAGTTATCATCGTCCTGCTTTTCCTCGTCGCCATCTCTCTCACAAGCTACTACATCTGCAGAAGGTAAGAAAGGTTTTCTTCGTGGCTCGGGAAGGGAAGTCAGCTCTGTGTGTGTGGCAATCCCAGAGGGACCGGGACACCTCCACTCACTTGACTGCACTTAGTGTTCAAAAAAAGGAAGTGTGCTGAGTACGTAGCAAACCCCAAATTACAGGCAAGGCAACAGTACCCTCTTTTAACCCTGAGGGAGGACTGTGTAGGTCAGTTCACGTCTCCCTTAGAGGGTGTGTTGAGACAAAGGAGGGAGCAGACAGGGAATAGGAAAATTCTAGTTCCTTTTCTTGGTAATGCCGTTTCCCCAGTCATTAGGAACTGGAGAGCTAATTTAACACTAGCTAATTTGTTTATCTGCTGTGTTACTGTGGTGACTGTGATATCACGAGCATTGCCTTATCAGCTTCACCAGGGAGGACAGTAGTCTTCTCCACTACCAGGCCCACAGGCAGCAGGAATCATTCTTCAGGCTCATAACTAATCGTAGGCAGCTCTCGGAGCCGAGGAGGTGGAACATTCCCCAGAGGGAGAGCTGGGCTTGGCAGATCTGATGGCTCGATGGTGCCTGCTGTGATTCCTCTTCCCTGCCTGAAGACTCGCTGGCGCGTCATCTCGAGCAGAAGATGGCCTAGTTGGTTAGGTGCCCAGCCCCGTGGCAGGGAAGGAGCCAGCAGGATGTCTCAAAGACAAACCTAGCACTGGCAGCGAGACCGTAATGCAGATATGAAATCTTCAGTGAAGAGCTGAGAAATGAGACCCTGCCTGGAAGTGATCCCAGAGCTGGAGATGAGCACAGACAGAGCCCACCTGCTAGAGGTTTAAAACTAACCTGAGGAGGTCATGCAGAGTTCTTCTTCTTCTTCCTTCTCCCCCCTCCCCAGAAAGCCGCTGGGAACAACGGGCTTTCCACAACTCACGCTTCTCTCCTCGACTTGCAGGTACCGAAGCAAGAAGAGACAAACCAACGCCAGCGAATACAAGGAAGTTGGGACCCTGTAGAGGAAACGGCTTCCTGCAGTGTTCTGTTCACCTGGGCGGACTCAGTGGCTTCCCATCTATTTAAATGTTATTTTTATTAACAATATTTACAATATTTATATCCTTTTAAAAATTTCAATTGTTTGGTGATCCAATCAGTATAGGTCAAGCATTTTATTTTCAGTGTTTTATTTTTTTATTAAATAATATTTCCTAATGAGAACCCCGCCTAAGTGGTTCTGTGGGATAGAGATATATTTTTATAAAAGCTCATCTTCTTACTCTGAAGAGTAATTTTATATTTATTCTTGTGAATATGCTCAAAACAATGCTACTCTTGAAATAAAAGTTCTAGACAAAGTCAAAATGTCTGTGTGGTTTGATTGAAGCGAAACTTGGCCGAGGAAGGTGTTTGAAGCCCCAGCGGGTATTTCTGGAGAGAGGAACCATAGCATCCCTAACAGTAGGTATCCATGCGCCTTAGTTCCAACGAAGATAGCTATTAGCTGGCGTAATTGGAGGAAGCCTTAAAGAAATCTGACGTGCTGCGTGACAGCAGCATGGATCTCAGCTCATCCATATCCTGGGGAAAGTTGTGCTGGACATACTTTGGATTTCAGCGAGGGGGCGGCAGCAAAGGTTGATCGGTCTCTGCGGCTGATAATGGCAGCTCAGGGTCCGAGTGCAGCTGCAGGAGGAAAACTCCCTCCGAACCAGCACCAGCCCTCGAGTCCTGCCCGTTCTGTTTCTGCCGTAGTGTCTGGTACAGCTGGGAAAAGGAAAGGGTTTGAGCTTGAGCTTAACATAGGTATCTCGTTGGCCTAAAATAACAATAGAACAGCCCACTGGGCTTGGTTGCACCCCGGGTGTGGCTCCCCATGGACAGGAAGGATTCTTGCAGCATCCGAATCATCCCCGTTAATCCCATCACTTCCCACGCTTTCAGAAGATGTGAGAAAAAGCACAGAGGCCGGTGTGCACTGCGTCGGCCTGTGTTGCCTGGTGTTCATGGGCCCAAGACCTGCAGTCTCTTGACCTGTGCCACGGGGTCTTTGTGAGGAGGAGTGGTGGGACCCGAGACGTCACAAAGGGCTCTTTCAAAAGCCTCATCCAGAGGCCCTCGTGGAGGAATAAACTGGCTCTTTCCCTCTCTCCATAAACGGCCCTCCTGTATTGGATGCTCTTGAGGTTGCTCTTGTGCAACCTGCTCTAGGTGGGCCTGCTCCGGCAGGGGGTTGGAGGAGATGATCTCCAGAGGTCCCTTCCAACCCCACAGCATTCTCTGAGACCAAGCAAATGAAAGGGGGGATCTTATTCTCAAAAGTGACTTTCCGTGCTTTTCTGCTCTGTGCTGTCCTGTGACAACTTTCAGCTGAGCTTGTAGGGAACGGGGCTTAACTCTGCCTTGCGTTGTCCTGTCGAGCAAGGCCCGGCCGTGACCTGCTGTGAGAGGGAACCCACGAGCTCTTCCGCGCACACACGCTGCCATGGGGTAGGAGGAGGCTGCTTGTGGCAAGCCGTTTGGCCAGCAGTGGTCTTCGGGAAGGTAGTCACTGGTGTCGTGTCCGGAGAGCAGGGGGTCTGTGAACGGGAATGGAGGAGGGTCCCTGCAGTCGGGGCTGGGGCATGAGGTGGGAAGGGCTTGCTCAAGTGCCCTGCGCTGGCTGTGTGACATGGCCTTGCCCAGAATCAGCCAGTTTTCATCCCCATGGGGAGGGATGTCTACTGAGCTAAACAAGGGTGCCATTTGGGCAGACCCACGTTACACATGATGGGTTGCTCCAGCAGCGCGCAGCGGGAGAGCCCGGATGCCCCAGGCTGGTGGATGCGAGCTCTGGTTGCCAGGCCACGGCCTGGGATTGAGTTACTTTCAGTGCTGCTCACTCTGCTGCGTTGCCACAGACCTCCTTTCTCCGGCAGATGCACCTCCAGCTTCTGAAGGTCGCAGCCGCCACATCATTTCTGCCTGCAGGGAAACCAGTCAAGACCCAGACCTGCTCAGCCAACGTGAGCGATGCTTTGTGCTCACGGCCACTTCTCAGGAGGAAAGCTTGACCAAGTACCTTTGGCCAAAGACAAGAAAATCTTCCAGATCCAGTTTGGCGATGTAGGGGTAGAAGGGACCCCCTCTGCGTGTCTCCACGGCTGCAGGCAAGGTGGCTCTCGCTGTGTGACTTGGGGCCTGTCACAGAACAGCCTGTGTTGACCTGACCATGGGACCTCCTGCCCATCTTTTTCAAACTCTGGGTTATCCTGTAGGGTTTACGGGGCTCGACGTGCTGGTTCTGTGCAGGTTTCCTGTGGCTACCTTCTGCCATCTTCTGAGATGACTTAAGCACTCCTTTTTGGCAGTGCTACAGCCCAGCCCTTACCCAGCCCTCAGCCTGGCTCAGTCAGTGTTTAAGGTTTGCACTGGATGGTGCAAATTTTTCCCTGCTCTGCCTGGTCCTTCATGTCTCCCTTCACGCTCGAGTTAGAAGGGGATGGTTGGTCATTCCCGGTTAATTGTGTTCACTCTGTGTCACAGGGCCCTGATTAGCTGCTCTTCAGCTTTTCACTTCCTCTCTCCTTCTCCTGCAATCCAGTTGTCACAGGGGAACCTGTTCTGCCGGGTGACTGGTGACAGCTAATGGCAACCCCAGCCACAGCCGCCTTGCAGCGCAGCCTTTCCCAGTGGAAAGATGGGGCAAAAACCAATTCTCGCAGCCTCCTTCCCTTCTTGCTGTGACCCAGTTAGGACACGTGGTGACACATCTTCATTTCCCACCTCGGGCTTCCCTGCCTGTCCGTGAGCTGCTCCGGCCGGTCCCTCTTCATCCTCCAGAAGCGTTTCCTGGGCTCCCCGCAGAGCCTCAGCCCGGAGACACTCAGCCCCTTCCCTCCGACTTCCACGCGCTGCCCTTTCCTTTGCAGGAGCATCACAAAAGGGGGGTCCATCCATTTGTAAATGGTGACCCCCCGTGTTCGAGGCCCCGTTACTGGAGCTCCAGTGCCCCCCTGCACCCGAGCGGCCATGACAGCCCAAGACACGTCTCTCCGCTGCAGCCCTGGGGTCCGCGTGCCCATCGCTGCCCTTCCAGAAGCTTTAAATTGCAGTATCAGCAGCAGCCTGGGGTTTATCACGTGTTGAGCTACTTAGGTCAGGCAAATCTAAGGGAAATAGTCCACTTCCAGGCCCGAGCAGGATTTGTTTGGGGGTTTTTTTGTATCTTCCTTAACTTTTAGCTGACTCTCCAGATTCGGCTTGGGCTTTCTCCACCTACCCTGTTGCTCATCTTACTCCCAGCCCAGAACAGCCCTTCCAGACCCTGTGTTTTTCTCACTCCTGCACACGATTGAGCAACAGCAAAGCTTGGGGCCACATACCAGCCTGCCACCTCAACGGCTTGTGCCGGCTGGACGTAGATTGCCAGTCCGGCAACCACACAGCCGGGTCCTGCCGACACACCCCGCGTAATTTGCCTCGGAGAGCGAACCTCCCTCATTCTTCCCATGGTTTCTGCTGGCACCACCTCCAGTCCCTCTGGTGCGGCTCTTCCTCGCCCTCACCGCCCACTCTCGGAGTCACCTTTGGCTGCAGCTCCCTTTCCTCCGGGGCTGCCCTGCCTCAGCCTTCCTCACCAAACGCCTTCGCCTCCATCTCACACTGCGTCGTGGCAGAGTAGGTGCGTGAAACAGGCAGGGACAGGGGCTAGAGAGTGGTGCTGGAGAGACCCTCCTGACACCGCGGCCGTCTGCGTGTCCTCGGGGCCACCAAAGTATGGCTCTGCCGGTGGCTCTCTGGAGGCCTGAGCACCCACAGCTCCCACCAGCCGCAGCGGTGCTCCCTTTGCTCCCTTTGACACCTCCCTCTCGTTTTAAAACGCACTCCATCCCAGACCTGCCCCGTCAGTGACCCCCTTGTCGGGTTCTGGCCAACAAGTCTGTGTATTTTATCCGAAAGCCATTCCAGCCCCTTGGGATTCAGGCGAAGGACAAGTGATGCTTTCAGGCCTGGGGCCGTCTGGCCCAGGAAGCAACGGCAGCGACTCCTCACCCGGTGCTCAGTGGAAGGAGGGTGCTGCTGTGAAGTGAGGCTCACTGTAAGCTTTGGGAAATGCCGGGTTTTGTGCGGATGTTACCAGCGGGAACAATTCCTCTGGGCACAATTTAGCTGATTTTTTTTTAAGGCATCAGAAAAATCTTTCCCAAAGCAGCAGCCACAAAACTGCGAAGGGATGGGGATGGGAGTAGTCGCAGTCCCTTCAGCCGTCCAGCGCCTCATCGCTTCTCAATGGGGACCCTTTTCCAGCGCCTGTTGTGTGCCCGCTGTTACCAGCCCTGCAGTTGCCGTTACCACAATGTCTGTGGCTACTGCGGGGGTTAAACCCAAACCTCTCTCCATCGGTGGCCCACACGGCGATGCGATGCGTTCGACTTGGGAGGGTGACCTTTCTCTCTCCAGATACCGTCTTGCCTGTTGCGTGCTTCGTGGCAATGTCACTGGAGGTGCTTTGGCAACCTCCAGCCTCTGTGAGTCATGTGTCCCCCCCAGCGGGTTTCCTCGGCGTGCGTCAGCCGGCCGTGTCACAAGAGAGCCGGAGGAAGCCTCCGTGACAGTCCAGGGTTACATCAGAGAGGCGGAGGACGTTTGGACAACTGGTCCTCGTCCCCACGGCTGAGGCAAGGCTTGGATTGCACCTCATCTGGCACCTCATCTCGGGGCTGCTCCTGAGAAGGGCTGGTGTGAGCACAGGGAGGGGAGAGAGGAGGTGAAATGGGCTGGAAAGACTTAGAGAGCTTGCAAAGATGACTCCTTGCAAATCTGGGCTGGGTCAGTAGCAGTTCTCCTTTGTGTTTACGGTGAAGGACGGATGGATGGATGGATGGAGGGATGGGTGGGTGGATGGATGGGCCAATGAACAGATGGAAGGAGGGAAGAAAGGATGGATGGAAGGAGGGACAGATGAATGGCAGGTGCTCCATCAGTAAACATAGAAGTTTGCTCTTGCACAAATAGTCATCATTATTTTAATAAAGCCGGTGCCAAACCTAAATTACTCCAGTACTCCCATTATATAATTCCATCCTGTGTGATTAAAAGCTTTTCCAGCAAACTGGGAGATTAAAACAACTGATCAAAAAATATTGAGAAATCTCTCTGCCCTGCCCTGATGGACTCTCATCCTTCTGACCCAGTCACCAGAGGGCATCGGCCTCTTGACAGGGAAACCCAGTAGGAATTCAGGCGATGAGATGCAAACAGTAATGCACCGGCCCCAGCTGGGAAGCACTGTTTGTCTGTGGACATTTGCCAGTGGTCCCCAGTGGTCCTGTGGTGGTGGCTCCTTCCATTCCAGTTGGTCGGGCAGGTTGTCGATGTCCTTCATTATAACGGGAAGCCGAGGCGGTTGTACAAGCCACGCAAATGAGGAAGAGAAGCCAGTTTAGCTGCCTCTCCCAGAACTGCCATCATTTAGGCGGTAGAGACAAGGAAATAGAGGTTAGTATCAGGAGAGAAGAGGATGGGAGGTGGACACACCGACAGGGGAAAATGCCTTCAGGTCACTGCTGAGAGGGGGCGGCAGGAATCAGACTGAAGAGCCGTAATAAGGGGATGGAAAAATCAGGAAGGAATAGGGTTTAGATGAGGGCAAGGAAAGAGGGTGAGACTTTTGATTGTAGAAAGGACACAATACTGAAATCAGGAGGAAACAGGAGAACTCAGTACCTTGCAAAATCAGTGCACCAGGGGCCTCCCAGATATTTGGAGCTCATTCAGGAGGTCCACATGCTCAGCCCACCCGTGACAAGAACATCATTGAGACAGCAGAGCAAGGAGCAGCTTCAGAAAATACAGGTTCTGAAACAGGCAAATAGTCTGACTTGGGATTGCTTCTTCTCCCAACGTATTCACCTATTTAGTTTTCATAGAATCATAGCATGGTTTGAGTTGGAAGGGACCTTAAAGCCCACCCAGTGCCACCCCCTGCCCTGGGCAGGGACATCTCCCACCAGACCAGTTTGCTCCAAGCCCCCTCCAACCTGGCCTTGAACCCCTCCAGGGATGGGGCAGCCACAGCTTCTCTGGGAAAACTTCTCTTCCTTTCCGCTGGCGTAACTGAACTGGAATATATAAAACTGGTTGATTTTTCCCAATTTATCCAAGCTGTTTTGTTCTGATGAGCTCCAGTCAAGCAGAGAAATCCGTTCCTCAGTGGGTGTTCCTGCAGGGTTCCGTGCCCCATCGCATTTCCAGCACCGGTTTCATTCCCACCTAGTGGTCACCTGGGAGACTACATCCCCCGCTTCCAGATCCCCATTTCTTTGCGTGGGACACCCTGAGCGTCACCCCGCTCCGGTGTGTCTGGGGCTCAGGGAAGGGGCTCGGTGCTGCAGGGATGGAGGGTGGCAGTAGCCCTGCCGTGAGGAGTTAGCTCGGAAATTTCCTGTGGAAAAGCAGCGGTTTGTGCTCATCCTCGAAACGGCAGAGAACATTCTGACGTTACAAAAACCGGTATGTTTGCATGCATCCAAAAAAGTGGAAATTGAGGCTTTCAGTGCTTTCTTAATGGAAAACTTGGAGCATTGCCAACCCCAAGGTGGGAAAAATAATTGCGATGTTTTTGGCATAATGCCCTGTTTTGGCACGGAAGTGGAAGCTGGAAAGCCAGATCTCCCCAAAGGGGCATTCATGTGGTTTTGGTGAATCCTGATCTGAAATGCCCGGCATCTCTAGAAGGCTCTCATCGTTCTTGTGCGTGTCCTGGGAGCGGTTAATCACTGCTGCAAGCTTTGCTTTCCTGACATTTACCAGCAAAGTCTTCCGTTCTTCCCAAACCGATGGCTACCACCATCCTGCCGAAGAGCAATGCAGCCACCGAGAGCATTTTGGCAGCCTCGTCCCTGGCAGCCGCGGGTACCTGAACCTCGGCATCGCTTCGGTGGCGGCTGGAAGGGGTTAAAAGTGATAGGAATGGATTTTATTCACCCTGCAGCCGCCTTTCCTGCAAATCCGTCGGCTTCCAAATCAGCTGCTCAGGCTCACGGTCTGAGAACGCAAGAGTCACTGTGTCCTCCTGGGGACCTTGCAGCGACTTCAGCCCTGACAGATTTTAAGCCCGCCGAGGGACACCCGGGATGGCAGGATCCCCGGTTGCCGGGGTGGGGGGCGATTTGGCAGCCGTGGGTGGCGAGGCAATGGCAGTTCGTGGCAGGAGGCATTTCTAAGGCTGAGTGCGAGGCCGCTGGTTGTTGTCGGTCAGCGGGGCCCCGAGCAGCCTGGGCTCTCCCCCTCGCAGTTTCTTCCAAAGCATTTACTGTGTTTACTTACTGCGCCGCTTAACGTGTGGTGCGTAACACCTGCGACACCGAGGGTTTGGCGCTCGCAGGGGTCAGGACACTTGAAACGTGACTCTTGAATTGACCCTGTGTGGCCATTGCTGAGCTTTCGTACAAAGTCTTAGGCATTTGCTGATGTGGGGGAAAAAATGGCTTTCTGGCTGCAATGCTTAGTGACCTGTTTCGGGCACCTTAAAACAATGTGTCTTTAAATCCTAAAATAATTTAAGCGTAGTCAAATGCCATTGAATTTTCTCTCTCTTTTTAAACAGAAACACATTAGTTCCAGGCAACTTCAGCAAGCTTGGGACTAACTTTCCAAAGTTAAGAATGAATGAGCCAGTGCATTATCAGTGAAGCAGAAAAATCTTGAATAGAGATTTCAGCAGACGCCGGGCAGGGGCAGAGGGGCACAAATCCTGTGACCAAAACCTTGTACATTAAAGGGGTCCCTGGGGCAGATAAATCCCTCCTGCCCTTCCATAGCTCTGAACAGCATCGCCCAGGTGAGAGGGAAGAGAGACGATGATCTCTTTCCCAGCCAGGCAGCTGATTTTGGTGCAAATTTGTCATCAAGATGGTCTCCTCTCAGGACCTGCTCTCCGGCACTACTCCAAAACCAGTTTGCTTCAGCTGCTGCTGCTGAGTTACCTCTCGCCGTGGCCGGGGAACAGAGCTGGGCTCTAGGCTTCGAGGAAAGCCTTGCCTGGTGGGGACCAACGCGCTCAGCCCTGCATTTGCCACCTCTGGGTTCCTCCCTCCCCATTCAACAGACCTCTGCTCCCGCTGAAGCCTCCTGGGTGAAGCCCACAAGGAGAGGAGGAGCCCTGCAGACACTGGTGGCATGAAAAGCCTTTCAGGAGCAGAAGGAGACCTCTGGTCAGCAAAGCACGGCCCGTGTGAGCGGGGTACCTGAGTCCAGCTCAGAGGGGAGGCTCGGTTTTGCTTCTGATGGGCAGAGGGTGCCTCTGTGCAGTCAGACTTGGGCAGACCCAAACGTGCCAGGAGGACGGTGTTGTGGCCTGTCAATGTCAATGCTGGTTTCTGCCCCAGGGCTTCATGAACAGGGTTTTTCCTACACAAGGCAAAAGCTACGTGGAGAAGGAAATGAGGAAACCTAGGAAGCCTAGGAAAAGCCTAGGAAACCTCCTTGACAGCGTGAGTGTGCAGTCTTCATGCAAACGAGACCTTACTCATACGGTGTGTCTCAGCAGCCGGCTCCTGGGAACGCGCTGGCCCCACGCTCCAGCCCGACGGGGACACGGGCAGCAACGCGAGGAAGACACGAGGCGACACGGGGCGCGCTGCCTGCACCTGTTTCCCCGACACATGGACCTGTGTGATGGGAAGCAAAGCACTCACTCACCAATCCCTCTTCAAATGAATGCCCAAACCACCAGGACTGACTTATTCCAGTGGCAGCTTTTCGCTTTGCCAAACTTTGTGCTTATTTGCCAGCACCCTGGCACGATTAGAGGCAGCCAACGTCACGAGGGCTCAGCACTTGTAGCCAAAAAGCAGGCACTACCAGCAAACAATGGGATTTCCAAGGGAGCATAACAAACATGCCGGTGAAATGGAGTGTTCTCCCGAGCTTCTTTGCTTGCTCACGGCCTGTGAAAAAAAGCCAGAATCCAGAGTGACCTACGTAATCACCACTGTGCGTAGGAAGGCTCGCCTGGGCTTTGTTATAGGGAAAAAATCTAGCTTTGGCAAAGGTGAGAGGAAAGGAGTTTCTAATTGCTGCAGGCTTCTCTTTGTGATTCATTGTTCCTTCACACACGAAATGACTTCAAATAGGTAAAGAAAATTCACCTCCTGATGCGCCGATGGGAAGGCACTAGGCAAAATCTCAGCTGTGGGAAGGCGGTACCAGGTGTCCTCCTCTTCCTGACAGTGGGATGAATCAGGAGGAAAAGCATTCACATCAGGGGGACACTGTGGGTCTCCCTTATGCCAAACAGCCTTTGCTCTGCTCCAGCCGCGGGGAGCTCAGCAAACCCGTGCCCCACTTGGACTAACAGTAAAGGGTCCCTCCAACAGCCCGGCTTTTTGGGTGGAGTAGGTGATCAGCCCCAGACAAAACTCCTCTTGGCTCAGGGAGGGGTCAAGAACTTCTCCGTGCACCATTTCTGCTCAGTCTGTCCCCACTGGGCTGGAATTTGACCTTTGCCTCGTCCTGTTACTCTAAGATCAGAGGGAGTCGGGCTCTGGATCCGCTTGCTGTCAGGCAGGAGACGGAGGGGCTGTGTGACCCCCAATGACCACAGTGGACATGGGAGCAGGGGCATGTCGTTATTTCTAAAATTTGCATTTGATTCTCACCTCAGATGATAGGACTTGAGCACCAACAAACCCAGCGGAGAGGAGAGAGGGGCAGCGACATATATCCTGCAGCAACAAAACGGCAGCCCCTCTCTCACGCCACGGGCTGTGTGTGCCTTCTCTTTCGTGCCGAGAGAAAAAACGTCCAGTTTGGGTGGGACAGGACCCCTCTTGGCCGAGGGGGTTTTGCTGGGTTCCCGCAGGCGACAGATTCGGGCAGCTCACAGCATGTTCCTGCTGAGATTAAATCCTTTCAGGCAGGAGGACGTCCACGCTGTGTTCATCTCCGTGTGTTTACCCGCCTCACCAGCTCCTCCGCTTGGGAACCAGGCTGGAAAAATTGCTGTGCAAGGAAGACCATAAAGTGAAAAGCGAAGACTTCGGCTGCACTGCCAGGAGAAAATCCCCAAACAATCCTCACGTGTCCTTTATTTCTCTGTTACTGCAGACACGGCTGGAAATAACATGCGAGACAGAAGGAAAACATCATGCTATTCCTGTCACATGTTCCCAGCCCTCGTGTGCGGCCGCCGTCCCTCAAAATGCGCAGCACCATGTAATTTATGCACAGGCTGTGTGCTTCCACATGAGTCGTGATACACATCTCCCAGGTGACTTCATACCCAAGCCACTGAGGTGAGGAAAGGGATGTATTATTCACCCCACTTCACAAACTCAGTTCAAACTTCCCACTGCCACTTTCTTTGGTGCCAACAGGCGTTAGTTCAGGTGGACTTGCATGGCCGGGATCCTCTTAGGGGACCCTTAAAGGTAACCCCAAATTGTTGCCGCTCCACCTGTACGAGACCATCTCAAGGAAGTTTGCCTTGGGACTACAAAAGGTTGTTCCTACACGGTTAAAACTAGCTGTTGTGTTTGTCCTCATTGTAGCGCCCAGTGCTCCTTAGAAAGAAGGCTGCGTTCAGCATGTGAGAATCAAAAAGCACTTGTGCCTACAGAAAGTCACAAAAAAGCAAAAAAGTGGTTGCCCAGAAGTTGCATGAAATGAAGAAATCAGTAAATTCACAGCTAACTTTCCAGGTATTAAAGGTAAACATGTTTTAGCTTTTAAAAAACACCATTTGGTGGCATTTTATTTTGTGGAGGCTTTTTTTAATACAAAGATTTCTGGTCCAGCTCGTTTTCAGCTCAATCTCTAAGAGACAAAAGGCAAAAAAGCCTCTATTTTCCCCAGTATAGACATCACTTTTCCAACAGCCACACTGCACACATGGTTACACATATTCTCAAAGCTGAGTGTGTTCTGTGGCCGAACTGGGAGACCACCAAAACTTAATGAACAGCAGTCATGTAGCTTTTTGTACCTTGAGTGAGTGCAGCTCCACATTTAAACGTTTTTTTTTAATCTTCTTTTTAGAATGGGTACTTTTGGAGCAGTTACAAAGTGAGCCAGTAGCGATGTACACCTTTGGAAAGCGATGAGCTGGGTGTTCTCCTCTGTAGGGACCATGCTGGGCTGCAATCCTAGAAACGTCCCAGAGAAGAGAGATGATGTGATGATTTTGCCCATCTAACAATGGTATGCTGAATATATAAAGTAACGTGCAGTGCAGTGCAGGTGGAAACACGGCATACGGCAAAGGCCACAGCACTGTTGCCGGGTAAATCAGTGTAATGGCACTGACTACAACAGCTGAGTTCTGGCTTCATTTTTTTAAGGATTCCTATCTATAGCCCCTACCCCGTTCTGTCCCGTGGGGCTGGGCGAGCATCATCAGGAGGGTGTCTTTGCCCTGGGGTGCTGTGGGGAGCCTGTCTCAGGGGAACGTGGGCAGGCCTGCGAGCCAGCCCTCGCCGGAGCGTCCTGGGGGAAGTTTCTGTGAGTTGCCAGAGGAAATGGAAGAAAGGGCAGCATTTTTCAGTGGTCTCCGGCATGGCAGGATGAGGTATTAGAGAAGGAGATTGCTGGCTGGGGGACAGCTGCCTGTTCTACTGTAAATCCGGTGTTGCTTCACCCAGCTCACAGCTTCAGGCCCTTACAATTACTGCCGGGGCCAGGATCTGCCTCTCAGCATTTGCAAATTGAGCCATTACACAAAAGCGAGTAGGTGAGCACTGGAGGACATGTTTGGTCCAGTGAGAGCTGCTCGGTGTGTGCGGTGTGGAGAACGGAGCACTCGAAGCTCCAGGGCAGCCTGTAAACAGCCGGCAGCTTCCCAAAAATCCTCCCAGCACGTGGCAGGACTGCTGCCCCGGACAGGCATACGATGTGTTCCCCACCACCCATGCAAAACTCAGCCCAGCCTGTCCTGCTCAGCTCTGTCTAGTGCCAGTGAGCAGGAAACAGCAAGAGCCACAACGTGGCCCACGATACTCTGCAAATTATGGGGCCTTGTTCCCCATTGCCTGCCATTCGTGAAAGCCTGGGCAAAGCAAGTGTAAAATCCCCCGGCTGTGATTTGGTAGTGTTAAACGCCTTAGCACCACTGGGCGTTTCATCGGATGAAGCAGGGATACTCGGGGTTGCTGGAGTTTCCTTTGGCTGAGAAGGTTCCCCTCAGATTTTCAGGGGGGCTATATTCATTTGTGTTGACACAAATGAGAGAAAAATCCAGATCGTGTCATCGCAGGGGTCAGCAGATTCTGTCCTTTTTTGTTTTCTCTTCTGACGTGCTCCAAAAGATTTTGCAGTCAAATGGGGAGTGACTGAAAACATGTGCCACTGGGCAGACTCCCCCAGGGTGGACAGCTTAAGTTATTCCCTTTCTGGACAGGTTTCTCTCACGCAATCTCTGCTTCAGCCTAAGTCTCAGGGGAAGGAGTGGAGCACAGGGAGAACGTCACCACCTTAGGAAAAAATTATCCACTGAGTGCTTTCCCGGCAGGGATGCAAGGCTGTCTGAATGTCTGCATGTCTCAGGGGCCAGCAAAATCTGTACCGATCTCCAGAAAGGCAGTATCTGGGCCTTGCCCCTCTCCTCCTCCCCAGCTACACATTTACATCCTCTTTATTACAGCAATCTTGGTTTACATCAGCAGGAACCAGAGTCACACACGCCTCACTTCAAAGCTCCCTGCCTGCCTGTGAGGGAGCTGCTGATAGCAGAAGATACTGGTGTCTGCAGCTCACAAGTCAAGTGAAAGTCTGGTGAGCTGCCCCGACAGACACCGCTCCGCCTTGAGTCACTGCCCTTTTCCACCTGTTCTCAGCAGGAGGGATGAGAAAGGATAACTCATGTTCAAACACCCGGGTCAGCTGCGCCCGCCCTTGCAAAATAAACCGTTGATGTCAGGGAAGAAAATTAATGGGCGGGTATTTCAGATACTTCGTTTCCCTTCACGCACTTCTCGGGGGTTTTATCAAGAGTAAAGAGAGTGAATAATGAGATCGCAGTTGGCACTCGGGCTCTTCTGGAAGACAGGATGCCCGAGCACGCTCCGCCAAGGCCAGGCAGCTGCCGGCATCCATGTCCCTTCGCCCCCGCCCCGGATTGTCACAGCACGGCTCGGGACGGGACAGGCTGTGCTGGCCACCCCGTCCTGGGTGAGAATAGGGTGGCTTTTCACCTTGGTCCCCAGGGTCAGAGCGGAAGGAAGTATAATTCAAATACTTTACCAGTCTGGGGGCTCCCAGCACAAACCAGAGCTGACAAAGTCCAATTTCACATCCTGGGCACATCCTTCCCTTTTAGTCACTTCAAGGTGACAGGCCACAGTCAGTGAGGGGGACAGCAGGTCCCAGGAGCTGCCAAGCAAAAGGAGAGAGCGCATTAATGTCAAGTCAGCCAAATTTGCTGGGATCCGCCACGGAGTGGGAGATGCTGTACCACTGACTCAGAACGTCATGTCCTTGGCCAGGGTGGCCCTGTGGCCCCAGGGCTGCAGGTAGTCAGGTGATGCACTGCTCCACAGCAGGAAACACAGCCACGGTCTTCATCCCTGGGATGTTTTCTGGAGAAGAGCCTGGGAGAAGAGAGGCAGACCAATGGACAGAAACCTCCCCTCTGACGTGGCCAGAGAGATGTGGCCGGAGACCACAAGGGGAAAAAAAGTTGGCCCCAACGCCACCTATGCCGGGTGCGGAAGGTTTTCAGGGCTAGCAAAAAGACGGTTGAGGCACGGGAAGGACCAGCCTGGTTCCTGAAGCACTCGTTTGCCCCAGCAAGAACGGGGCAGCATACCACCGACCCATCTCCTCCCGCTGCACCACCGGCCCGTGGAAATCAAGGTCTGGCGCAGGGCAGATGCCAAGGAGAGACTCTGGCTGTGCCCGTGCGTGCAGCTCTGTGCACACACTCCCTTCTGATCTCTAAGGGGCACCCCACTGGGCTCTCCAGCCTTTGGGGAAGCTCCGTGACCTCTGGGACTGGCATGATGGACCAGCCAGAGTGGGCAAGGGCACTTTGGGCAGCCACTCCAGGCTGGGTGTCCAGCCAGAAAACCCCAGGTGCTGCCGGGAGCGGTGGCTCAGTAGGTGGCACTCTGCATCCACAGGGAACCAGCACCTTCCCAAAAGTGAGCCCTACCCTAGCCGGCCCGGCAACCTGCCCCACCGGCCCAGCCGCAGTGGGGCAGCTCACAGGGGTTGAGCCTTGCAGCCCCCTCCTCAAGGCTTCTCCTTTCACTGCTCCTGGGGACATCCTCCAGGAGCTTTGCCCAAGTGTCCTTCCAGCCCTGGAAGAAGGCCATGGCCAAGCTTAGTGCCTCCTCCCCAACAGCCCACGGCAGAGCTGGGGCTTGCAGCAGGATCCCACCCCAAATGTCCTGACACTCGTGGCCTCTGGGGGGTGTCCTCTCAGAGAAGCAGCCAAGCAGGGCTTTACAGGACATCACCAGTTTGGGAGGAGCTCCCCTGATGTCCCACCTGAACCTCTCCGTGGCCATCACCACCTTGATGCATTTTCTGCAGGCTGAGGAGCGGTGCTGGTTGATGCTGGGATGCTCCTTCTCCTTCAGAAGTGGCAGGAGGAAGTCGGTGAAATACCTGACAAAATTTGAAGCATGCTGAGCCAAATTCCTGGCTGCTGCCAGTCCGTGAGGCAGAGCCATGGGCTGGAGGTTGGAGGTGAGAGGGAACGTCGTGAGTCAGGCGCTGGATATGCCGTGTTTGATCTCTAAACAGCGCAGGTAACACGGGCAATTGCTCTCGGGTCATTCAGCCTTTCCCCGCTGAGCTGCTCTTCAGAAGTTTGCCAAGTGTAGCGCACAGGAGTGAAAATTTAACTGCTTGGTATATTCCTCTCACTGAACTTTAAAAAAAAAAATAATTGAAAATATTTCCAGTGGATCTCTGATAAAAAATTGGGAGGTATATTTCATTTTAACAGCTGCAAAAAAGGAAATTCAGGAGGGAAGCTGCGGTGCCTCATTAAGAGAGCAGGCCTTGAGCATGGCAGGTTGGGGGGGGAAGGAAAACTCCCCATTAACAAAACTCCATTCTCACACAACCGACCCCACATTTCAACAGAAGAGGCCCCAAACCCCAATATCTCTCCTTTTGGAGAAACTCTGCTCACACACACTCAGTCTCTGCTAATGCCAAGCCCTTATGGGGGTCTTGCAGGAAGGGCAGGGGAAAAGGGGGGCCCTGTGGAGCCCCCGGCTGCCCGCAAATGGTGACCGAGCTGCAGCCCAGGAGCTGCTCGATGGACCCAGCGCTCTCTGTCCAGGGCTGCGGCGGCTGAGCGGCATTTGCCTTCTCTCTGCTGTAGACAGTATGGGAGAAGGCACGGGGAACAAGGCGAAACACAGCCATAAAAATAACCCAACAAAGCCGTCAGCTAATGACAATGGGTTTTAATTGCACTACGAACAAAGGGGCTGACGGAGATTTGCCGGGCCTGCCTGTCACAGATTAACGTCTGAGCGACCGATTTGGCAACTTGTTTTTCAGAGCTCTTGGGCATCGCTTCTTGGGTTTGCCATCACCGGACAAAGACGGCACCCGCCGCTGCGTGTCCTCCTTCAGCCTGTGTGGCAGAGGGGAGAAGGTTTAATGACTGAGCAACTTGGATCCCAGCCACCGCGACCCAAGGCTCCATCAGCTTCCAGAGCTGTGAGCAGCATCCCAGCCCCTCTGTTAGAAAAAGGTGGGCCAGATGCCCCTTTCCCAATGCTCAGCAGCATCGCCACTGGCTTGTGTGCGGAGGTGTGAGGCCCTGGCTGCCCCCCTGCCCCGCCGTGGCACACAGGGCCTTTGTGGGGACCGCAGCAGCTGTTGCCAGGGCTCCTCCGGCTTCCCACCCCACCCCAGCACCTTCCAGCCCGCTGCCCGGGTTTTTCTTCCCCAAAAGTACCTCGGGATTTCTTACGCAACAGCCGTGAGAGGAGAGGCGGCCGCGGCCAGGACACGGTGATCCCGGAGACTTGCCGCCTCCCCACCGTTACTCAGCCGTTACTCATGCGCCGCCCGGGCAGGGGTAGAGGGGCCGAGGCGAAGGGCGATCACCGCCTTTATTGCCGAAGGACATTTCTGCCGTCCCTCCGGCGGAGCAAAGAGCGGAGCGCCCAGACAGGTGTGCCCGCGCAATAAACCCCCGTCTGCGTGTGTGTGTGCGCCGTCCCCGCCGTCCCCATGGCAACCCACAGCCGCCTCACCCCCCCGCCGGGATCCCTGCGCCGCGGCAGGTGCGCCTGCGCCGCCCCCTTCCCGCCCCGCCCCGCCCCACCCCGCTGACGCCGCGCGGCGGCCGGGCGCGCGAGCCGCCGCCGCCTATAAAGCGGGCGGCGGCGGCGGGCGGCTCCTCGTGGAGCGCTGAGACCCGCCGCCGCCGCCCGTCCGTCTTTCCCCACCGTTGCCCGACCGTCTCGGCACCGCCGATGCGCGCTGTGGCGTTGATCGCCGCGCTGGCCCTGCTGGCAGGTGCGTGGCGGGGCCCGGCGGGAGGGGAGCGGGGCGGCTGAGGGGGCACGCGCGCAGGGCGGGCGGTGAGGGGGGGGGGCCGGGGTTGTCTCGCGCGGCGGCGGTTGGCGTTGCCCTCCCGCCCACGGCGCCGTTTCCCCCCTCACAGCCAGCCGGCCCGCCGCCGGCGACTCGCCCAACGCCACCCAGCCCCAGCGGCACGGGGGACACGGACAGCGGGAGAGCGAGGCCGTGACGGGTCCCGACTACGAGGAGGATGAGGAGTACGAGGAGGCGATGCCCGTCCACCAGTACATCGTGGACGACTTGATCCGAGGTGAGCCGGGGGCCAGGTGTGGCGAGGTGGGCTCGGCAGCGGTGGGCCTGAGGGCTCTCCGCTTCTTTCTGACTGACCCCTCTTGTCAGGCTGGTGTGCCTAGCTTGTAGAGTGCAGAGCAAAAGCGCTTATGTTTGAAAGTGTTGTGTTGAAAATAGGCTGTCAGGGATGAAAACTTAGCATGAGTGCAGCTGGACTCTGTGGAAGTGGCAGGTTAGTATGAGGAGGCACTGCCCATCCACCGGTGTATCCTGGATGGCTTGATCTGAGGTGAGCCAGGGCCAGGTGTGGTGAGGTGGGCTCATCAGCTCGGCAGTGGTGGGCCTGGAGCTCTCTGCTGTATTCTGGCTTGCCTCTCTTGTTAGGCAGCTGCACTTTGCTTGTAGAGTCTGGAGCAAACCCATGCTTTTGCTTGAAAGTGTTGCATTAAAAATAAGCTGTCAGCAGTGAAAACTTAGTGTGAGTGCGACTGGGCTGTGTGGGAGCTGCACGTTAGCCGATTGCCTGCTGTGCTGCTTTCCTCTGGTAAACCTGACAGGAGGGATGTGAAGGGGCAGCTACCACCTACTTAACCATGGAAGGCTTGGTGGGGTTTGTGTGTGCTGTTTGGCCCTAAAGGTGGGTTTTAACATCAGGTTGTCTGTCTTGCTCCAAGGATTTCCTGGGTGTTTTCTCATGATGGTTTATTTGTGTTGGAGTTCACTAAAATGTCCAGGGAAAGCAATCACTTAAACCTATGAAGTGGCTGTGGGGAAGTTTGAGCATCTTTCAGGCAATACTTCAGTGTCAATAGCTATTGTGTGAATTTATTGTCATTAGTCCGCTTGTAAGCTGTGAGTAGATGTGAATAGCCCACCTGACTATGGGGCTGGAAGGACTTTGTTGATTCTGGCCTAATACAATAACACAAGCCAAGTACCTGCAAGTGATTTGTACCTCAGCAGATGTTAGTAGGCTGGTGCTGTTAACCTCGAGGGATCTGGCTATTATTTTCCCTGTGGAAACACTCTAAGACTTGAATGAAATTAAAAGGATCTTTTTAGGTGAAGGGGGACCATGCTCAGTCTGGGAAATTTGTGGACCTTTGGAATTTTTCATGAGCTGAAGACCTCCAGGGGAAACAGGAATGTCAGAGTTATTGAGCAGTTTGGCCTGTAAAACTACTGGCCTGGTGACTTAAGTGTTGTATAACTGCACAGAAACCAGATTTGTTACCAAAGGTGGTTGGTTTGTAGACCAGCTTTTCTACTTGGCATGAGGTTTATCTGTGGAGCCTTCAAGCTGTTATGATTCAACTGTGGATGGCTTTCCTGGCTGTGCAGTTTGCAGACAGGGACACAGATCAAACTGACAAGCTGAGCCTTGAAGAGGGAGGGATGGAAACGGCCTCAATTATCAAAGTGTGAACCTAAATATCAAGTCAAACTGGACAGAGCAGGGGCCTCAGCTGCCAGTAGTAAGCTCACACTTCTAGGGACAGGAAACCTTGCTGCAGGAACAGTGTTCCTCATTTACATATTAATATAGCTTATGCCATTTGAATCAGACTTCTGGTTGCTGAAGGCATTTTTGCTTTTAAGTAACTTCAAGCCAGGCTTGTTGCTCTAGAAGTTAAAATGATCAGCTGTCTAGACAACAGTAAACTACACCTTGTTTCTTTGTGCAGGCTCTCTTCTCGTCACTAGAAATACAGGGTTAGGAAGTAGTTGGATCAAGTTGTGTGCTATTGTGGTGATTGCCTATATGCATAGTGCTCTGGGTAAAACATTAATACTCCAAAAGTTATTTTCATTAGGTCTACAGAGCGCAATGGAGAAATTCAAGAGTATTGTAAATAGCTCTACACTTAAGACCTGTTCAAACTCACCTGGTTAACTGTTACTCCTGAAAAAGCAGTGTTGAACTGAAGACCTTCTTTATGGTTAGCAGTAAGGGGATGGCTTCTTCAGAGAACCAGTGTTTTACCAGTTTGCTCTAAAACAATGCTATTGAGCTCTGACTGCTGCATGGAGCAGCTGCAGAGCTTATTACCCTTAGTCAGTGGCTGACTTTAGCTTGTTCTCCCCAGTGAAAGGAAGGTGATTGCCCTTGCTTAAACCCAAAGGCTACTAAGTCACCAGCATATTAAACCACATTCTTCTAGAGGTTTGTCTTAATTGAGATAACAAGGGGCGACAGTAAGCGGCAGAACAAATAACCTGACTCTTGCGGACTATACTGCTTTCACTCCTTTGGTGCACTCGGCATCTCCCTCAAAGTAGGAGAACTGGAAGTGAACTATCTTCTGCTGAAGACAGCACTGCAGGTTATTTGGGAGAAACAAGTATGCTAACTGGGATAGCAAGCTGTCTTGCCTCTGCAAGTGCCCAGAACTATCTAGTGAGTTGTAATGCCTTTCATCACTGATGCAAATAGAGGGTTTAGAGGAATGGAGGCTGTTAGCCTTGTATCTGAGTCGATAAACTGGTGGATGGCTCAGCTCTGTGTGCACTCCATGTGCTTTACAGGTCTTTGCTTGAACCTGTATAGTTTCACTCGAGTAGCTTACCTAGTGAGATGCCACAGTCCTTCAACTCTGATCTTCAGCTTGTACTGCTTTTGGTCTGCATTGCACAGGACTTAATGGTGGCAGAGTTGCACCTAATGAGCTTCTAAGCTTGTGCCTTTCTTTTGGGTGTGAAATACTCAGCTGCATGCTCACTTGCATCGTATGCTTCTTGGTCACAGATTCTTCTGCAGTGGCCATCCCCATACCCCTCACCAAAGTCTGTAATTCAATTTTCACAGAATCTAGCTTTTTAGTGTTGCTAGACTGAGTCATCTTATCCTTTTTTCAGTTGAACCTGTGGTCAAACCCAAGCCAACAAAGAGGGGGGGTGAGAAGAATGCTGGCAAATCAAGAAGGAAAAAAAACAAAGGGAAAAACAAAAAGAAAGGGACTCCTTGTGAAATGGAATACAAAAACTTTTGCATCCATGGTGAATGCATATACCTAGAACATCTCCAGATGGTGACCTGCAAGTAAGTCACTTGTACCTTGTGAGTGAGGTGTGATTGGCATGGGCCGGTGGCGTATGAGGGCTCAGAGGAAAAATCAGTGTCAACCTGGCATAGACCCATCTTCTGCCATATTTTGACTGAGAATCTTTCTGCCATGTAAATTAAGTGATGATGGAATCTGAGATGCATAACAAGCCACTGAACTCATCAGTTGGTCATAAACTCAAACCAAAAGAATGAAAAGGCGTGTCTTCCTGGAACATCACGCCCAAACTAATCTCGACTTGTTGAAATGCTGACAAACCTTGTGCTAGAGCCATGACTGCATTTCATGAACATGCTCTAAAGGGAGCATCTTGAGATTCATGGGAAACTCAGAAGATGTCTAAGTCAGGTTTGAATGTGTGTGGGTGTCCTTGGCTCCAGACAGCACTGGAGCTGATAAGAACTTGTGTTAATGTTTACTTGCAGGTGTCATCAGGATTTTTTTGGTGAGCGCTGTGGTGAACAGTTCATGAAGACTCAAAGGAAGAATGATGTGGCAGACTACTCGAAGACTGTGTTGGTTGTGGTAGCTGTCCTGCTCTCAAGCATCAGCTTCATTACTGTACTTATCATAGTGATAGTGCAGTAAGTATTATACTCCTTGGTGTCTGTCTAGCTTAAGTATGCGTGGGGCTTGTGTCCAGTAGCCCTGAAATGTGCATAGTTCATCTAAATTACCTGTGTGGAAGACATGCAAAAGGACTGAGTTCTTATCCCAGCTTGGATATGTCTTGAGGGCAGAAGCAAGATCTGAGAAATTCCTAAGTGACTGAGTGTTCACTTACCCTCTCTCACTCTTGGCTATGGGCAGCCTGAGACCCTTATATTTTAAAACAAGAGTCTTTCTGCTCTTGCCGCAACCAGGATAGTTTCAGTGCTGCAGAACATCAGCAGGAAATGGAGGAGGAGCATTAATACTGACACAGCAGTGTCTTCCTAATCCTTGTGGAGAACCTGCAAGCAGTCATGTAACAGCCTCATGCATGGGTGTTATCCACCAGATGGGTACACAGCTGGAGGGGAGGAAATGGTGTTCCAATGGTCCATTTATTAATGAAGGTTGTTGGGCTTTAATTACACTGGGGGGAAGCAAATGGGAGAACAATTTTCTGTCGGTCCCAGATACTGTAGTGCTTGCTGGTCAGATGGAGGGAACAACTGTTGCAGCCTAACCAACTGCTGACAGGTCTGTGTGGTGGGTAATTAGAATCTGGGGTCCTGTTTAATTTATTCCTGTGAATAAGAGCTTTTCTGGGTACATGTTTTGGGCCATATATCAAACCCTTCTTTGTACCTGCTAACAAGCAGTATGCAGCAGCGTATGCCTGTCTGTGCCTCTGTGTCTTGCCAGGAGTTTGTGCTGTGGTTAGATACTCAGCATGGGGAGCCTGACTCCAATGTTCCCTGAGTATTGGAGCAGTCCTCAAGTTCTGACACTGCAGCTTCGCTGCAGTAGGGCTTGGGATATTGTAGGTGAAACTCAAAAGTTCAGTCTAATTTTAGATCTTCATGAAGTATGTCAACTATATTGGGTACGTGCTGTACCCTTTCCTGCAATTCAGGAAACAAGGTGTGCATTTGTCACTGTTGCTTCATATTTAGATCTGAACTTGAGGAATGCTGGGATGAACACTTCTCTGAATGCTGCCTCATTCCTCTCTGCTAGGAGAGAGAACCACTTCTGTAGTGCTGAAGGAGCAAATGATCATTGTTAGTTTCTGGAGCAAGCCATGGACTAAGACTTCATTTGTTTCATGCTCTGAACCTTCACAGGCTTGAAGCATGAAGTTTGTTAATCTGTACCTTCATCCAGAGAGGCTAGATGGTCTGTTTGGAACAGTTACTACAACAGACTGAGAAATTGAGAGAAAATCAAAAAGCAGCTTGTTTATGATGTGTTCAAGGGATGCATCAAGGGGACAGGGACTTCAAATACTGGAAGTCCACAGGGCTGTGCTGTGGGGAGGAGGAAGGCAATCTGGTCCCTGCAGCTGCTTGCTAAAGCCACCAGGAAATCCGTTCCCCAGAAAGGCTCCTGGTGCTTTGCTCAGTTCCAGCAATAAACCCACTTCATCTTGCTGCCTATTTGGGCTTAAGACAGGAAGCCCTGATGCTGTGAGGCAAAACTGCCAGTGCCTAACTTGGCTGCTTCTTGATGTAGGCTGATACTGCTTGATACTAAATGTTTAAAAACTGTCTTGCTTAAAACTTCTTCCCGGTACTGAGGAGCTGCTTGAGGATTCAAAGGACATGAGTCTAAATGTTGCAGAGGACGTGGGGGCTGGTAACAAGAGGATGTATGCTGGGGTTCAAACTGACCTCTAACATGCTGTAATTCCACAGGGTCAGGAAAAAGTGTCCTCAGTATGATGAGAAAGAAGAAAGGAAAAAACTTCGACAAGAAAACAGAAATGGCCATGTTGGTGTGTAAATGAGGAGAAAGCAGGTATGAAAGCTGATTTGAAACACCTTTCCCTCCTTCCAGGCTGGAGTTACCATATAAGAATTGCATGCATATTTTGCAAAGTTAGCGTTTGCTTCTAACACTTGAAGTGCCTTTAACCAAAATAGCTTGCATGTGAGTGACTGGATTTGTTTTCTGGTGTCCCAAAGCCACCTGAGTTGTGCTGAGTTCCTCAGCAGTGCTGTTAGATTTCTTGCTCCTGTCTTGAAGAAAAATTGAGGATAGGAAGCTGTACTGTGATAAGTGGACTTCTGAAGGGAGAAAAACCCAAACCCTAATATCTGTGCAAAGGCAGGTTTAGTGCAAGAAACCATGGTAGACTTCAATCGTGAAAGATGGTGCATCAACCAAGTGGATCATCTACCCTTGTAAGAGAAGTACTGAGCTTTTTCATGTCTCCTCTGCAAGGCATCAGGAAGCTTCTGGTGCTTAGAGGCTGTAGACCAAGACAAAGCTGCCAGTTCTGTGAGCACCATGGCCTCTCAGTCAAGTTTCATACTGTCATAGCAACTGAGTGCTGAAGCTCCTTGGCCTAGGTGGATCATAGTGTATTTCAATGAGCAAGCAAGTTGGTCTCATCTGAGCAAAAGTGTACCTAACAGCAGACTCAAGGACCCTTATTGGACAGGAGTTATACCACAGGCTGAAGGAGGAAGCTATAAAGGATAGTCCTGAGAAGTTCTGGTGGAACTCAGGAGTTTTGCTTTGCCACATGTCAGCTACAGACCTTGTCCAGGCTTTGTCCAGTGACAACTGGAATGTTTTGCTCAAAGCTTACTTGAAGCTGAAGAGTATCTAGCAAAGTGTCCTCAGGTGTGTGCATGTACTTAACCTGCCTGCCTCAGATGTAGGTTTGGTGCGGTTCTAGCACTGAGTGCTTGTGTCTTGGGTGGTGATTAACGTGCCTGGTCTGCCCCTTACAGAACAATTCTGATGTGGCCACTGCCAAGCTGCAGGGTACCTCTGGCTACCTGACACATCCACCTGGACACTGTGGGCTGGAGCTGTTACCACTAAGCCCTGATTCATCAAGACAGAGGCTGCTGCAAGGAGATGTCAACATGCCACTTGCTACTGAATCGCTTGCTGGGGAGGACAGTTACTGCTACATCTTGGCACAATGATGTGGAAGGAGCTGCCGCTGTGGGGGGGAGGACCTGCTATCAAGATCTACTAGAGACTACTGCTACTGGGCCCTCTCTCTATGGTGCTGGAGCTCCAGTCTCTGCTGTGCTGTGGATGGACTTTCTCCTGTTAACAAGTCTCCTTTGGCAGCTCTAACCTGAAGGGAGAGAGCTTGTTGTGGCTTTCAGGAATGGATGGAGGGAAGACAAATCCGTTCCCTCTCCCGAAGTTAAAAAGGGAAAAACTCTGTATGGCTTCTCTCCCTAGACCCCAGTGGATGAAAAACCTCATTCTGCTGTCACTGTGCTCCCTGTTGATATCAGCTTCAAAGAACTTCATCTCTAGTTCTGACTTGCAGGGCGTTGGTGACAGATCTTTGTCAGCCACACCTGGGTTCTGTTACTGTATGTGTGGAAAGTAATACCTCTGAATTGAGTAGGACTTGTTGTGTGAGTGGAGCTATCCATTTGCTTGTGTGCTAGCCTGAGTTCAAATTAGTCTCCTCAGGATGCTGAGACAGTAAATGCAAGTTCTGAAGCTCTGTATCTGAAGGAAAAGATCCATGCTCAAACCAGCTGATAAGCCTGGACTCATCTGTTAGAAACACAGAGCTGCTTCTGTTACCCAGATACTTGATGCTGCTCTAAGCAGCCCTTAAAGTATAAAATGCTTCACATCAGATCCAATCAGTTGAACTTGACCAAGAACCTGTTCCTTTGAAGAATTAAATTCATGCACTGACACTCTGCAAGCAGTGGTCTCTTGTGCTCTGCCTTCTGGCGTGAAGAACTCAACTTACCTCAAACTTTTCTGACCCAAGTGTCCTTGGTTTCTTGAACTGTCCATGCAGTCTTGAGCACAGAGTATTATTTGAGTTCAGTTTCTTCTTGGAAGAGTGAATGTGTTCTGTATAAACAGAGCAGAATTCTTCTGGTAGCAGAGAAACACCATTAATTGTCAAGTCATATCTGTAAATGTGTAAATATTTATTACTGTATTTAATATTTAATGTTTCCATAACAAACTTATTTATTTTATAATTAAACTTTTTACATAACCTAATGATGGTAAGATTTTTTCTTGCTCTCAGGAGTACATGTAAACACTTGAAATTAGAGCTTGGTTTGTCCTCAAAGCAGGAATTTCAACACTTAAGAGCACAAAATATGGCTGTGAAGAACTATAGCCATATGTGAAGTATGTGCTTCGTGCTCTCACAGGAGTGCAAGTTGTTTGTAAACAATGTGCAAATGCAAGTACCTGTTTCAGTAGGAAGTCCATTTAATTCAACTACAAAGGAATCTCTTAGTTACTGGATTAGGGAGGGGTTATGTGAGCCATCTTGTTGGAAGCAAAATCTGCAACTGAAGTCGGAGCAAACAAGTAGCCCTTTGCACTGGACTAAAGAGCTGGGAATATTGAAGAGGGAAAAGTCTTTCATCTCTATGTGGTCAGAGGGAATTTGGACAGCGGCTTGAAACTTGGTCTTAAATGAGGAAAAGCAGAATAGCTTCAGGCCAGTGACTCTCTCAATAGAAAGGCAGCCTTGGCCTCTGCAGCCTGCCTTGAGTTTCTTTTCTTCCACAGGTAGTTATTAGTCCAACTGTGTGCTGATGTTCCTTCTAAATGCTTCTAGCAGTGAGTGGGGTCTGAATTCAGAGTTGCCCGCAAAAAGCGTTAAGGGGGTGAGTTTGGCTTTAGAGACAGTTATAAAGATAATGATTGAGAATCTTGTTTTGAGGCCCTTTTTTACAAAAGCATCTTCTAGAGGTGTTGCTGGCTGTGGCTTAGCTTGAAGCAGAGGCGAGGAAAAAAAGAGCAACCGGTTTCAGCGAGGACCCAAGTTGTCTACCCAGTGTCGGAGTAGAGCCTAGTTCTGTCCAGAGCAGCTGAGATGCGCTTCCCTTGGCCTCCTGACTTAGCCAGGTAGCTCTCAGACCAACTCGGAGAGCAGCCTGCACGGTATGGAGCTGAGGTACAGGTAAAGGTGTTGCAACATCTGTTGGGAAGATTGCAGGACTTCATTCCAGGGAACTTGCTTCATTACCAAAGTAAACAGCGCTTCCCTGAGCGGCTTTTCCACAGACATTTGCTATTAGAGCTCTGGCAAGAAAAGCTGTTTCTGTCAGTCTTGCCAAGCTTTTTGCTTTGGAGTAAACAAGCTCAATCTCAGTGGTAACTGAGCCATAGCCCAGTGAGACTGGGGATGGATTACAGCTCCCATTTGAAAGCCGTGGGACTCTTCTTGCAGAAACTCTTCTATCTCTAGTCAACTTTCTGGAGTAAATACCAGGTTTTCTACTTGGTAGGCTAAACCAATGCTACCATAGGAAGAGGGAAAACAGCTCAGTTTTCTGGTTTGAAATCCTAGCAGGAGTGAAGCTACTAGTGTAACTTGTAAATTCCATCTCTTGTGTAGTTTTTGTGCTCTGACTGCTGAATGGACAGGAGGGGATTTTCCAAAAAACAGGCAGTTAGGAACTGGAGAGGCCCAACTGAGCTATTGCTGGGAGGTCGGACTCTTGAAAAATTGAGTGTCAGCTGGCATTGTCCTGGCTTGGACTTGAACTTGTGTCAGTAACGAGGAAGGGAAATCGTTGCTGAGTCTCCTTACCTGAAGTGGAGGACAGACTTTGTAGAAGACTTGTTCTTCTCTAAGGGTGTAGGTTGCAGTCAGGTTTTCTGAGAGGTAAGCCAGGCAGCACCTCCCTTGTAGAGAAGGCTTTTGCTCTGGATCAGTCACATCCAGCATTGCTGTTGTGCTTGCAAGCAGAGCTCTTCTGTGCCCGCTGTCTTGTGCTGGGCCCAGAACTGCCCATGTTACTTGCCATGGCTTGCTGAGCCCTGTAAAATGTTTTCTATGTTTGCTGAGGGAATTCCGTTTTAAGAAATTTAGTGCAGCAAATTGAGGGCAGATCTGCCTGTCTAGGAATGATATAGATAATTGTAAATTCAGAACTGATGTACAGCTTTGCATTTAAAAAAAAAAATCCCTTAATTATGTTTTTAATCAATTATAACTTCTAGCAAGCAGTAATTTTATTTTTTTTTTCTACTGGAGCGATGGCCCTGACTAATAAGAGCTTGCTACCAGCTTTCTAATGTAAATTTAATGCACAAGTGTCAAGACCTATAGTGTCCAGTGGGTTGGTTGCTGAAAAGAACCTAACACAGTGGATGGGTAGAACTATATGTCTGGAAGTCTCTTGCTGTCCAAGGATGCTACGCTTGTATGACAAGCAAATCTGATCTGCTGCAGGACAAGGCCAAAGATAATTTTTATCGCTGATCCTGCACAGCCAGGTCTGCTTTTCAGGATATATACATCACCTGGCTTTTAGCTTGCTTCCCTCACCATGTTCTGCTAAGCATACTTGGGTTTCTGGTCCCACATCTTACTACTAAGTTACATCTCTGGATTTTTCTTGACCTTCCAGGGGCAATGTTTCTTTGATAGGAGAGCTTCAGTGTCCTTTTTGCTGGTGGCTGCTTCAGCTGAGACCTGGAAGAGTAGCCTTACGTTCTTGCACAATTTTCTGCACACACAGCTGATTTTGCAAGGTATTTGCGATATCCAGATCATCATCCAGGAATTTGGTAATGTGAGGGTCATGTCTGCTTGCACAATTCCTTCCTCTTTCCCAGATGTTTTGTTCTCAGTGATTATTGCATTTTGTAGAAAAAAGATGATAGATCCTTACGGTGTTTATTGTGTGTTTATGAAGCTTTTGAGTGTTCTGTAGTTGTCTGTGACCAGAGTAGCTTCCTGTCTACTTCTGGCCTTCACTCTCCTTCTCCCAGTATGCCCCTTTTCCCTCAGAGCAGATGTTACTTTGCATCTTGGCCTGCTGGATGTTGCAGGAAGGCCAGTTCCACTCTGTGGCAATGAAAAGGTACGAGTTTAAGTTGCTTTCTTTTCAGTGGTAAATCCAGATATACTTGGACATCTATGAAGGTATTTCTACTGGGTCGATGTTGTGCAGTGGTTTGCCTAAATCCATCTTTGAGTTATTCTATGCTATTTCCAGTAACTGGTGTAAAGTTTTTAATTCTTAAAATAACTTTGGGCATTTTTTATATCAATATACTTACCTAGCCTGTTAGTGCTACAAATACTTCCCTAAAATACCTGAGCAAACATACCTGAGAGCAAGGTTGTTAACTGAGACAAATGCTCACCTCTTTTGGAAGAGGTTTTCTGGCTGTGCTAATGGTATGTCTCGCTTGGGTGAACAATCCTGCCTGGGCTCTTGGGGCGTTCTCTTTAATAGGAAGCGATGGCCTTGCATTCTTGGTGGCAGCTGACTGCAGGGAGTGAACGAGCATGCTCCAGGAGCAAGGGCCGGGTGTCGGAGTCTGTTCACAGGAGATGGATCAGCGAACAGAAGGGTCAAGCAGCCTTTAATAAGCAAACCTTGATTCCCTCTCATTTTGTGAACAAAGCCGTACATACCTATCGTTCCTCTGCTGGTTACACCTTCCCTGAGCGAGTAATCCTCATTTACTGCAGGTCTGGCTTTGCCTGTGACTGGGGAGTTTGCTGGGGTGAGAGAGCTACGCCTGCGAGTGGCAGAGGGAAACAGCTAGTGTTTGCTTACTGTGGATCTAGGCCCAAAGCCAAGGAAGCAGGATTTGTGCCTTTTTCAACCAAAGGAGACCTGTCAGGTGGGACATCTAAAATCCAAGGGAAAGAAATGCTTTCAGAATACGTTTTCCTAGTAAGGAGAGTAGCAGTTTTTCTTGAGAAAAAACAAATTTTCATTTATATGCTTTTTGTGTCAGAAATATCTTTTTGTGTATAATTCAGAAAGAAAGCCACTTTTCAGCTCAGCATTTTTTGACTGAAATATTGCAGCCTGTTCTCTTTGCATTTTGGGACAAAAAGCAAAGCTAAATAGTCTGAGAATCTGATCTGATCCAGCATTTCCAATATGTCTTAACGTAGATGTCATATCCTCCTTCCAATGCCATGCCCGCTAAGTCAGGTAACACCATCGTTACTTCTAACTGCCTCTGGATTCTTGCCTACTGGTGCTTTTGTCCAGACCTTGGAAAATAGCTGCCGCCTTTGAGGGTGATTTCCTTACACAGCTGACAGTAAATTTGTGTTTGGGTATCAGACAGCAGTGACTTACAGACTGAATTAGTTCATGGGTGGTTCCTGGAACCTTCTAGTTTTCCAGAAGATAAGGAAGCACATGTTTTAGCATCACGTATGTTTCTTTTGCTTAGGAAAGGGAATCTCTTCAGCACTGCAGGTAACTAGATAAAAACAGTGGAAACAGAAATGACTGTTAGGTGTCTAAATCGATTAATATAATTTTAAAATATCTCTATTAGAGCATCCCCAGCTCCTGTGAGTGTAGGGTTTGAGCACCTCAGAAACAATCTAGACGTGCTGTCAGATCTGCATTCACTCTTATTTCACTGCTGGGATGGTAAGGTGAATTGGTGGTGGTCGAACAAGAGCTGAACCTGGTAGCTGTCCCAAGTGTTAGCCCCAAGACTTCCCTTCCTCTTGCAGCATAGAATCATAGAATCGTTCAGGTTGGAAGGGACCTTAAAGATAATCTAGTTCCACCCCCCTTGCCATGGCATCCTTTGCCCTCACATTTCTAAACAGTATGATTTATGTTCAGAAATGATTAAAGGTGCACACAGAAAATGCAGGTAGAAGGAGTTGCCAATGAAATGTTCAAATGTAAATTCCATAGGCACGGAGTTAGCGTGGCTCCCATTGCTATCTGTCTGCACTGCTTTCATACCCTATCTGGCTAAAAGGTGCTTTCCTGCCTTATGCCCGGAGATGATTCCTGTCAGGGATGAAAGGCAGACACCTCCTGGGTGGAGCAGAACGGAACAAAACCAAACCAGGGCTTGGGGCAACAAATGTCCTGTCGGGTCTTAGTCCCTCTCATTTATGATGAAAGCTTTTCAAGAAAGTGAACAGTAGCTATGTGTGTCAATCCTGTTCAGACGTTCTATGCAAGCACTAGCATATTGCCTGAAAAAGGCAGCAGCAGTTGGGATTTCCGCTGGAAGGAGGAGTGAGGTGGAAGGGTAGAGTAGCAAAGTTGAGCAAAATGGGCCAGAATAAGTACAGGATTTGACATTCTGACTCCACAACAAATACCCCTGCTGTGGAAAAGTAGTAACTTCCCTTTCAGTTTTAAATACTTACCGAGCATAATTCCCATGAGCTCTGTTATCACCTATGAAGGAGCTTTAGAAGTGCTAAATTCAACCAGTATCGCTCATACCGCTACAAATATTAAGGAAAGGCATAGTAGGGAACATCAAGGCGTATTAAGGCATGGCTTCTGTACTACATAAGTGCATACCATAGTGCCAGCGTTTCAGTGCCTTTTGTAGGCTCAGCGATAGGGAAAAGCTTGATGGGATAGTGATGCAGCGATGCATGCTGTGACACAGATAACAACAGAAGCGGCTTCCAGGCCTTTGAGAAGCTTGTATCAGCAGCAGCAATAAGAAGAGAAGGATCCCCTTACCATGGCTGCACACTTATTTTTCTCGGTCGCATTTATGGTCTTTAAATTTATGAGATGCCACATAGAAAAGATGTGTTGCCATTAGCTACATAGCCATGGCTTTAAAAGATAAGATTTGAAAGAAGGTATGAGGTCCTCAGACAAAAATGCTCATCAGTTTCAAACCTCTAATTAGGTGCACAGAAACAGCTGTTGTACATACAAGTTTGGTGATGGCTCTTGCAAATAGATAGCCAGGGGACTTTTGTGTTTGGAGTAGTCTCTGCAGATGCGAGGGTAGTTCTACTGCAGTGGAGGATACGCAGTGACTGCTTTTATGCCTGCTACTTGGTTTTCTATTTTTAAAAAAATTAAAAAAAAAGAAATCATTAGCGCTTCTCCTCTGTTCTGTGTCCATCCCAGCAGTGCAGACTGGAATTGAACTGGTTTTTCTGTGGGCTGGCACAATTTACATAAGAAATCACTTACTGCAATGCTAATGAGCAAGCAGTGCAAGACTCAACAACGTGTGTCTTAGCAAAAGAATCGCAAGAAAAGTTGGGAAGGGGCAGCGAGCGGTGACAGTGGAGAGCTTGTTAGCCATCAGCGCTTTCTAATCTTGGTCCCAGTAGCATCAGTGTGAGTTCTGTCATTGATTTAGCCGGAGCTCAACGAAAACAGCAGTTTTCAGAATATCCCATCCTTTTGCTGGGCTCTGAAAAATTCTGCTTTAAGACATGATTAAAGCATTCCATAATTCTCTTTGTCGAGATTATCTTGGCTTGTGCTAATAGCTGCTTTCATTCAGAAGACGTACACGGGTAACTGAGGCCTTCCTGGTGCATCTGGAATTATAGTTTAAACACATGGTCTGAATTTGCATCTTTCTCTCTGGTTTTACCTGGTTCTGGAGCGTACTGAAGGCATGCTCCCCGTTCAGCTGTTCTATTTCCAGGATGTGTTTAGGTCCACGCTCTGCTGTAGAGCATGTCACACAGAGCTGGTACACACTGAATCCTGGGTGGGAGCAGGATGAGCATTGCCACTGAAATAACTCCGTGCTTTTCCGTCTCACAGCGATGTTGCACAACAGTGTCTAAATGAATCCCACTCATACGTCCCAAGCGACTGCGCGAGGGTTCAACGCTGTGATTCAACATCCACGGTCTCTGTGGTGCTGGGGAGATACTCCACAGAAGGGTAAACTCGCAGCAAAACAAGGCAGCTCGTGTTGTCTTGGGAGGAACCAATTAATAACAAGCATTATCTCCATCAAGTGTTCCCAGCTTTAATGAGGGCCGAAGGCCTTTTGTCCCCTTGCTCAAATTTCGTCACAGCCGTGCTGGGTCGGGGCTCAGCTGTGAGCCAGTCTGGAGGGAGCTCTTTGGGAAGCAGCCAGCTGGTCTGCCAGGAGATTGGATCCAGTTGCATCAGCATGGGAGCAGGAATGCTCCTGGGGCTGGTGGGACCAGTCCTGACTGGTTTTCCCAAGGCTCCTCCCACAGGAGCTCCTGCAAGGACATCCACTTACCTCACCAAAACCTGGGTGATCCCGGGATCCGGAAAGTAGAACAGCTGTTACCTGGCAAAAGAAGGGAAGGGATTAACCCTTCCCTGGGCTCCAAGCCCAGTGACAGAGTGAAATGATAAGTGAAACAGCAGCAAAAGTGCTCCCAAGCCATGCTATCTTTCAGCGTCATGGCTACAGAACTATCACAGACAAACATCTACCAAAACAAGGATGAGCCAGGCCCTTGTTTAGTGGAAGATTAAATCAATTGGTCTGTGCTGATTAACAGCTGATGGTAGAGATAACTTTATGGAAAGCACTCTAGCCTTTCAGAAAGGATGTCTCGGACCGACTGTTTTGTGTAGGGTTATCGATGTTCGTGACTTCACTGTGAGCCTTTCCATCAGCGATGGTGCTTCAAGGAGGAAAGAGTTGTAGTTTTGGGTCTTTTATATTAGCAGCATTTCAGTATGAAGCTTTGGAGAAGTATTCTGTACATATATTTGTACGCGTACACATCAAATCTAGATATCTACAATTGTCTGGTGCTGTGGAGGACTAGACGAGGCAGTCCCTTCAGGGCTCCAGTCCCTGGAGATGCTTAATGGTGTATTGCACAAAGGGCTGGCTCCTGGCACGGAGGCATGGCCTGAGAACCTAAAGTTTCACATACCTATTTTGAGCAAGGACATTTATGGCCCCTAGGACCAGAAAGGATGGAGTTCAGTGTATGACCTAAATGTTACCTTAAAGACTTTTGAAAATAGCAAGACTTACTTTATTTCCTCTCCTGATTTTTAGAGTCAACGTCATGATTTGGGAGGCCTGTCTGCCAACTGTAACGTGGCTTAAGCTGGGAGCCTGAGACTCTGTGTGAGAAGCCATCTTCAACCTTGGCAGGTAAGTTTCCGTCTCCCATCCAGGCAGCACGGGAGCATGATCTGGGCAGACATTCCAGCCCAGCTGATCTCAGGTGCTCTGGAGGAAGTAGGACAGGCAGCAGACAAACCCTCAGGCCTGCTTATGAAATATTCCTATGCAGTAGCTCCCAAAGTGAAGTGTAGGGAGGCTCACAGTTACCAGAGGAGGAGGAAGCAGGGGCTGCGGGGAGGCAGTTTGCTACTGTCATGACCTATGCAAAACAAAGCCTGACAATTGCTTCTTCACCCCCCTGCCTTCCTAATTACTATTGGAGAAGCAGCCTGACAATTGCTTCTTCACCCTCCTACCTTGCTAATGACTATTGGAAGAGCTGTCTCCGATGCAAAGCATCTGGGATGACTTTGTAACGCAGAGAACATTGATTAAACAGATGGTATCACCCACGAGCGTGGCTAAGCCAGCGACCTTGTACATGTCTTGGGGAGAAACAGGATATGCCACACGAGAGTGCTTTGCATTGGGTTGCTGTGCCCGCACACCTTCCGCCGTGACCTGGTGTGGCATGTCTGCCTGGCCTCCCAGGGGACACTCACTTGCAGCCCACAGATACACTGCTGTGGCTCACATGGCTAATTGCAGCTCGGAGGCCTGGCTGGTGCAGTTTGGGCCACTGAGCACAAGGGTATTGGGCAGGAGAGAGCCACGGGAGGTGTTTCTTTTCTCTGTGCTGCCCTGCTGGGAAGGGTTCATCCCACCTGGAGTATGGGCTCCTTGCTGTAGTCTCTCTCCTGTAGGCAGAGTGGTACCGCTGTGTGTGTGTGAATAGCTGTTCCCCCCAACACGTGCCCTTCTGTGCTGTGAGTTGCAGTGTGTTTCCCCACAGGAACCCCAACCTTCTGCTTTCCCTTCCTTAGGCAGTTGAGATTGGTAGTGCTTCATACCTTTAAGCAACCTTTTCTCACCACCCTTTGTCAGATCCATGACATGTACTGTGCCTTCTCAGAGAATCGGCACAGCTAAAGGGGGGAGTTCATCCCAGTATGGACAAAGACCTGTCAGTTGCCTACCCCGTGAGACTTATCTCTGTGTGCACATTTCTAACTTTTGCAATTCACTTGTGACCAGAACGGGCCCCATTAGTGTATCAGCACTGCTCTGATGTCCTACTTGAGTGTGGTGGCAATGCCTCTCCTGGACCTCTTTGCTGTCTCCTTCAGGCTTGCGCTCACTAAGCTCTTCCCCGCATTTTGTCTGAAGCGGTGTGCTCTTGGCTATTGCTGTGAGGGGAAGGTTGGCTGGAGGTGCCTGCAAGGTGTAGGCAGGTTCTGCAGTGTCTGGGGTGTTACCTCACTCTGTGGAGCCTACCTTGAAGAGATTAAGCAACCAAGACCTCATCACACTGGCAACAATAGCACTATGTGACCTCCTTTCAGAGCTGTAGGAAACCAGCACCAGGGCATTGACCATTGCCTCATGCTTCCGTCAGCTCCTCAGGTGCTAATGTAATTTATAACTTCCAGTGGATAAACTGGAATGGATCTGTCCCTTGTAAAGAATCTTAGACTGACCAACTCTTGTTCATTGAGCCTTAAATGTTCTTCCAACAAAATCAGAAAGTACTAGGAGCACAAGAGGTGGTCTGGAGATTTCAGCCCACTCGACGCAGCCTCCCAGAAAGGTTTCTTTCCTCCTCTAGCTAGGCGGGAGAGAGACAAATTCTCCGTTAGTGAGGTGCCCTAAATACAAATGTGTTTCTTCTCCACCTCCGAGCTGACGAGGTGTGGGCTGCAGCTTACAGAGGGGGCAGTGAGCCAGGCTTGGCAAACCAGCCTCCCTTTTCATATTGGCTTCCTGATGCAATCTCTCACCTGCCTCCCGGCTGGTGCAACCCAAGTGTGGCTGCCTCTGCTCACTGCTGAGTCTCAGCCGCATCAGTAACACCCATCCCAGTTCCAGCTGTCAGAGCTGAGCCCCTTGAAAAGTGGAACCCGTGTAAGGTCTCGGTCAAGTCAGGCCTTTCTCAGAGGTGTCTACTGCAGCCCTCTAGGATTTTTGGTGAGTCACCTGAAAACGAGGTAAAGAGAATTTGCCATGCGAAATGCCATGCAATCATTTATTCCCAGCCTACCCTTGTGGGTTTGTTTCTTTCTGTGCTACCAGGACGATGTGTAGAGTCTCTATAACTGGTTCTCACCCATCCACTATTTCAGGATCTAGCTGTATCTACTTAGTAGCAAAAATTTATATAGGTTAATTCCCACACTCCCAATGAATGAATCATTAAGGGAACAAAGAAAGGTGCCTCCTTTAAAGTATCACTGCCACCTGCATTATGAACATACGCCCAGCTTTACCTGTGCATATTTAACCCCTTATCAGAGCAAATAAATGACAGTCAGCTCTGGCACTGGCTTCACCTCTGACATGGTTGGGAGGAGGAAGCACGTTCCTACACTTGAAAGTGGTGTGCAAAACTCAAAAGAATGCTGAAAGAGAAAACATAATCCAATATAGGATTCATTTAACTAGATCTGGCCAGAGGTATGTCCCACATCTCACACCCTTGGGGGGAGCGATACCCTGCAGAAACGTTTAGTGTCTGGCAAAACTGAGCCGGAAAAAGCGTACCTCCCACCAGGAAAGCCCGAAAGCCTCCTTGCTAGTCATTGACGAGCAGTTTGAGTGGAGCAGCTGACAGTCAAAGCCAAAGGATGCAGTAGCTTCCAGGGAGAGCAAATTGTTTCTTCCTGAATGCAAGTAAGAACAGCATCCCCTTCAGCTGAGAACTGCAGATTGGCCTGAATTGCAAGGGGGAGGAAGGGGATGGCTGTATCTCCTGTGTGTTTTTCCCACTTGGTTGGGTTGACAGTGTACAGTCTGTGAAGAGGTGTGCCCCAAGGATGTGAGAGGAGATAAGCCACTGCACTGTATTAGCACATGAAAGAAAAAACAGTGGGAGCTTCCAAAGGATGGCAAAGGTTCAAAACCTGCTCACAGAAGCACATAGTTGTGGATGATTACTGCAGCACACTCCTCCAGCCGGAGGTGTGGCAATGGAGCCTGAGATGAGAACTAGCAGAAAGTGAGTAATGCCAGTGCCATTCTTAGTAAGGAATCCTATTTTTAGTACGGATTGGCTTGGAATATAAATGGCTTTAAAATCAAAGAGCCAGTGAAAGGAGAACTCTAGTGAAAGGTGCTGACTACAAAGTACAGCCTTCCTCTGCAGGTGACCCCGAGACACACAATGGCAGGTTGTAGGCTCTTTGGCCCAATGCTCTCTCCTTGCACCATCCCACTCCCCTTTCTTTTAGGCACTGCTAGAGGCAGGAGCCTGGACTTTTCTTTTGGTCCCTGCGCTCTGCAAGCCCCCAGTACAGTGCTGTGCAGTCAGGGGCTCCTCTTCATCCAGCTGGGGAGACAGAGGCACCACAAGGCATCAGGCAGCAGACCTACGCTAAAGGCAGATTGGTGTCCTTGCGTTGTATCTAGCTTGCCTCCAAAGGAAGGACGGAAATCCCATCATTTGTTTCCATCAGTGAATTAAATATGGAGAGGAAGCACCGCTGTAAAATTTTCCAGCGCACTCAACGCTGGACACTCCAAAGGGTTCAGTCGCCCGATGCCTGCTGAGTCGCTGGCAGTGAAGGGAAGGTAGTGCCTAACTCCTTTTGTGTCCCAAGCTACTTAGAAAATTAAGTACAAAGGACAGGTTGAAAATGAGAGCTGTTATTGGCAATATCACCTCCCCGCTAGGCACAGACACCTTCTGCCCTTGCGGGGGCTTGTTTGCTGCCAACTCAGTGGCTCTGCATTGCACTAAACAGCACGGTCCCTTCTGCCCCACAGGAGAAGCAAAACCTTTCTTTCTTGTCTTTGTGCTCTAGGTGTGAGGCCAGCCCCTCGGCCGTCTGCCTTTTTTAAAGAGCATCACACCCAGATGAGAGCCAAATAAAGAAAAGAGATAGTGTCTCTCACGGTGACTCAGGAATGGGTAGTCTGGCCAGCGGTCTGTACATGTGTTGCAGACATGGCTGTGATTTCTGGAGATCTGACGCCCTGACTCATCTGTAGGACATCTAGAAATCCTGGGCAAATGTCCAGAGGCCTCACATTCTACGTGGACACCATTTCCCAGCAGAAAAGAAGGAACAAACTAGGGAAAACCGTGGTCACTTATGGGACCTCCTGTGTCCTGCACGCAGATCTGACCTGCCCGCTGCTCTGGTTGTCACTTGGATGCAGCTAACAGACATAGAGGTGACTTTGCCCTTCTGGTTCTTCATAGTCTTTTAGTGGAAATAGCAAAACAAAAACTCTCTCTCCATTGTCATGAGACAGTCTCACATCTGAGATCCAGGTCACCTTTTGGAATGGATTTTGCTTTAAGAGCAGCTGTTTGGATGTTGAAGGTAGAGGGATCTAAGAGGTGGTTGAAAACCGCTTTGGAAAGCCTGTGGTGGAGAGGCAATGGCTTGGGGGCTTCGTATTTGTTTTTTTCTTTGCTGTACAGTATTAGAGATACCATTTGGGATTTCTCTGCTTTTCTGATAGGTGGGACATGGAGCAAAATGGAAAGTTTGCAGAATTGCAACCGTCCCTGTCACCAAAGGGATGCTTTACTCTGCTCTTTGCTGGTGTTACCTGCCAAGAGCCCTGTGCCCAGTGCAGCCAGCGTGATGTGCAAGGACCCCCAGTGACCTCCCTGCTCTTAACACATGCAGCTGCAGGAGATACTGAAGTTCAGGAGAGAAGGTTCAGGTATGCAAAACAATGGGTGTGATCTGAAGGCTTGTGTGTTTGCTTTAGAGGGAAAGAAACACAGTTTAATACTTCAAGTGCTCTCCTTTGATTAACATATAATCTCACACGGGGAGACTCTCCCGGGGAAATTCTGCCCTGGGACCAGCAAACCGGGTTGTTGGTAAAGTGCATGGCTGCTAACGCTGACCACAATTACAGGTAGGAGGTATTGCAGGGACCATACTGCTTTTCTTTCTTCTGATCAGAATGGTTTTCTAGCAGATCCGTGACATCTGTCCAGACGAAAGAAATGTTGCAGAAAGGTCTAATTTCACCCTTTTCAATCCAAAAATATTTTAGTTAGTCTATAAATGATCATTCAGTTTTTAACCCTCCAGATTTACTTTTTAATTTCTTCTAAGATGAAGAAATCACTCAAAGAAACAGAATGTTTTGTTCTGAGTGGAAGATGATGTTCTGTTTGACCTGGAGTTTTGTCTTTGGGTGTGTTTTCATTTGGGTGCGAATGCAGAGGGATACTGACTGTGAGGTGTAAGTTCTCCAGGCTGCCCAATGGGGACAGAACACAAACTGCGTAGGTGCAGGGACCTACCCACTCGTTCACTCTGTGCTGCACAGGATTTGAAGATATCTTTGTTTACAGTAAGGTGACCTAGGTGTATGGCTTTGTCCTTGCTGCTTATCCACCCAAACACACCTCAAAGTAAAACGCAAGTGACTATAAATAGTTTGGGATCCTTTAAGACAAAATACAGGTGCAGTGGAACCACACTGTGTGGTCCAGGTTTCACAGATGACAGAAGAAGTCCTACTGAAATCTGTGGTTAATTTTCCAAAGCCCGGAGCACACCCTGAAGTCGCTCACTGTGGTGTTTTCCGATTGATCTCAACAGGGCAGAGCTGGGCCCGTGCTGAAGACTTCTGAAAGTGCTGCTCTGCGATTGTGGGTCTGGTTCCATCGCCTCTTGTGACCTCAGTCATGTTTCACCACTGCAGGAGACAGCGAGGTCTGGCAGCCCTGCTCGTCTCCAGCGTAAGTGCTTAACAGATACCGCTTAGTATCTAAATATACAGCGTAATTACTGCAAAGGCCACAGCTCTTAATAACAAGTATTGACAATGATTTATGCAGTTCTTTTTCTCTGTTGGGGAGACAGGAAAGTACGAGTAGATAACTACACTCATGTTGGAGCAGTTTGGGTTTACCTGGGTGGTTTGCAGTGTACTGATGAATCCTGATGTTCGTTTGTTCTTTGTTTCCCCCATGATTGTGTCTGTGTGCGAATCCGTGGGGTTTTCTGAAGGTGTACTCCAGGAATGGGGTGAGTGAGATGAGCAAGCCCTGCTGGGAGGGCAGAAGCAGGATACAAATGGGCTCTTGGTTTCAGTAGGAGACAGTGAGGAACTGCTGTGAGCCTGGGTGTGGAGGAAATATGTCAAGGCTCTGAGCCAGGACTGGACGGCACTGAAAAGCAGGGAAAGCAGGAATAGAGTTGGTAGGGTCGTGGTGAAGCCACCTGACAAGTACATCTGAGGTGGAGCAGCAACAAGTGCTGTAAGGCCAGCCCGGAGAAAAGGAATATGATAGCGGAGAGGTGGAGACTGAAGAGATGGGCATAGTCGGGAATGATACCTCTGCATGTCAGTGCAAGGCTGCTCTAGTGCTGAGGGCAGAGGATTTAGAACCCATAAGTTGTGCTTTTGTGCTGGCTTTAACTTAGAGAAACGGGAGGAGAATGGTGCTTTGCACATTAGCAAGTTCCACTTGGAGATACCAAAGCATTTAGTTTCTGCTGGACTAACCGGGATGTGGCAGTGTTGCTGCAGTGCTGCCTGACCTTCCTCTGCTCTAAGGGGCGAGCTATGCAGCCAGGCCATGTTTCTTACCATTCTGCAGCCAGACAGCTACAACTGGTCTGAATGGCCTGCAAAAAGGAGATCTAAAGACACTGTGACAACTCAGCTGCAGGTTGAAACAAGGCTTTGGTCCTGGTCAAACAAAACCATTTGATTTGGCTCAAACTAGCCCCAAACAAATATTCTGGGAAATACTAACATTTTGTGAGGCAATGAAGGAATTGCTTGGCTTCCTTTTTTCCCTCCCTCCATTTTCTGTTTACAGGAGAAGGTATGACTCAGGAGAAAGGAATGAGGAAAGTGCGAGACATTATCTCCTGATACAAATGACAGGGCCCATCCTATAGAAAGACTCGTGCTTTTCCATCAAGGTGGTTGTGTGGGTCTCGGGAGAACGAGACAAGTTAATAATCGTGGCTTGGGCTTGGCAAAGAATGAGCTCTGAAATCCCCAGCCCCTTTCTCCATGAATGGGAAGAACCCAAAATTTTTCAGAAATGATTGAAAAGCGTTGTGAAATGGGGGGGCCATTCAGAACACAGGTGACAGAGCGGGCAGGCCATGTGTTCTTGTTTTAATGCAGGCTTGTGTACAGGAGGTGGGCTTGGCCTCACCAGGACTTATTCAAGAGTACCCATCGCTTCTGAAGGCTCACTCTCGAGTTGTACACAAGTCACCACACATTTTTTGTTGCAAGGTTACTTCCCCAAGCCCAGTGGATTCTGCACTGGCAGGACTTTGCATTTGTCCGGGTTTGGGTTTTTTTTTTCTCCTTCTGAATCTGAAATCTGTCTGCAGGGGAATTAAGCAGTAGAAAATATGCATGCATGTGCTGTCCCACATGTGTATGCAGGCGTGACTCATCTGTGTCACCGGCTGAACCCAGCTAAGGAAAGGCCCCGTGTGCACCATAATGACCTGGACACTTTCTTGCCCTGTGATGGTTCAGTTCTTCTGCAGAGGTGCTCAGGCTGGCTCACAGAGAGAGCCAGCAGGGAGATGCTGCCCCCCGAGGGTGCCAGTCTTCCTGCGTGCTTGGGACTGGCTCACCCCTCCAGAGCAGCCCCCCAGAAACCATGGAGAGCTGTTGCTGGCTCGGGCGAGCAGAGTCAGGAACAGGTCCCTCGGTTCCTTTATCCTGGCTTTACTGAGATATTTCAGGCATGCATGATATAATGACAGTGTGCTGCAGCCCCAAGGTGTGGTGGAAAATCTGGTTGAGCATGCTGGCCGAGCTGCTCCCTGCATCCTCAGCTGGGACATGCTGTGAGGCACAGCTCAGCACTGCTAGCACAGGAAAGACAGGAGCTGCTTCTCTCTCACTTCGGCCTGAAGAAACCACATTTTTCCATTTTAATTTTTTCCATCAGCTCTTGCATCCCGACATAAGAGTGTGTTTGCATTTCTAGCTATTAGGTGCTATCTCATCTTTTTATGATGATTATCTCTTGAAGCCCCATTTGGGATCAGGGGCGCCTGTTGTACAAACCCACTTGTTTCCTTCAGATGCAGCTTTTGGAGGCAGGTTATTCTCTCAGCTGCACGGGTCTCTCTAGCCTGTATTCACAGTCCTGCTCCAGGATCTCTGGGACATCGGAGCCCTGCAGTCTTAGTGTGTGACACTGTGGAAGCTCAGAGGGTCTGTCTGCAGGGAATTTATTGTAGGATCAGATGTTGCACCTGGGGTGAATGTGAGCTGGAGACTCAGAAATCGGAGAGATGATCAAAATGATGCTAGCAAGATCCGATCCACAGCTGTACCCTCAAAGGACTCTGCAGGCCACCTGCCTTAATGTCGGAGGTCAGGGTAAATATGGGTGTCCAGCTCCGTAAGGGAAAAAAAAGTGCAGCAATTTTGGTCAATGCTTCTATCAGTCCAGCCCTGTTCAGGCTTCCGGAGAATTAACACCCCATCCTGAGTTGGAGCAAACTGATGCGACTGTCCTGGTCTGCTTGGGCCTGTGTGGAGATATGACTTGGGGAGGACACTTCGATAAGCAAATCTTTCTCCCTCAAAACATTGCACTTTTCTAGTCCCAAATCAAGTCCAGTAGCTGCTATGTATTTATTTAATGTGAGAAGGATGCGGGAATGCAACTCAGACTTCTCCATCTCTCTTACACCAACCTGAAATACTTCAGTGCAAGTCAGATCGATAGGAAGCCAGATGTTCCCACAGCAGCACATGGCTTTATGAGCATCGCTTGCCTCCTCGTTACCACACCTGATCACAGCAGCCGTAAGGTACCAAACCATGTGTTCCCTGCTCTGCCTTGCAGGGGGATGTCACCCTCAAGGGTTGCAGAGCTCAAAGAGGGGAATGAGGACCTGATCTGTTGTTCAATTAAAGCAAAGTCCAGCAGGAAAACCCAGTGGTGTTTTGCTCTGTCAGTTAAAAGTTCAGAAGGGAAAAAAAAAATCTGTTTGGTTTTCCTGAACTAATCAGCTCATGTTTTTCTTGGAAAAATGGAAACTTGTGAATCTGTGGAAACTGCATTTGCAATAGCGACTGCAGAAGTTTAGGATTTTAAATGTATAACCACTAAGAATTTTTGAACAAAGGGTAATAAAGGGAGAGAAGCCGAACTTTACCGACCTGTTAGCTTGGGGTCAGTGTGCAGTCTGGCAACTTCGATAGGCTTCTTCCAAAGATTGCTGGGTCTCTTTGGCTGTGTGTCTTTGGGCTGCACCATGGTCCACGAGTGAAAAATCCAAGCATCCTCTCTCCTGGGACTGGCGAGGAGTGCTTCTTGTTTGTGCTCCTGATTTTCCACGCGCAAAACACTTCTGCAGGAAGAGGAAATGAGGCTGCCAGGCCTAGTGGCTGGCAGAGGGATTGCAGGTTTCCTTTCAGCTTCCTTGTCTGCTGCCTCAGTTTCCCCATCTGTAAAATAAGATTAATAATCTTTGACCTGTGAGCTCTTTCCTGGAAGAGGAAAAGGATAGGAGTGGAGAGAGGTGTGGGTGCTAGAGCAACACACCCCGTGTCCCTGATGCCTGTGTGCCAAGGAGGCTGTTACTCACAGAGGCTGTACTGAGAAATAGGAGCAAATTTCCTGTGCTTCCAAGTGTTGGTTTCTGATCCGTACCTGAATTTGTTACCCTTAGAGCTGCCCTTTTTGCTCACTTGCACTGGAAAGACTGTCTCCCCCTCTGTAAACACATGCAAGTGCTTGCACAGGGGAAAGTGGTCCACATCAACATTCCTCGCTTTGTGCTCTTTCTTTTGATAAACCATAATATTTCTTTACATTCGTCCTCTCGAACACTCAGGGCTCTTCCCATCTGGGCTCATGTAAACAGTCCTTTTATTCTGGCATGCTTGTACTTAAGCCATCGGAATAAAAACTGGCATGGATGACATGAAGAGGGAAATACAACACCTCAGCCAACAAAGGAGGCTTGGAGGGGGACAAATGGCCCGCCTTGCTTCAATTCTGATCCTCATTTTGGCACTGGGAACGGACTTTGGTTTGCGTTCTCTTTGGCAGGTGAGCCAAAGGCAAGCCTGGGGAAGCCCTCTTTTAATCAACGGGCTTTGGCCCGTGCCTGATTGCAGCGTGTGGCAGGGGCTGAGGGCAGGAAAGGCCAAGGCCAACTGTGCAGTGCACAGCCCCAAGATGTGCCTGTACTTGTACCTGGGCAGGAGGTTCTGCCAATGTGAGCAGCAGGGAGGCGATCAGCGATACCAGCCTTTGTGGCTGGAGTCCAGTAGAACAAAACCTCAGGGTCTTCATATGGAATGTGTACAGAAAGGGACATTTTCCCTAGCTCAGGAGCTTGGAGCTAGGAATGTGCTTTTATATGAATCTCGTGATAAATGGACCGTTCAGCAATTTCAGCTGTAGGTTTCAGAACTCTGAAACCATGGCAAAAATGTTAGAAATTTGCTTGTGTAATGATTACAGGAAAGGACAGACTGATGGCCATCTGCTTGTACATATTCCTTTCTTGAAGTCACGATTCTCTGGTTGTGACAGCCATTTCCATAGCAATGCAGAAGTGAGGGTTAACAGATTCACGTTAAAAGAGAAGAGTATGAACACAAGGTTTTTTAAAAACAAATCCTGTGAAACAAGCGTTCTGAGCAACCACCAGGAGAAAAGAAACTCAAAAGGGTGGTTTTCCATTCAGGAGGTGGACTCATAGCGTAGGAGCAAGCTTTTTCAGATGTATTCAGGCTTTCATGAGTCTGCCAAGCCAGATCACTAACGTTACTCCCTACCAACATACTTGGCATTGCAGTACTCATGATCTAGACGTTTCCTGCATGTGAATTGTGCAAATTCTTCAGGAAAAATCTCATTTTGGGTGGGTTTTTTTTTTAGTTGGAGTTTCACTGAGGGAACAATTCCTGGGTGATATGCCGTGGGACTCCTTCTCACCTAAGCTGTTCATGCAATGCTGAGGTGTGAGACAAGGGAAGACCCGCTTGCTGCTTGTGACAAGAGTTTCACTGTGTTATTTACAGATGGCCAGACACAGGAATTCTTCGGTTGTTTAATTCTAAAACTTGTGTCACTGTTTCCTCTTTGTCCATAATCTCCTTTATTAGGCTTAACAATGCAGGTATTAATAGACCCAGTATCATGGAATTATTATAGCCCCAACAGCGTGAATTATACTTGTGCATGGAACACCAATGTCATATTTGCATACAAATGAATTCACGTCGTTTATATTGTGTTGCTATTTACTGTGAGCGATGATAATTGCTGGGCTGGGCAGAAGCTGTATGGGTCATTTTCAGCTTGGGTTCTGGAGGAGGTGAGCCTGCACGGGTATATTATCTGTCTCATCATTTGTCAGTCTCCTCTTAATAACTTTTGAAGGCATTGACTAATTTCATTTACGTTTGACACAGGGGTAGAGGTTTTTGTGGTGGGGAGATTAAGGGACAAAGGACAGAGGTACCCGGTGAACTAGGACTTATTAATTCCACTGCCCAAAGAACGGCTTGTTTGGAATTAACCCCAGGAAACGCTCTTTCAGTGGGCCCAAACCTTCCTGCAATTATATAGTGATCGTGACAATGTTTTACTTAAATCATGGGAATCATTCTATTTCCGCTGGCTGGACAGGGACGTTTGCATTTACCTTCCGAAACAGGTTTTCACTTATTTGTTAAGTTTTGAAAAGCCAAATCAGATCAAAATTCCTGAGCTGATTGAGAGAGGAGGCACTTTCTTACAAGCGTTATGCTCGGGGGGATTAGAGGGGGGAAACTGGGAAGAGCTATTGGTCTGTTCTGTAGGATAGTGCAGCCATACATGAATACCATTTTGTGTTTAGAAACTGCTGACCCTAAGTGCTGGTAATACTTAGGCAGAACTTGTATAGGCCCTGTCCATCAAGATTAAATCAGATATTCCTCTTTTTCAGTTTGGAAAATGCAGATATTCACAAAGCCATGCTGCAAACCCATTTCCTGAAGTGGCTGTCAGGACTGAGAAGGAGGGCCTTTGAATGTGAGTAGAATAGCCAGAATATGGCAGTTCACGTAGAATAAGAGACTAATTTTATCAAGTAAGTCTTGCCGATAGTTTTTACCTCCTCCAAGGGGTTCAGATCACATTGCACACCAGTTTCTCATCTCAAGACCATGAAGTCGTTCATGGCCATTACCATGAGTGTAGGCGATCAGGTCTCTAGGCTTTTTCGCTTTCTGCAACTCTACAGATTCCCAAATAAATATGCAACACAGGTCCAGTCATGAAGTGGAAACTAAAGAGAAGCCATGGGAAGTGCTTGCTTTTGAATGGCAGCATCACCTGTTTGGAGGAATTTCATGCAGTTTTGCTGTGAAACCCAGTTACTCATTGCCGTTGCGCAAACATCAGGTCTGTATCTGCAGGGAATAAAGCAGAGGTTTAACTTCAAATGGCAGGAGAAGTCCACTCTGCAGAGAGCACTGCTCACCAAGTGACAAAAGGTCACCACATCCTCCTGTAAGAACAACAGGCTCATTTACACTCAGATGCTGCCTGTGCACAACCACTCCCCTGCCTTGTATCAAGGCCAGAGTGAAGTCAAGCATTACTTGTGATCACAGCGTGGATGAGGGGGTTTCTAGGTGGGCATTGCTGGCAAGGATGTAGCCTTTCATTTCTCCAGTAAGTAAGTGTAGTTGCTTTTCCTCCCACGAGGTGTGGAAACTGCCCATCTGCTCTAGGATCCTTTCTGTATCTCTTTGTGTCTGTGGATAAGTCAGATAAATGAGATATAGTTTTGTCCACAACAGCTTTAGTAAACAAGATAACACCTGTAACAAAAAAATACTTTTTTCAGGAAAACTTTTAAGCGTACAGCTGACATAGGGCCAAAGGAGTTTGTTAGAAGACTCATTATAGTTCCACTGAATAGTTCAAAGTTGCTTTTGTTCTTTCAGAGTCAAAACATAAACTCACTTGACACTTTTTCTGGATGGCTGAATCTCTTTTGTCTGAATTTCCAGTATAACCAGAAGTGTTCCTAGATGGAAGTAGTAGGAGACCAGAAAAGATTAAAAACAAGGCCAAATTACATAAGGGGAGAAAAGCAAAAGAGAGGGAAACAATAATTGAAAAATAGAGTTGATTTTCTTTTGGTAAAAATATTTTAATTAAGGGCTTTCCCCCAGCACTTAGAAGATGTGAGACAGAAAGAGGGAAGATGCATGTTTAAGGTAAAAATTGTGTAAAATAGCTATTTTTTATTATCTTGCTGCTGCTGCTGTTTTTGTGGGTTTCTCAAAGATGAGATTTGAATGGGGAAATGTAACAAAATTAAACTCTCCCAGAACTGAGCCTTTGCCTTGTACTTCTTGCTGAATAGCATCAGCCTAATTCCAAGCAGTGCGAAGTCTGTTATTTGACGTTACCTGGAAGGCAAATTTTTATGCCAAATTTGAAATAAAAGGCTGTGATTTATATTTCCTACTTTTCATCAGAAACGGGGAATGTGCAAATTAAACAGAACTTCCCTGTTTCCAACCTTTCAGCAAGTGCATGTTTCGGTTTGGGTTCCTCTCCCATTGCAAGAAGGGGAAAAAGAAAAAAAAGATGCACTTGCAAAAGGATGGATCCTTGCCTTCATATTATGTCTGCAAGAATAAGTATGAAGCATGTCTGGACATGACAGGATCTTAGTAAGGGCTTTGATTCACAAGTGGGAACACTTTGTATTGGGACAGCTGTTGTTATTCCTGCCTGAGCTCCCTGCTCCAGCCCTCGGAGGGTACCGCCTCCGCTGCAGGGATGTCTCGGTTGGTCACGAAGCAGCTGAACTGCCACAGTTTATAACTAAACAAGTTAAAGGAAAGCCACGCTGGTTTCACCTCCCTTACAGTGTGACCAGAACGTCATTAGTGTCAGATCTTCAGTTCAGGAATATCCCCCTGAGACATCAGGTAGACACAGGTATTCCAGTTACACCAGGTGAATATCTGCCATGTGCTGGGTGGCCCACCTGTGAGAAGCAGCGTTAGGAACCATGCAGAAATCGGTTGGTGTCACTCATAGTAGAAGATGGGATTGTAAAAGGATCAGTATTCTCAGCTCTCTGCTCCTTCTCCGCTGTTGGAGGGACACTATTGTGCTAGGCCTTTATTTTAAAGATGGGTTACCAGTTAAAGTTCTCTTTGGAAGAGGGAAAGTGCTTGGACACTCAAGATTTAAGCCCAGCTGCCTGGTTTTTAGAGTGCACACAGACAGAAATCTGAAACATAATGGAGGGCACAAGTCTTGCAACAGAAAAGTGGCACCAAATGTGACCAGGCATTGTGTTCATCACAGCTACTGGAGGTGGTGGGGATGGGTCTACAGAGAGTCCCTTGCAGCAGCTGGGCATCAGCAGCGGCTCTTGGTGCTTGTCTCTCAAGAGGAGCCATGGGTGATGTGCTGCTTCTTGGTGATATTTGCTGTTGTCATCTTTTGACACAGCCCTGAACTGCAGAATGTCGGGGGCGAAGTGGCCAAGCTCTCTGCTACCACTAGCCATTGTGGCACGTGAAGTATTGCCACACGGTGGATCATGCTGCAGCCTGTCCTGTGGCCCTCCTGTCCTCTGCATAGCTCCGGAGCAGGGCCCGGGACTCCCACTCCTCCTGCATGCCCTTTCCAAACTCCTTCCAAACACAGTGCCTGAGCCGCCCACCCGGCTCTGGGAGAGAACTTCCCCATCAGGCTGTGAATTTCGGTGCAGCCATCAGCAGGAGCAGGGCTAATAGGCTGGTGTTTAAACGGCTGTAATTAGGCTTCAAAGTAACCATTATGATGAAAGGGGGAAATCTCACATTCCTCTCCACACTATCATTTCAGGGTGTCTGGCAGCACCCCAGAAAGACAAAACTGCATCACTTGATACCACCAGAGCTACCTGTTTGCAAGGAACGTCTCACCTTTGGTTTACAAAGACCTTTTTTTTCCAGGAAAAAAAAAAAAAATCCGTGCAGTTTTGAATTAAATACTCTGTTCTCTCCATTCCTGTGGGTTGTTATCTGCCCAGTATGTAAGCATTTTGCAAATATTTGAGTGGAAACGACAACAGATAAGGACAGCTGATAATCTGCTAGTGCTGCAGCAGGCATGCCCCTACCAAGCTGCGTGGCAACTGCAAGGATATTTGTCAGTTTATGGTATCCTAGAATGAGTGTGGTCTTTACTGAGAGCTCGCCTCTGCTATTTACTCATTTTTCCCCTGCAAATTTCATCTGGATATCTGAAATGCTGACATTTATTTATCGCACTAGTCCTCTTTGTCCCCCACTCCGTGTTTCAGACAAACTGAGCTGCGTAGCAGGAGGAATGATAAGGGGGATGCTGCTACTGCTAAATGCCAGTACTGGCTTAGCACTGGCTTATTCTGGATCTTTCCTGGACCTGGTTCTTTCTGAGCCTCTCTGCCTTGGGAGGAGAGCAGGTTGGGAATCTCCTCTCTGCTGTGCTGTTTGTTCCAACTCCGTTTTGAAGGATATTAGCAGTTTCCATCCTCCTCCTAATTCCACTGCCATAAAACATTCTTCTTACTCATGAAGCAGAATACCTAGATCCACCTTCTTGCCTCCTGGCTAATTACTGTCATTATCTGGCTAGACAAACTTGTCATGAGATTAGAATCTCCTCACAAAACAGGGTCATCTCAGGAAGTTCTCGCTATCCGGTTTTGTGTAAATCAGTCACCTCTGCAGCTAAACGGCAGCTCAGATTCTTGAGCATTCACACGCTCCCAGGAGGGGAGCAGGGGAGCATTTCCACATCGGAGCTGCTTCAAAAGGCGCTGGGCGTTCCCCTGACATCAGTGGGGCCATGACTACACCCACTCTCCTGCACCTGCTCAAGGAGTTGTCCTTTCGAGATACTGAAAAGTACTAACCACTTGCATCAATTTCATTGCCTGGATGTATCGTTAATGTCATAAAGTCGTTATATTCTACTGACTGTATCCTTCACCCCTGCATTTTTGCAGTTTACCTCCGCAGCAAGCTTGGACATGCAGGGAGAAAAGGTCAAAGCCACAAACCAGGCTGGTCATTTTTTGGTGTTTTTTAAGGCTTCAGGTAATTCCAGCTCAAGATCCCAAACTAAAAAAAAAATTCAAAAACCCATTTAAAACAGAACCTTCGTCTTTTTCACTAGAGGCACCGGGTGGCTCGCCCTTGACTCTACAGGGCTTTCACACAGGGCTGGTTGTTGCAGTGTGATGAGAATGTAGGTCTCCTCATGCTTGGGAAATGGAAGAGTCAAGCACCTCTTACCTAACTCCCTTCCTAAGTAGGCGAGCAGAAGGCATCCTTCCTCCCATAAACCTCTGGTGACACTTCTCTTTGCACACTGGCCCACATAGAGCCTGCCGTGCCAAAGAGCCCTGTCACCGATGCATAAATAACTGTATTGCATTTTAACAGGCCTGTGGCATCAAGGAAATTTATATTACCCCATGAATGCTCCAAAACGGAAATGCGTGCAGTTATAGGCTCCTGTAGCCATAGCTACGGCTAAACAAAACACTCCCTTCCTCAGCTATTGCAGCCACCTCAATTACGGATGGTTCTGGCTGTCCTATACATCAGCGATGCTTCAGTGACCTGCCGTAAAAAGATGATTGCCTTCCCAGCTATCTGCTCAACACTGCGTCTGTGCAAGAGTGGATCGTCCAGAACAGGAATTCTGGAGGAAGCCAGTTTCCTCATTAGTTTACCTGGGAACAGCCAGCCACGGAGAAATGGGCTCTCCTGGAGAAGCCTGGTGAGACTGAACAGAGACAAAGTGACCGGGAACAGCAGAAGCTGAAAGAGGGCACAAGAATAGTGGCTGCAGGGTGAAATCACAAAGGAGAGAGGTGCTGTGGGAGCTGGAAATCCAGCAGCCACCCTTGAGAGAAGGGGGCATCAGTGCCCGGGGGCTGGAGTACAGTGGGACCATCCAGATGTATTGGATGCCGATTTTGCATTTTGCTAATTGACTTTTGCCTCCCTGTGCCCTAATTTCCAGATCAGTAAAGCGAGGATAACAGGCCTCTCCTTTGCAGAGTTCTTTGAGATCTCCTGATGGAAAAATGCTAGATTAGAGCATGGGTGGTTTTCATACACCCCTGTGCCAGATCCTGGAAGGAGCGTCTCGCTCTGTAGTGACAGACCCCGCTGTGAGCCAGCAGCTGGTGTAAGGTCTCTGATTTTGCATTGTATCTCTAGGCCTTACTGCAATCCACTATTCAAATTGTACCTTCCAGACCAAAGCAATTATAATCTCCTTGAGCTTTTCTGTGCCCTTCATCCCTAGGATACCCGTATAGTGCAACAGTCTCTTGTTGAAAAGCCCAGAGATGTTGTTCCCAGTTGTACAGACTAAACTAAGGCTGATGAATTAAAGCTTGAAAAAAGAACGTTCTTTCCTTTCGGTGACCAATTTCCCTGCATTTCTACAGTAGTGCACGGCTGTGCAGGCGAGCATTCAGCAGAGGGGTGCGAGCACACATTCTTGGTGAGCAACCCTGCAAAATTCCAGTTCATTACTTTGCTCAGCAGGGGCCGGAGAGTTGTCAAGTCCTCGGGGCAGCAACTGGCTGCCCTAATCCTTTCTCTTCTTACAGTTCCCTGCTTCACTTACACGTTATTGTCCAAATTCAGCAGCTGTCGAAGCTGGGATGCTACAGACAATAGTCTTCTCCTCTGATTCATCCTTAGAGCAGGCCCTGTCCTGTGTAGGAAAGGAGGCAAAAATAAAATACTACCTGTGTGTGTAATGAAGCTGTTTCATAATGCATGCGCACAAGGCAGCCAAATGAGGGCTGTACAGACATGCTATTCCCAAAGGTACCCAAATAAATGAAGCTTCCTACTTCCTTTATAATGGCCCTATTTGGACAGATTTGTGACCTAACCAGCTCTGGGGTGAATCCTACCGCTTGGCAGCCCGTACAGCTTGGGAGTGAGTGTGGTGGATGAGGGTGGTTGTCTCGGACCGCTGAGCTATTCCTCAAGTAGTCACACTTCAGCACCTCTGTATAGCGGTCCTGTGACTGGTCCCAGAGGAGAAGGAGAGGGTCAGAACTGAAGAAGTCCTGGACGCTAGTCAAAGGGTCTGTCAGCTCAGCTTGCTTGGTCCTGGAAGAGGTCCTTGAACTACCTCCCATTCATGCTGACACCATGTTTATCAGCAGGCTGTTAACCCAGCGGAGGCCACTTCTATATCTCTTATTCTCCCATTGAAGTGCTTTTACTTTGGTTTTATCAGCTCTTTGTAAGATCTGAGAGATGCTCAGGGTCTCTCCCTTAGGGTAATAGCTGTGCCATGTTCCCTCAAACCAGGGCCACACACGTCTGAATTCCTACCCTCAGCTCACTTCTTGATTAGTGAAGGGAACAGTTAGATCAGAAGATCCTCCTCCGAGAGTGCCACATTTGTAAAAGGAGCAGGTTATTCCTGTCTTCAAGTGAGCAAGGACTGTGCTGGCTGTGACGGCAGTCTCGCTCCTGACAGCTCCGTTGGACTGTGGAGTCAGAAAGATAAAACAGACCACTAAGCACCTAGTGGTGAAGGGCAGCTCCAGCAGAAGAGTCTGAGGGAGAGAGAAAAAGCCCCGTTTTACAGCCTGTTGGTCAAGGCACCTGCCTGAGATAAAGCCCAGCTTCAAGTCCTGTTCTGCTGGTTTTGGATCTCAGGTGATTCCTGTCTCCCAGAGCCATCTCTCAGAGTGATGGAGCTGCTGACCTCCCAGGTCGTGGTCCCCCTGCCTCCATATCACCTCCACCTCTTCTGTCTGGGGCAATGATACCATCAGGGGAGCCAGGGCTTCGGTGCTGGCTTCTGAGACATGTTGCAACTCCCCAGCTGTAGGGTGGCGAGGCAGCGAGAGCAGGTATTTCTCTTTGTCCTGACAGGGAGGGAGAGGCCCTCGAACAGTTCCCTGAGAGGGGTAATTGCTGCAGCGTGTTTTCACCTGGGGAATGATTAAACAAAGATTTGTAATCTCTGCTTAGGCATGAGGGGAGACAGAACCTTGAATGTTAGTCTTCGATCCTCCTTTAGCAAGATCTCTTTTTCTCTCTGTCACAGCTAAAGAGGGTGAAGGAGGTAGGAGAAGCGCCCGGTGCATTGGTCAGGCTGTTGGGCCAAGAGGAATGCGGAAAAGCAGGGCAGCTGCCTGCAGAGCATCATCGGCCTCACCACCTCCTGCAAGATGCACAAGCCCCCCACTTCTAGAGTGTATTCCTCTGGATGGGATGGGAAGAAGGATTTCTTGGCTGCTACATCTCCTGACCCAGGCACAGCTCTGTACGAGTTGGTCTTATAAGTTGGGAAAATGGGACAAGGCTAGCTGAAATTTGCTCTTCCAGCCATTACCCTCCAGGCATACCTCGAGGGCCTGCTTCTCTCTATTGCTTCTGGAAGTGCTTTAACACCCACAAGGTGAAGGGATTTCACTGTTTGAAACCATTTGAATATGAACCATCTGTCATTCAAATATTGTCCAAGGCAGGATTTCACAAGTTGCAGCCAATGACCCTGTGCAGTTATTTGTTAACCATCTGGTTGTACCAGAGTGATGCCCAGGAATCGTTCCCGCTGACGAGCAGGAAGACAAGGCCTGGACCTCAGTGCCAGGAAATCGTCTCAAGCCCCAAATCATTTCAGAGCCCGTTTAGACAGCTCTGTAACTGCTTGGGAAGTATGGCAGGGCGTAAACAAAATATATTGACACACATAGCAAACCAAAACAAAATCACTTGTGGGCTCAGTGTGTAGGTTTTGCATTGAAATGCAGAATAAGTTAGACATCAAGCTGCCAGTGTTGGATACACAGTACCCAGATTATCCATGAAACTGCCTAGATATCCACCATGATCTCACCTATGACTTTGAGAGGAAGAGGAGATCAGTTTGTATTTTGGCATTACTTAGTGTATGCTTTTTTGGTGGAAAATTCTCTACTGGCCTTCCAATGAAAACAGAGCAGTTTTTTGTCTGCAGACCTGAGCGCTCACATTTTGTGGAGAAATGAATAATTTTAGGGTTTGTTGGTTTGTTTGATTGTTCATCAAATGCATAGCAAAAGCACTCTCTAATCCCCTCCCATCATTCTGGCGAAACAGGCTGGGTTCAGAGGCATGAGGGCTTCAGAGGAAGGCTGCTCCCCTGGGCTGGCTTTCCTTCTCCCTTGGCTCCTGCTGAGGGATTGTTGCCTTTGGCAAGGACCAGCTGGATTTATGCTGGGAAGCAGCGCCCCGGCACAGACAGCCCGGTACTGCATCCCCTGCTTTTCATCCCTCTGGCCTGCGTGGAGGCACCTGCCTCCTGGGAAAAATGTATCTTTATCTTTTCTCTTCAGAGAAAAGGAGCTCCTTGTAGAAAACAGTCACCTGCCAATACCCTTATGGCAACGGCAGAAACCTCTTGGAGACACGCTGAGTGTGGACTTGTCTTTCAGCATCTGAGTGAAACTGCGTGGAGTGCGTTCACAGCACTGATGAGGCTTCTGCGCTACATCCAGCTGTTCAGGCGGAACGGGCAAGTGCGTTATTAATGCGTTGCAACTGGTCCTTCACAAATCACATGTACCTGATTTGTGGTGAAGAGTTCTTTCCTCCACCCCAATTTTTCTTCCTGCTGCAGAAAGGAACAGCCTCAGTTCCCAACAATGCCTCAGACAAAAAGCTTGGGTTTTGGCATGCTACTTCCTTCTCCTGTCTGGAGGATTTAGAGTTTTGCCCTGGGGCAGCCGATCTCCCTGTGCCCTCTTGTCACTTACTAAAGCCAAACCCATCTGGGCAAACCCACGGGACAGCGATGGGGAGCGAGGGATAGAGAAGAGTTAATGTCGCTGATGTAAAACAGTGTATTGTAAAACAGTGTATCGCAGTGTATTGGAGTGTTTGTTTAGTACTTCACAAACTATAAACCACTCTGTGGGGGTGCTGGAAATAGAGATAAGTGAATCTGAGTCACTTCCCAGAGCGGCACTGTTGGGTTTGGTGGGTGTACAAGTCCTCTTCCCCACTGGAAGCTGAGTGGCCACACAGGAGATAGCAGCTCTCCCCTGGGCTGGACACTGGGGGTTTGTGTCCTGGACCATTTTTGGCCATGACCACATCAGTGCAGAGGCAAGGGTCAAATGTTTGTTAGTTTATGAGTCCAGGACCGAAGATGTTACAGTGACGTGGTCACATGCCTTCCTAGTGATCAGCAGTACTCCAAATCCAAGTTACCGTGACGCACTAAGCAAAAAATAAAGAAGGCTCCAATGAACAAAAACTTGCAACACCCAGGAAACACTTCTGGGACAGTATATTCCCTCTACTTGCTGACAATGCATGGTTCTGCCAAACTTTCTGGTACGTTGAAATATACTTTTTGGAGAAAAACATCTCTTCAAGCCCAGAAGTAACCCTGAAAACTTACGTATCACAGCAAATGGGATATATGTTGAAAACAGGGAAAGCGGAAGACAAGAAAAGAATGAGGAAAAAAAAAATAGAAACAATAACATAATATTCACACCATTATGTTCACTAGACTTTGATGATCCCTCTTCAAATACTTTTAGGTAATTTTTGAACCAGTTTATACTTTTGACTTTCACTTCAGGCTGTGGCAATGAGTTACACACGTAAACGATGCACAAGAAGAGTGAACAAGAACGGTGGCCCCAGTGACCCCGTTCAGGCAGCAGCTGTGGAGCAAATCAAAAACTGTGTGGAAAAGCTCTTCTATTTCACAACTGCAGTCTAATAATTGCAATCATTTTTCCGTACTTCTTCTGTTACAGGAAGAAGTAAAAAATCATTCCCTGATTGCATTCTCTGCTTTACTGCAGAGCTCCAGCATGTTGTCCTTCAGTTGCCTTCTTTTTAAGTGAGACAGGCCTAATCTGTTTATTCTTCTGCTGTCTTACTGATGTCCCTCATCAGCAGTGTCACCTTAGACTCTCCTAGTTCTGGAGAAAAAAGAGGTCACAGCAATGGGATGACTAAGACTGCAAGTGGATTCAGGATGTTACCACATTATTAAAGTACACCGTGACACAACTGTATTTTCTGAACACCTTCTGATATCCTTTGGGCTTTCTTGGCCTCTGCAGGGCACTGTGCAGGAGGAGGAAGACTCGTGCTGCATCCAGGCTGGACAATTTTAGGAAGTGCCGTGAGTTTTACTGCCACAGTCTGATGAGACTGTAAAGAAAGATTAGGCAAATCTTTCAGCAGCTTGGAGAACACGATGTCGATGGGTGGAGAGGATTCTGCTCTAGGAAGACATCTGAGGAGGTTCACAAAGGGAAGGAGGAAAAAAACTAACCAAAGCCTCTTTGGTTTGGGCTAAGGTAGGGCTGAGCACAAGAGCTTGAATGTGAATCAAAAGTTTGAGTGCACCTCAGGCTCCTCTGGAGGCCTTAAGTAAAGCTGCCATCCCAAATTGTCCCGTCTAGACTCCTGCTACCAGAGCACTTTTTGCTTGGGCAAAGAGATCTGGGACTGCCAGCACATCTCTGGTAGTTGGATCTGCGCTGGGGCATGTCCTGGGGGGACCTGACACCTACACGCTGTCTCCTTTCCTGCAGATTTAGGAGGAACATGGGGAAAGCGATCCGTCTCACACCACTTGATGCAGCTCCCTGCAGCTCCCTGCAGGTCAGCGCAAACATTTTTTCCAAGCACTTAAAATGCAAAAAGCCTGATATTTCTGTTGCTAGAGGATTAGATAAGCTTAAATAAATTGTCATGACCAGCTTTCCTCCCTAGACCTGCAGCATCTTTGAGGTGCTCTTTTCAGAGCAGTGGTGTCCTTTGAAATGGGCAGCCTGAGCAGAGGAGCTGCTGCTGCGCTACTTTAACTATAAGAATTGCCGTTACTTCGAATGTGCTGAATTGCTTTTGGCCTAAATCCTGGAGAACTAAGAGCAAAAAGAGCGGTTCCCATCCTGTTAAGAGCTTCTTCTCCTTCCCCCACCAAGTTTCTGTTCAACTGTCCTTGTGCAAATGCCTCCTGAAAGGCAGGAATTAAAGTCCATGGTGTTGCACGGGGATAAGTGAAGGCAGTTTCTGATTAGTCTGCGTTACAGAGTGCACGGAGGGGACAGACACAGTCAGGAGTCTCAAATCGCAAGTTACATTTGCATTTCTTTGCTTGTACATGAAGTATATTTGATACGGAATTGCTAGGATGAGAAGCCTGGCACTCTTGCCTGCTGTTATACAGCCTGGTGTAACTAAACACTCAGAAATCACAAGTAGAGCCCTCTAAAAACTCTTAAGGTTGGTGTAAACTTGATGAGACACGGTGTTTTAGCTGACATATTTTGAACTGCATTTATTTGCTAATCATCTTTCAGAATTCTGGGGTCAAGCATTTTAATACCTTTCCATAACCCTGTGGGCTGGAAAAGTAGTTTTTCCTTTCTTTCTTTAAAACCAAAGGTGGGAACCAATACAGATTAGGTGTGGACCTGCTGGAGTCAAGTTCTGAAGAGAAAGATCTGGGGGTCCTGGTAGACAGCAAAATGACAATGAGCAAGCAGTGTGCTCTTGTGGCCAGGAAGGCCAACGGAATCCTGGGCTGCATAGGGAAGAGTGTGGCCAGAAGGTCGAGGGAAGTCATTCTCCCCCTCTGCTCTGCACTGGTGAGGCCACAACTGGAATAGTGCATCCAGTTCTGGGCTCCCCAGTTCAAGAGGGACAGGGAACTACTGGAAAGAGTCCAGCGAAGGGCAACGAGGATGATTCAAGGATTGGAGCATGTCCCTTATGAAGAAAGGCTGAGAGAGCTGGGACTCTTTAGCCTGGAGAAGAGAAGGCTGAGGGGAGACCTTATCAATGCTTACAAGTATCTAAAGGGTGGGTTGAAGGAGGAGGGAGCCAGACTCTTTTCAGTGGTTGCCAGTGAGAGGACGAGGGGCAATGGGCACAAGCTGGAACATAGGAGGTTCCACTCAAATATGAGGAAAAACTTCTTCACGGTGGGGGTGCCAGAGCCCTGGAACAGGCTGCCCAGGGAGGGTGTGGAGTCCCCTTCTTTGGAGATGTTCAAGACCCGCCTGGATGCAGTCCTGAGTAACATGCTCTGACATGCTCTGGGCAATCCTGCTTCGGCAGGGGAGTTGGACTAGATGATCTTTATGGTCCCTTCCAACTCTAAAAATTCAGTGAAAATCAGTGAATCTGGTATAATTGCAGGAGTTGCAGCTGTAGAAGGGAAGGATTGCTCTGGGATGAGGAGCGGTGTCACCGTAGCTGGTGACACCAGTGATTATCCTCTGCCAAGTGCTGGACTAGGCCTCTCCTCAGCCTTCTGGGAAACCCAAACTGTTGATTCCTCTTTCAGTTTTGTTTCACGAGACTTCCCTTTTGTGGCCAAAGCCTGTGTTTGCCACCCCTGAAAGTGGTGACAACCTGCGACCAGGGTGAGCGGCAGTGGGCTCCAGGCTGGTGCGCTGAAGTTCCATTACACAGTGCCTCGGCCTGTATTTGTTAGCTCTGGCCATCCTCTCTGGCAGCAGCCATGTATTTCCTCCTGAGGACCCGGCATCTCTTTATCCTGCAACATAGTTTGACATAGTTTAAGGAAGTACGATCTCTGTCTTTATGGTATGAGCCTCCAGACAAATACCCAGGGCAGCCCTCGGCCTGTCTAGGGCTCCGTCTCTGGAATAAATGAAACTGTGGCTCCATCTCCATCCCAGGACTTCACCCTCTGGGAAGGACAGCTAAAACTTCCCTAGTCGTTCAGAAAGCTTTCCTCCTGCTTCTTACCTCTCCCCAGCCCCCCGATGTGAAGAACCTGTTTTCAGTTCCTCTCTGCAGCAGCCAGATTTATTAAAAGCGTGGTCTGGAATGAATTCTGTTGTTATCACACCGGCTCAACACACTCTGCAAATGGGCAGAACTGAGAAACCCAGGACAAACGCAGAGCCCGAGAGCTCGTTTCTGTTCAGGCAGACGAACAGACCTGCAGTCTTGGGGAACAAAACCTTTTTCCCTGCTCAAACCCAAGCTTCCTCACTCAGCGCAAACCTTTTCCTTTGTACAGTCAGAGTGACCTCTCACCTGGGGCTTGCCTGCCCAATTTGTAAGCCCTTTAATAATCATAATCCATTATCCTACTTTACACATCAAAACGCACACAGGCTCCTCCCAAACAAGAGAGCTTGGCAGATGAACCGTGGGTAAAAAGCACAGTCATTTATACAAATGGTGCTGTGCAAGGGTATCATTTCTCTTTCTCCTCAGCAGAAGGAAAAGATTTCTTCCCCTCCGGATGTTACAGACGCAGTGTTTATAATTAATCGCTGCAGCATTAGGTGTATCCAGGCTCACGGTCACTCCGCTGTGGATGTGCCATGTACTGAGGGTGCAGCTGGCAAAGCCTCGCTGTGTCCGGCTGTCTCTGCAAGACCACTTCAGGGACAGCCTGGAGAGAGGGGGCTGGATCAGGCTTTCCCTTGCTGCAGCAGCGCCTGTGGTTCTCTGCACTGCCTCCTAGCCCTTTGAAACTCTCCTGGTCTTTGGCCGGCTCTGAAGGTAACTCATGCTTGATGTGATTATGGAGGATCTAGCACACGGAGTCTCTAATTTGAGCTGAGGACTGGCTAAGTGGTAAATTCTTCATGGAGGAAACAACCACAGTGTGTTCTGGCTTCTGTTAGAGACTGTGGCTTCTGGTACCCTTTTGGAGTGGGCGGTAGGAAATGACAGGGAATCTGTACGCATGGCGGTCCCCCATGAGCCACAAATAATGTGAATTAGAGCTCCTTCCCATCCTGGGACTGAAGGAGGGGGCTCTGCCCTGATGCAGACAGTGCATGCGGTGGGCATGCCATGCTCTGCCAGGAGTGGAAAGGGTTGTCACTGCAAATAGGTGACTGTTCCGCGCGGTCCTTCTTCATTACATCATGCCGCTTCAGTTGACACAGCTCGTCATACTTGCCACAGGAAATCTGTTAGCATCTTCTAGATCTATGTAAATTCTGGTGGTGATGAATTCAGCAGCTTCCTCTTGAAAACCTTTATTGGGTGACTTTCACACTGCCCCCACAGAGCTCTGTTCCTTGAAGTCAATGGGAGATCTGGGTGTGGTGAAAAGTCAAGATCAGGCCTGTAAATCAGATGATAAAGAGAAGTGAATCAGTAGGAAATGCTCTTGGGGAACAACATATTCCTCTCCCATCAATTAAAAGCACAGGGAATGGCTCAGAAACAGCTTCTCTCTGACAAGCAAAGGCTATTTCAATAGCGGAATGGTCTAATAGAGCTTTCTAATAGGTTGAGGGACACAAAAGCAGGCTTGTGCTAAATAAATTGTTCAGGCCATCTACTAAAATCCATTTCTGAAGAAGGATATGCAAATGTGTGTGGTTGCTCCCAGGATGTTTTCAGACCTCTCATATGGTAATAGCATATCCTGTGGCAGAGCCCAGTCCCCAGCAAATTGACAGGCTGTGTGCTGTGCCCCAAAAATGTTTGATGTGGCTCTGCAGGCTTTGAGTGCTCAGCCCTAGGGGACATATTCTGCTGTGTCCAAATCTCTTGGGTACTCTGAAAGCCTCCCTTATTTGCTGGCTCCTCCCAAAATATCCGTGGCAGGTCCCTGTGGAAATTCCCTGTGCCACTTCTATGCTTTTGGTTGCTGAGTTTATTTAATTAATGCTATTCCAGCTTTCTTCCTGGCTTTCTTCTCCCTTCATTCTTTCACAAGCCAGTGGTACCTAGCCTGTTGTGGGTCATAAGTCATCAAAAGGTTGCCCGTGACATCATTGCAAATAAAATAAAAATGCATGAAAGCATGCCCATGCATGCGGAGAACAAGAGCGGAGAGACGGAAATGATAAATGAATGTGCAGGTTTTCACTGACAGCAGTCGCAGGGTTCCTGGTGCTGTTTGCTCCTGTGAGCCATGCTGGCACGGGCTGATTCCTGGCCTTTGTCCCCAAAAGATGGGGTGGGAGACAGATTAAAAGACGGATTCTGTTAGAAGACGGATTGAGAAAAGCTGTTGCCGGCACTGGATGTCACCGCTGACGTTGCCTGGGCTCATAGCATTTCCCTGGCCCCTGTTACCAGGGCTCTGCTGCCGCCACCACCCCGTCTTGGGACTCTCTACATCACTTATGGGGCAGCATTTGTGGAGCAGAGTGCCTTTTCGTGAGCTGTTTCATCACGCTGCTTGAATCACGAACAGCAGCGGGGCTAATAAAAGAACCTTTGAATGCTCTGCAGATGGAAGATGTCATACTTGGGAAAATCAATCCGCAGATCTGCTCTTTGATGGAATCTAGCTGCAGGCAGATGCTTTCATGTATGGCAGCATCTTCCCAGACAGCTTATTTCCTTGCTCACATTGTGTACAGTCGTGCAAGTCCTGGGGTAAGCAGCATCGCACTGCAGCACTTCTAGAAACACAACTAGAGCTCTTTTCTCACCCAGACTGCTTCGTTTTGGGGGTGTTTTGGGATGGGTGAGGGAGAAAAGAGACTGGCAGTGACCATCTGGTCGCTGAGTTAATGAGAGCCACTCATTCAGTCCCTGTGAGCTGCAGCCACCTCTCCATCCACCCCCCAGCACAGTGCACGCTGAGGTCAGTGAGATGATAGCGCAAACATCTAGCGTGTCCTGTTGCTGGGAAGAAAAGGCAGGGAGCTGTTTTGTCATCATTTCCATCTAGTTTCCTCAACATTTTAAAGTAAAAAAAAAATTCCAGCCACCTTCATCGCTCAGAGTGAAACGATAAGGATCAGGTGGGAGCTCTGCTCAGACAGCGGTGCAGAAACGGGCTGGAGTTCTCATCAGAAGACGAAACACATTGAGACATGTTGTGATACTTTCCTCTATTACTCATTATCGCATTTGCACCTAGAAACAGCATGAAACTCCCAACAGGCCAAGTCTTACACACGCCAACCTCCAAAGAACCTCCATAAACAGAGAAAAGGGCATCCCTTTATATCGGCAGATCTCCTATCACACACTGAAACAATAATAAACCCAACCTGTGAACTCATTACATTTTTATGAGCCTACGTTTTTGGCAGGAGTTTCTTTTTAGTGAGATTTTGCTTGGTGTCCGTTTCCAAAAGCTAAATCTAAAAATAGTAATTTACCACCTAATCTAATCTGCCATGACTCAGCCGCTTTCTTCCAGGTTTATTTGGTTTTTATCTCAGTGTCAATTATTGAATATTAACAGCCTTTCAGAAGAGAACTTCTAGGCAGTGCCAGCCCAGGGGAAACACCGGAGAATACACTGTAGTGTGAGGGTTTGTGAGCTTTGTTAACGAGCACTGAGTCTTGCAGTGGAGATTGCTCCTAGAGCACCTTCCCACCCCATTTGCCTTTGTACCCCCCTCCCTTTCACCAGTACTTGTTCCTAAACACACCTTGTTGCAACCTGAAAAGGCATTTATTGACATGGAAAAGCAGTGCTGGGATAGCACCGGTGTGCCCTGTCTTTGGTATGAAAAGCAAGCGGGTTTTGTCCTTTAAAAAAAAAGTTTTTTTCTTTTTTTTTAGCTTTTCTTTCTTATTCTACTCCTCATCATACGTTTTTCTTCCTGTTCTGCTGCCCACAGCCCTGGAAGCTGGTTTCCACCAGGAGGTGCCACTGCGCATTACCCACAGACTGAGGGCTGGCTCTGCTCCATGACTGTTAAAGAAGAAGGAGCACAGTGATATTCCACCCAAGGCATTTTCACTCAGCCGTCCCCAAATTCCCACGTAAGTATTGCTAAAATTTAAATCAGGTATTATTCTTTGGCAGCTCTGGCTGTGGGGCACAGCACTATATATATATATAATAGTCTGTCCATCTTTTCCGACACAGCACTTCAGTGACTTCCTCATAACAGTTTGGTCTCTTTATTGTTTTGCTGTTTGTTCTTCCAAAGTGCAGAAAGGTTATTTCACTTCAGATCTCAGAGTTAATGGCAGACAAAAGGAAGTGGGTGTGAAGCAGCTTATATGCGCACTGTGAAAACCTAGTGCCCTTTCTATTTATAGCTCTGCTTGAACTTTCATTCATTTAGTTGCTATTTTGGTATGGCAAACATTCCATCTCCCAGGGAAAGTGCGTTAGCAGCGCAGGTGAGCAGGAGGGGGAACTCATCGGTCATGCAGACAAATATTTAATGGCCTGGAAACCATTGCCGTTCCCAGAAAGCATATATAACCAAAGCGATACTAAAGCGAAGCTTCCCTTGCACAGTCACTCAGCTAATAAGCAGAGCAATGTTTTGAGTTAAACCCAAACCTTTTTATTGACTTCATATCTTTTATTAGATTTTAGATGAAAGGAATTTTTAGTATTTCTGTTCTCAGAGGAGTTGGTTTGTCTGATAAAATGAATACCCCTGGTCACTTTTCCCATGCTCTGCCTTTTGGGTAGAGAGCTGGCTTACAAGCATTAAAAAGCTACAGGTGGGCTCTTTATTGCTGGCCAAGGGAGTTTCCGTAGCTGATCAGTGTCTCACTTCTTCGTCTTACACTGCAGCCAGGGTCAGCCCAGACCCTGGGCAAGTCCATGGTGATGGTCTGGGGTCAGGCGTGAAGGTGGCCTGCAGGTTGGAGTCAGCATCCAGACCAATGAAGAACTTCTAACATGATGGCTAAACTGAGGTGTTTAATTCCCATGGGTAGCATGGAGCAGAAAAGCATGGGTTTCCAGTGGCCCATAGCCTCTAACGAGGAGAGAGACCTGAACAACTTCATGTCTAGGTGGTCTCAGCACATTGGGCCAGAAGCACTCATGGGCATGAGCTGGCTGTCTCCAACTGAGTGCTCAGCCCAAATGACCAGGCACCCGTCTGCTTCTGTTTGAAATAAGAGTAGTGTTTGTGTTGAAACAAACCTCTGAGTCGCTGTTACCCAGACCTATGCTCTAGTAGCCTCTGTGACACTTCTAAAAGTAAGGGATTGTCCCAGCACTGCTTGCTGGCAATGGTGGGACTTCAGAAGAAGGGGACGGTTGGAAGTGGGTACTCTAGAGATAAGCTGTCAGCTGTAACTAGATGTCAACTGCTTTGCCATCATGTGTGTGTCTGTTCTCAGCCCGATATCCTGTGGACTACGTCATTGACTGGTGGACATCCATGTGCACCTATGATTTTCTCTGGCCAGAGCTCTAGCATCTTCCAGAGGCCAAAATCTGTTTAAGTGCGGCTCATTTCTTCAAAGAGAACATGAGTAATTTCAGGTGAGGGCTGAATCCCACCTTTGCACTACTGCTGAGTACAGCGATTAACGGTGCTGCTGTCACTGGAGTAGGTGGGCAGTTTGCTTGCTGAATCCACTATGCTGAAGGATCTCTCTAATTGAGTATGTTGGGACTCCCTGGCCGTACTACAGCCATACTTAAAATTAACATCTTCTTCCACGTTGTCATTATTTAGCTATCACACTCATAATGTCTTAGATCATTCCTTTACTCACTCGCTAGCTTGGCTAGTTGATAGATGATACTGTAAAGGAAACCACCTCCTTTTTCCTTTTTTGTCTAATAATAGTTGTACCCACCAATGCTGACCTTCTTGCATACTCAGACGCCCTCTCACTGAACACTTTTGTGAGCTTCACTGATGTTTACCTGCTGAACAGGCAGGGCGTCCTTCAGAGAAACAGCCTGGGCTGTTGGCTTCTGTTGAAGCAAATTCAGGAAAGAAAATTCTGGACACGGTCTGGTGCAGCCCATACTTCAAGGCCTTATGTGAAGCACATATAGAATCATAGAATAGAACCATAGAATGGTTTGGGTTGGAAGGGACCTTAAAGATCATGGAGTTCCAACCCCCCTGCCATGGGCAGGGACACCTCCCACCAGACCAGGTTGCTCCAAGCCCCATCCAACCTGGCCTTGAACCCCTCCAGGGATGGGGCAGCCACAGCTTCTCTGGGCAACCTGGGCCAGGCTCTCACCACCCTCACAGCAAAGAATTTCTTTCTAATATCTAATCTAAATCTCCCCTCTTTCCATTTAAAACCATTACCCCTCGTCCTATCACTCCACTCCTTGATAAAGAGTCCGTCCCCATCTCTCCTGTAGGCCCCCTTCAGGTACTGGAAGGCCGTTACAAGGTCTCCCTGGAGCCTTCTCTTCTCCGGGCTGAACAACCCCAATTCTCTCAGCCTGTCTTCATAGAAGAGGTGCTCCAGCCCTCTGGAGCAGGCAGAATGAAGGTTCATGTTGAATTTTGAGTGCTTGGCTTGACAACCTCGGTAATAGTGCAGAGCAGGCTGGGAGAGGGAACCACATGTGCGGCATCTCACTGGAGCTTGAGACAGGTATTTCCAGAGAACCGTTGCTACTCTGTACTGGGCCAGTCCAAACCCCACTGAATTTAGTGTGAAACCAAGAGACTTGGCGTGTGTCACCTACTACGTGACAAGTTACAGATATACTCAGTGTCCTGGTTTGAGGGGGAGAACATCTGTCTCTTGCTGCAGTGGTCAGTTCAGGCCAAAACCACAACAGTTTAGGATGGGGACATTAGACAGCCAGGTCCAGATACTCAAAGATCGTCTTCTTCCAGCAAGGATTAAAGCTCTTACTAACTGAGGATCTGGCCTTTCTCCCATGGTTTGGAGACAGCCAGACATGTTCTAATATAACCTCATGTCTCAAGTCACAGGAGGCTCCCATATGGTTTTGTGTGTCAGTTATTGTGGAGCTGTTAGAAAGGCTGAAAAAACAGACAAAAAAGGAGAGAGTAGAAGACTGCTTTCCTAATTCGTCACCTCTACTGTCTCTTCCTTGGAGCACAGAGAAGTCAGTAGAAAAACATATGGCTTAGGAATTTCCTGAATCAGGAATGAAGGGTTTGATTCATTGCTAAGGAAGAAAACCGGGAGCTGGAAGGCAGCTGGCTGATTGAGGGACTTCTTAGTGCTTTTGGGACAGGTACTAGCGTCTGTTGCAAGCACCTTCCCTTCCAATGGGAGAGGCACCGCTCGCTGCCTTTTTCTCTCATCTCATCCTGCCTACTCATACTCACAGGTCTTTGTTTACCAAAGCTGCCTTTACAGGGTTAGATTAATCACTTTAATCAATGTTGTAGCCAGCTTAGGAGCCTAATTGTAACATGAGGCACACTGACTGCTCCTGAAGGTCTCCCTCCAGCTCAGGGGAAAACGTTTACTTGAAATGGGAGCGCCCGCCCTGCAACCGTTTAATTGTGGTCTTTATTTCAACCCAGGGTTTTGCAGGACATCTGCTGGGCCTGTTGTATTAGCGCTAGACTGTGTGGTTCCTCAGTCCTTCCAGAGCTTCCCCGGCTGTCACTGGCGTGAGTTTGTAGGTGCCCCCTTCACCCAGCACCTACCCCAGCTTCCCCAGGTCCCTGTACCTCAGCTGGGACAAGGAGGAATTCACATCAAGCATCTCTCGTCACCCCTCCTACCTGACCCAGGAGTTTGGGCTGCCACTGCTAAATCTGCTAGTCAGTGAATTAATTGACTGCTATTGATGCACCCCTTCTGCTTATGGATGCAAAATAGGAATTCTTGGCCCACTCCTGATAGATGTTGAGGACACAGATGCAAAATGGCATTTGCTTCAAGCTGTTTGTTGCTTTAATAAAAGCAGTTGAGTGCACTCAATGATTTTATGACCGAGAGGAGCCTCTTTCTATTTAACACAGGGAAGGTCACCCAGTCATTACGTAGGAGATAATGTATGAAGCCACTAGTCTCAGTTTGAAGAAAACAGAGAACCCGTTACTTCGACCTCCCTCTAATTGCACTTGAGTTTATCTGAAGGGGTGGAAGGTCTTCAACTAGATGAAATAATAGCAGAGAGAATGTCATTAACCCTTTTCCGCAGTCGGTTTGCAGGAGCAAACAGCTTTGCAAGCACATTGTTCAACGTGCATCGCACTTTCCCTCCATTGGGGGTGAAGATCTGAGGGCAGGAGCAGACATCGAGGAGAGCTGCCCTGTGACTGTGAACGGCGATGTGTGTATTGATACTGCCATCTCCTCCGGCTTGAGCAATCCTGGGGCGAGGTCATCCACACTTTCATGTGCTAGCCAGCCAGCTGAATTCTCACACCCTTATCTACTATACCGGCTAAGGCGTCACTCTGTTTTCTCTTCTATCTGCATAACCAGGTGTTGAGCAACTGGAATGTCATTCCAGAAATTCTGACTGGGCTTGGGTGTGTGCTCCTCACAGGAATTACTTCTGGGAATCACTCAGGAGGGCCAAACAATATGGTTTCAAAAAATTATGTTACTGTACAGCACGTGTTTAAATGAATTGTGTGATTTAGCCAAGCATGGTCCCTCTGCGGTAGAGTAGCAGACTCCTCTGCCTGCTGTTTCAGAAGGTGACCCAGCTCCTAGGAGCTGCGTGCTATTTACGTAGTTATAATGTTTATTTATAATGCGTATATGTGCCAGCGGGGAATTAGGGTTTATTTAATATTTTCCATTGTTTCAAAGTTGCAGCAGCACTCTTCATCCTCCCATGTCTTCATCATTCAGCCCCATCATTCATTTCACTCAGCTACAAGCAGGACACATTCCCAAATGGAAGTGACAGAGCAGCAGGCACAGATGTTGGGAGGGATCAACCTTCAGCTCAGTTAAGCACTACTTTCTGTGGCTCTGGGCGAAACCCTGGCATTTAGAGCAAAAGGCAGCATCAGGGTGAGCAAGTGGGCACAACACACGGAAGATTGGCGGGCCAGCAAAGGGAAGATCGCCGAGCCCTGGTCTCTCTGGGTACGTGTGGGGGGAAATACGGCCAGAGGCAGAGGGCAGAATGAACCTCATGTCCCTCCCGGGCACCACAGCAGCATCAGGAGCCCCCCAAACTGGCCCAGACAGGTGAAAAGTTAGGAGCAGCCTTGAACAGCCAGAAAAACATCATGAAGAATTCTGCCCTTTTTTCTTGCCTTGATGGCTTCCCTTTTTAAGCTTTATTTTGTGGTGCTTTAGGGGAAGCCAGGGAACCTGACAAAGCAACCAAGATAAATAGGCCTCAAAGGAAAGCAAAGCTGAAAACTCTTTGGGTGCCTCTCATCAAATTTCAAGGGTCAGTTTGAGCACTGGCAGCTCAAGGGCCAGGACACAGAGAAGTGTCTCCAGAGGGAATTACCCTGCACACTTTTGCTAGTGGGGAGCAGGCAGTAGAGAGCTATTTGCTATTCAAGGAAGCACAGAAACTAAGGGCTCAGTCCAACTTCTACATACATGCGATGTTAGCTGATGGCACTAGGATACAGCTGGCCTTGTATTTTAAATATGGTCCAAAGCTTGTTTATCGAAAGGCAATCAAGAGCATTTAAATGAGGCTGTGACAAAAGAAGAGAAGCAGGGCCTTGAAGAGGGCATATTTAATGTTCTCTTTGCAAGCCAACAGGATGAGATGGTTGCACTGAGTCATGAGAACTGACCAAATCTGCAGAATGTGAAAAAAATCATTCTGCACTTGCGTGCAACACACCAGGCTTTGGCAATATTTGTGAAGGTTGAGATTTCCATTTGCTATCCTGGTTCTGCTTACGCTCGTTGCCAGGGCTAGCATTGGCCAGTGACTGTGCAGCTGCGTGGCCTTGGGACTCCTTCCGAATAGCCAGTCACATCAGTCTCCTTTCACTTTTCTCCACTTTGAACTTCAGTGCTCAGGGCTCCCTGAGGGTTAAGGACAACGTGCCATCTCTGATGCTTGAGCTCCCTGGCAGTTCAGTGCAGTGGGTGACCAAGGCCCTTCTGGAGGTCTCTGGAGGCTTTGCTCCTGAGCTTTCACACAGGGAGAGCAATGACAAGGTGAGCTCGTTCCTCCTTCCAGACTATGGCCGAGCATGCAGCGTTTCAGAGGAGGGTTGTGCTGGAGTTAGTGGCATGACTTTGTGATACCTTGAAACGTGGGGCCCTTCAGAGTATTTATAATCAAAGGTAAGTTCAGCTGTAATGGTAAGGAGAGCCACTCATTTAAAAACTGACTGGCAATCGTACCTTGTACAGTTGGGCTGTGTTCTTAGCTTACTGTACAACCACACTTCAGCTGCGCGTTATGCAACTGCTATTAGCATTAATGAGTTACAAGGCTAATATACTGATACTGTTCCTAGAAGCCATCTGCCCAGGAATGCACTCTTTTGGACTAGTTAGGGGTGTTAGATGGAGCAGAGGGGACCTGGGTACCTTGATGCTTTTTGGGATACCTGGATCCAAACCCAGACGTGGGTCTGGTCTTCAGCCATAAGTTTTGAAAGTTAACAAAAAAAAAAAAAGCTGTCTCTGTCCAGGGTCAAATTTGGATTCTGGTTAGGAATAACGTCTCCCAAATGCTGATGGGATCGATATCCAACCTGATGGGATCTAGGGGACACATTTAAAAGCAATTATTTAAAACCTACTAACTAAAGAGTGACATAAAATTCACCCCCAGAACATGAAGATACCCTGCCGTGGAAATCTCATTTAATCCTTATTATGGATGAAAATAGCTGTCAAATGTTAACATTTCTAGTAGTGGTGTGCAGAAATTACACTTAGAAGAAGCCTCCTGTCTTAAAAAGAAGATCTACAAGGGCTGTGAGCGTAGCGTCACCCATCTCTAGTAGCTCACTGAAATTGGTGTTGGTTTCTAGTGACTGAGCTTCTTACTTGGTTTTGGACTAGGAAAGCAAACCCCAGTTTTCTGAGGCTGGCAGACACACAACCGAGGTCTCAGCTTTGTGCTGTCTCTCCAGAAGCTGCACTTGCTCTCACCGAGGACTATTTGCATGTCCAGAGTAGGCAGTGGTGCAGCCGTGTCCTTAGCTGCACAAACCGGTACCGATTCTGCCTGTGCACAACGCAAACACCCTCAATTACCTGTAGAAAATCCTGGCCAAGGCTGGAGATTTCTGATCTGCTTGGATGTGGCACTTCCTATCATGTGCACTGGCAGCTGCGCAGGTCCTCATTTGGAGAAGAGCCTGGGGGGAGACGAGGGAGAAGATGGGAGCTTTAGTTGAAAGGCGAAGGGATCAAAGGCGGGTGATTAGCATCAGAGCCTCTCATCATTGGGACAGGGTGTCTGAGCGCAGCCCTCCCCGGCATCGCACCCCAGAGAGAGACGGGTCACTCCTTTGTTTGCCTGAAAGCGTCCCAGGGAAGGGGCAGGAGCCCGCACCGGCCACGTGGCTGGGACCAGCAAGATGGGACTGGAGATTCCCAGGGATGCTCTCGGCCAAACACGAGACCTGAAAGACTGGTGGGAGGCGGGCAGGTAACCGGAGAATAAAAACTGGGGTTCTCGAGCATGTAAACAATAGAAACCACAAAACAACCACGCGTGCTCTGGAAAATGGCACCTCAATTTCAGGGCCAAACAGCTGGCCAAATGCTCAGGCTTGAAAGGCAGTGACTCAAAGCCAGTACCAGCCTCCGATTTGCTGCCTCGTGCTGAGAAGCCGCGACATCCTCAACGCTGTCGCAGAGAGGTGTTGAGGAGAAAATTGCCCCGTCGTATCTCTGTTGCCTGCTTTCATGTTGGAGATAGCGCATGGCAGGCTGCAGCGCTGAGCCTGATGCTGATCTGTGGATATAGATCATGAAGAGCTTGGCTGAAGCAAACAATTATTCCCGAGTAAACTGGGAACAAGGAAGAAGTCTGCAGACTTCATTAGCAGGTTCTCACGCTGTTTTGCAAGCCTGAGCAATCCTGTTTTCCATAGCCGGGCTGCAGGAGCGCATTTAGCTGTGTTACACACAACTTGGTCTGCGGCACCCGAGGACTCTGTGCCACTTCGGGATGTTTTCAGGGATTTTAGGGCTAAGAGAGAGCTGGGGGATTTTCTGAAGCACCAATTAGGTACTCGGGGCTTAACGAAGGGCTGTCTGCTATCGTAGGTGGTGCGTAGAGGAGACTCCCTGAGCATATGGACCTCTTCTTGCCTGTTCCCTTTGGGTTAGGGGAAATGTCTTCATTTCAAAAAGCCGTGCCTTAAGCACCTCACCCCAGGCCCGCCTTTCTCTAATTACCTCCTGAAGGCCCCACAGGGATTATCACCTTTTCTAGGTAGAAATGTAGCCGTTATTATAAACATGTGGACAGGATGCTCTGTTGTTAGCCAAATTCTGCTCGGCTTTGGGTGGGTCAGAGCTGGACCACTGCGAGCCTGGAGTGAACCGTGCCCTTCGTCGGTGTCTTTCCACTTAGCCCCTGAGCTTTCCTGGGGTGCAGTGCCAGGGATCAGGCCACCCTTTCAGCCAGAAGCTCTGCTGGTCTATACATTAGTGCGGTCCCCGCAGCTTCGTAGCACACACTTGGTGCATTGACCATGAGAAGAGGAGACACCAGGTCTCTGCTGGTTGTCTGCTGTCACTGGAACGGCGGTAGGTTCACCCTGAGGGCAGTTCCTTGCCCTGTGGCAGATAACTACCTCAGGACAGTAGTCTGAACCCCCCAAAACAGAGATTGCCATGTACACGGAGGAAGCTGTGGACTTTCTACAAGTACAGTCTTCCTGCCATGTGTAGCATAGAGAGTTTGACAAGGTACTCCTTGTTCACAAGTCTTTATAGTTTGGAAATACTCTTGTACTTGAATATTGTGAGGGAAAAAAATGAGAGAGGACACGAAAAGTGGAGGAAGTCTTCTGTAGGGCTGGGCATGTACCTTCAGCTCCCATTTTGAGTCTCCGCAGCCCTCCGTGCTGGGTATGGCTGTGGGAAGCTTTCCCAGATCTATATATTTATGCATAGTCAGCATGTACAGCGTTACACTTGTGTGCCCAGCTCCCACTGTCAGCAAAAAGAACAGATGCTCAGTGTTGTCTTGGGATAGACGTGCTCTGAGGCACACGTCCTGGGTCTGAAGAAAGCTACCCCTTGCTTGAGTTTGACTTGTAGGTCACACAGAGAAACTTCCATGTTCAGAGGGTTTCATACGCCCGTATAGTTACTCTGCAAAGGACTGGGAAAACCTTCACTGTGTCCTGTTCTAAATTTTAGGGGAATATGATCTATTCGTTGTGGTGGTGCTAGTGGGTAATGGCTTATTGGTGGCAACCTCCAAACTTCTTAAAGCTCTACAGCTCGTAATTGCAGGATATTTTTTTAAATGTTAGATACAAAACCAGGCACCTAAAATAGAATCTCAGGTCAAACCTTAGTAAAAGCAACACGTTCCACACAAAAATTCAAAAAGATAAAGGAAGACCCTAGGTTGTTCCTTGGGCTGGGGGCAAACTACACTGTAGGAGGTGCTGCCTCACGTGGTCTCCACCAGCCATCCCGGGTCCCAGCAGCAGCAAATAAACCCCCTACAGTGGTGTGTGTCGTGTGTGCAGAAGAGAGAAGAAATCACTGAGGGCTGAAAAGGAAAGAGGGGTTCTCCCAAAGTCCAGATGCTCGGTGTTAACGCTTCATGCCCAGTTAGAGCCTGATGCTGTGTGCTCTTTTCTTTGCTGGTTTTACAGTCTTGGGTGCAGCCTAAAAATAACTTGGGAAAGAATTATTAATGTTTTTTTTTTCCTTAGAGGCACAAATAAAGCTTAAAAAAATACTTCCTATGACTGGTTGCCAAACAACTACGAAACAAAACCACCCCCAAAGTTGAAGGGGAAAGTGACGGCCTTGGCAGAAAGTAACCCTCTCGTGGGCTCTGCCCGGCTCTGGTGATAAGGCACTGACATACTTTTCTCGTGTTCCTTCTGCAGATTGGAAGACTCATCTCTGCTCTCTAATTGGGCCCTCTCCAGCTTTGTGGAGGAGGCGAGAGCCGGCGTATGCAAAAGGTGTACACGGCAAACGTGTGTCTGCTGTGCTGCCGTGTTCCAGCCCAGAGAGACAGCCTTGGCCCGCACACCTCGCTTCTTCATGGAGCTCCTGGGATATAACAGCGGCTCTCTCTGCCAAGTAAGATGTGACAAAAGAAATGTGTTTACCTGCGGGAGCTGGTTACAGGGACATTCAGCCTACAGGTCCAAGGCATTCAGAGAAGGGGCCACACTGTGCAGCAGGCTGCATCCTCTGGCTGAAAATTCCTCTGCTCTGCTGCGCTGTCACTGCACTGGTGACAGTCAGGGGCCTTTTCTCAGACAAAATTTCTCAAAACACTAACATTTCCTGACCTTGGCACACTGAAGAAGCTGCCCCGACCAGCATGGGCCATTCCCAACACTTGCACGGTTATCATTGTGGATAACAACCCCCCCTCTGCCTGCACGGGAGGGGTGTACAGCTACATTAACTTAGCTGAGAAACGCCGTGGTCAGGCTTTAAATGCAGCAGCTGTTTGGCCATCCGAGCGCCCTGTTTGCATTCCATATGAAATCCTCGCACAGCCCCAGACACCAACGACCTTACCAATAATTAGCAATGGAAATTTCATTCCCACATGCCCTTGGATGACAGGGAGGTGTTTTTTTGATTAGCCTGTCAAATATCTGACAGGGTGTTGTAAAGCTGGTTAATTTGTATGGCTGCTGTGCTTGGGATGAACGCTGTTGCCTACAACAGAGGGAGTAGTCCTCTGCTCTTCTGTCATAAGCCTCTGGGGGACTTTCCATCCTTGTTTGGGTACAGTTTTTAAAAGCTCCTACATGATTTAGGATTTCTTCACGCAGTTCAGCGGCCAGGCCCTGCAGTGTGGATGCCGTCAGGGCTCAGAGGTGCAGAGAGCCAATATACACCCCTGAGCTCACCAGCAATTCCAAGCATCCAGCATCGTCAGGAGAAATCTTTCCAGATAAACCAGCTTCCTCAAAAATTGCCCCTCAGTCCCTGCTCTGTGCTAGTGCCCAGCTCAGTCCCCACTGGGGAAAGTCCATTTTGTTGGCTGTGTTGCAGGATTAAGCTAGCCCCCTTTGTGGCGCCTGGCTATGCAACTTGTCCAAACTGGTGCAGACAGGAGTAGGATGGCAGGCACGGTGGTGTCACAGAGGAGCAGCACGAGGAAAGGCAGAAATGAGACCTTTGTGTGTGAGGCCTTTTGCGCGTGGTGTGTGCACTGATATCTTCATGTTATCCACAAGGCAGGGAAAAGGAAGGCGTTGTGCTTCCGGGTGGGGCCTGGCACTGAAAAAGCAAAGGTTCTCTCTTTTCAATCAGCTTCTCTTAGCAAAGCCTTGAGATATGGAGGTGGTGGGGCCCAGGGACCCAACTGCATAGACAGGGCATGCAAGGGCCTCCTGTAGGAACCACTTCAACCCACATCTGCTCCGGTCATGCCACACTCGGTGCTGGCATCGACGGTGCCAATCTGCATTGTACATGGCTGCACCCAGAGGAACACGTTGGGGCTGTAAGGCGTATGTTTCCTCACATAGTGGGTGATCAAGGAGATACCTGGGGTGTGAGAAAGTGCAAGAGCAGGTCTGTGGAATCACTGGAAGGAAACAAGCTAGAGGGATTAGCTCTGACCTTCACATTTTAACTGTCTTCTCCTCCCAGGGCAAACAACTGACCGAGAGATGAAGACGGTGTCATTGTGGATGGAGCAGGCCGTGGAAGATGAAAGATGACAGTGAAGGCAAGTCCCCACTTTTGTCACATCTCCTCTAGTAATCCTCCCACCACGGCTGGCTCCCTTTGGAATAACTGCACTAAAGTGATCCCCCCTCTTCCTACGGTAGAACAGGAGCGGGACTCAGAGCAGCCGTTCCCAGGCTCAGGGGATGTCAGCCTGAAGCAGACTGTCTTTGTGGCTGTTTCAGATGGGAGTCTGATAGTGAAGGAGCAGGAGAGGCTGCCAGAAAGTGCAAGGGCCAGCAAATAGAGCTGGTAGGCGCTGATTGAGAAAGCTTGGGAACTGTTATATCTGACATCACCCCTGTCATTAGTCCTCTTCTGTGGAACTGGGCAGGCTGCTTCGCCTCTTTGCAGACAAAGTGGGTAGTCTGGCCTTTTCTGGGCAGTGGGTTTTTCCTCACTTACAAAGCTGGTCACCAGTGTATTTAGTGAACACACGATGATTTCTGTACCTGACGCTCACCCTGCAGAGCCTATTCTCAGCTGTGGCTTGGAATTTTGCAATCTCTGGTGGCAATAGGGTGGTCGTGGGAAAGTCCTGCCAGCCCCTTACTTCAGGCAGCTTTTCACACACATGACCCATGCTTACATTTGTAGTCTAGGAGTGTCACCACTTTGGGGCCTCAGCAAAGGCCCTTGCATAAATAGCAAATCCTCTGTGACTAAGCAATCAGCTGCAATTCTAGAGTGAAGGTGTTTGAAAGATTAGGACACGTTTGACTACGCGGAACAAAAACAGAAGTCTCCTCACTCATGGACTTAGCATTTATAGATCTGCATGCGGCAAATTCTTTTGCTTTGTGTCTCTTGTTTTCTTTTTCATGGTAATAGCTGGGCATGAGTTTGTGGGTTTCCTTGTTTGTTTTTAAAGGCAGTGGATGGAGTTGGAAATGTTTTTCTGTGCAGGAGGTGTGAACCTATCAGTTTAGCTCTGAATAAGGGGATTACAGAGTCAGAAACGTGGGGAAACCCTGTTCTGGTAGGTCCTGTACACATTCCTTCAAACTGTTTTGGCGTCTCTCCAAAGACAATGATGATTTATGTAAGGTATTGTGAGAGAATGACAGGAGCGTGAGCATAAATCTGAAAATATGCTTGCTATTTCGTTGAAGCTTGTTCAGGGGTAGAGAGAAGGGTAGGCAGGCATAATGCTGAGTAGTAAGGTAGGCGTTGCCAGTATCCACTGAGGAAACCAGGATGGTTTCTCACATTAGTAACGGTTCCTCCTCTTGTTTTCAGATGAACAGTTTGAAAAAATTCAGCTTGACAGCACCTGAAATTTTTAAGAGCTTTGGGAAAGGGGTCCAGTGTCACAGTTCAAATAAAAACTACAATGCTTAGGAGCACCTTGGGTTTGAAAAGCTGTGAAGGGTTTGAAAAGCTGTGAAGGCTGAGGCTGGGGTTAGCTGGGCCTTTCTGGCCCAGGCTGAACCACCTCAAGAGGCTTCTGCACCTACTGCTCAGCACTCTCCCACCCAGGCAGAGGATGTTGCCCCCACCAAACTGATCCCTCGGAGATGTTCCCCAGTCTTGGGTCCAGGAGGAGCCAGACTGAAAGGAGTGATTCCATTCAGCAGCAGGAGCCTGTCTTGCCTCCTCTGTGGCTATACCCCACGCCCGCATTTTCTCATTCCACTTTCCTTGAGGAATGGATGTTGACTTGCATGGAGAAAGCCTTCCCCTGTTCATGAGCCTGTGGGTTACATCCCACAGAAAGCTCTGCTAGGTTCTCTTTACTCCCTAAGCTGTTCCTTTCCCAAAACACAGCTCTTGTGGGCTCCTTTTTCTTCCCTGTAGCAAATTTCCCCCCTAAAAAGCTAGGGAAAAACTATGCTGCTCCCTCTTCCTGCTTACCATATGAACGAGCAGTGATTCTGCTCATCCAAACCTCTTCCACAGTGCCAGACCCACCCAGTTTGTCTTTTTAATTGCATTGGTTGTACATAAAGATCCTCTGGAGTGTACTAGAGTGAGAGATGCTGGCAGTAAACCTCAGCCAGCCCACAGGGCCACTTGTTGCCCAGGAGGCCAGTTATTCTCGCACTTTGCCACGGGGCTCTTCGCACCCCAGGGTGAAGTCTCAGAGCTGGCTTTGTCCAGGCTCCAGGGTGCCTTTGTCCCCAGTGTTCGGCCATCCCCATGTCACAGGGTGATGTCACAGGATGACAACTCCCTGCAAAGTCCAGGTGAAGGCTGCCACCTACTGAGTCAGCAGAGCTGCCTCTGGTGACACCTGAGCATGCCTGTGAGGTTTCTGAGCAGGCACACCAGCACAGGATTCAGCAGGACCCTGGTTCTGAATTTTTCATAAGCAGCATCAGTCTCTTGCACTATGTTTATATCTAGACACATTTTGTGTGGATAAAAGGACTTCAGTGTGAGTTTGCTCAAAGCAATCTTGCTGTTTAAGGAAGAATCTTCTTCAAAACCACCCCAAGGATGTTAGTCCGTGTTACCTGTTCGTAACTCAGGGCTCCCACAGGAGCTGTTAAAAACTGCTGCTGAGAGTTAACCCCAGATGAAATAGTGGGGAAGCCAACCGCAGAGTAAATCAGGTAAACACTCCTGAGCCTTGAATGCCAATGTTCTGACTAAAGCGATGCTTGACAATTTGAAAGGATCAGAAAAGAAGAGCTCTTTTCCCCCTCTCAAAATCTTGAGATTAAAAGCATTTGGTCCCCAGGACCAAGTTAAGCATGTCGCACCTATGTTCCTTTATAGCCAGGAGAAAGAAACAGCTCCAGTGGATGACTCGTCTAGATTATTTTAGGTACCTCATTTAAAATTTATTTCCCTATAGAAATACTTTCTCCTTCACTATCTCAAAACAGCTAACTTAATTTTGGTATCTGTCCACTCAGTGGGTATATACGGGGTGGGTGAACACAGCATTAGTTTCTACACATAATTCAATACTTCAGAGCCCACTGAAGTAGAGAAGACCCCAAGGGATAGACTGTGTATAGCAGCGGGGATTTAGCAACTGGTCTTTAACATGAGTGGTACTAGAGGCCAGGTTTGCTAGACTCATATTCTTAAAGCAATTAAGATCCGATTGTATAATGAATGAATTGGAGATCACCACAAAGCTATGAGTTTCCCACCCTTGTTTCAAGTTGCAAAGACCTGGGATCATCTCATTTAAGCATCTGTTGCAAGTACGATTTATTGTGCTGTTGCTGGGAGGATTATGATAAGGGAACAAAGCTGCAGAGTTAATTAATTAATGGAAGTCAGCAGTGGGTGGGGAGCACTGCGAGGCTACAGGGCTCTCTGTACCTTTTGCAGGGCTCTCGTTACCCTGGAATGTGCTCATGGCCGTGAGGTGGGATCGACTTTGATCTGCAGAGAGTCACAGGCCTGCTTCCAGCCGGTGGGTGTGTTAGCACCCTGCTGTCAGGCTTGATGGAAGGAGCAATTAAACCCCGTTTATGTAGGAGACAGATAGCCCCGGAACAAGAGAAGCCAACACCCCAAAAATCCCATGACATGGCCTGCGCAGAGCTAGGCCCCATGGGTGGCTGGAAGGGTCTTGCTCTTCAGCTTACATCTACTGGGGGAAAACAGTTGCTGTTTGTATTAAGCAAACTTGTTCAGGAAAAAGTTTTTTTCCTTGTTTTTTCCAATGCCTGGTTTTAGTCAATAACCGAGTAAGGCCAGGTGGGTGTTAGGTTTAGTCGAACGGGACTCCAGCCTGGCTGCCTGCTGACAGAGGCAAGGCTGGAGAGCTCAGCGGCAGCGCTGGAAAGGGACCGATACCAAGGGACTGCCTTCACAAACTTCAAACACATCCCTTTATCAAAGTGTGATTCAAGACATCACTCAGCAAGTTGCTACAGACATAAGTTATCATCTCAATACCCAGCACATTCCAGTAACTGCCTGTGAAATGGGGAGAGTACGTTTCTTACTCAATATTGGTCCATGTTACACCCTTCCCCTTTTGAACAGATGTGAGAAGAACTGTTTTTCTTAGCAGAGGTGGTAGGCCTGGGATCCTCTGCAAGTTCTGGGAACTAGCAAAAGCTTCTAGTAAGAAGAGCTCTACATTTTTAAAACATGCTTAATTGTTTAGAAAAAGAAACATTTTCAAAAGCTACGGCAGTCCAGTGAGGAGTCTGGACTTTCAGAGACAGAGAGGAGCCGTGGGAGCTGCTTCACCACACGCACATACGGACTGGTTTGCCCTCTCCTCTCCCTGCAAGAGCAGCCTCCCCGGATTCAGACCTGAACTGAGCAGAGGGGGAACTGTGGGCTGGAAATGCCCTTCGTTTCTCCGCATGGATCATGGTGCAGTGAGTCACAGTGTGAGGAGAAAGCTGCTGTCAAGGGCACAGGGGATGGACAGCCTGCCGGAGGCACAGCTCTGTCCTGACCTGACCTGCTGGCAGGGGACGTGGTGATGAAGACCACCCTTACACACCTCCCTCCCCTCTTCAAAGAGAAAGCTCAGGTGCCAAAGTGCTTTGCAGTACAGAAACCTCATGTTACTCAGTGAAGCCATGAAGCTGCATCACAGCACAGTATCTTTAGCTTATTTTCCTAAGGAAATGAGTCTTAGCTATTGTGCAACGCCTGTATCTCTTAGTCCCCCTCTAACAGCAGGCCAAATAGACACACATCAGGGAGCTCAAGGATATGGTGTTCATGTCTGTGTCATGAATACAGCTCACTGGAGGAAGAACAAAATCCCCCCCAGTGCCTCCACTAAGTAGAAGCTGGCAGTGGAAGCTCATCTCAGAGAGCCCGCAAGCTCCAGCATTAGACACCATCCAGAGGAGACCTGAGATCATCAGTCCCTGGAAAGCAGGTCCTTTAAACAGGCAGTACAGGGACAGACAGAGGAGGAGTGAAGATAAGAAAACTGTAGGAAAAAGTCTTTCTGGAGCTTGAGCCCATCCTTCCTTCATTCTCGCTCTGATCACAGTGTTTATGCAAATAATTTGATAAGCCTTAAGAAGCTGAACCAGTTGGCTGTTGAGTTCAGCAGTTGTCAGCTCTCTGGCTGAGGGACCCACTGGGCCAGCAGGATGAGAGGTCAGTGTGAGACTACGGTCTGGTGTAACACTCCTGACCGGGGCTGGAAACACAAACTGGAGAGAAAGCCAGCAGAACTTTTCCCATCGCCTTTCTCTCTGACACCGAGCCACTGTTTTATTTCCAAGGCTCAGGAAGCTCCTCTCCTCAGCCACAAAGTGCAGTTGAAAGGGGTTAAAGGAGCATTCAACTGCAGCCATACATTATAGACCACATCAGGCATGTAAAAAATAAATGACTGGGCCTCCTAACCTTGATACTGCATAGCAACTCTATTATTCTCACAAAAATATGTATTACAGACACTTTCTTATTTGCCCACTGATTTCTCAAATTGTTGGATGCACTGAAATCATGTTTTCAGGTTTTTTGTCCACAGCCCCGAGGGAAGGAAACCTGGTTTAAGGAAAAAAAAAGAAATTCATGCCTCATTCAGAAATCCCCGTTTTCTGGAATCTTAAGGAGCACTCAAACTAAGATGCATAGGAAAAGCATACCCCTGCTTTCACTAAATGTGCTAAATGGGACTGTGGAGAGGTCACAAATCCAGCTGTCCATCCTTTGAAGATTTTCTCTAGAGGAGACACTTTTTCTGGGTCAAGGCTCGCTCTGTTCTCCTCCTCCTTCTAATTTATGAATAGCAGAAAGCAGCAGCATCCTAGCTATGCATTTGGTGGGTGTAAAAGAATGATTCATTAGCTTAATGGAGAGTTATCTGGGCAACAAATGCATGAATAAGAATATGTGACAGTGAGTCACCGTTGGGTTGTGTGCCTGGGTGGAACAGATGCAGGTACCATTTTGGTAGGGATTGGTGTAGGGCAGGGTTCAGGATGGGTTCAGGGAAGGCAGGATGCTTTTTTATAGCTTAATTGAAGACCTTCAGCTGTAAGATAGAGTTGCCAAACTTCCCTGGATTCACCCCGCTGGCACCATCGCCCAAACAGGGTCGGTCTTGATGGATGGAAAGGTCTCGGAGCTGGGGACCTGACCCTTGTGCCTCGACACCATGGCAGACTCTCCAGTTTGCTTATGGCCCTCATTGCGCTTACACTCCTGATTGCCAGCTTCTCCTTGCCCATTTGCTGACCATCCTACTTCATCGCCTCAGCCCTGCTGATGGTCTCCTGAAACACGTGTAGATACAGAGGCCTCCCAGTCCTTCCCGCCTTACCCAGCAGGCAGCAGCAGTTGGGCTAACGCTTGCCAGTCGCCCACAGCCGCCTGACCCAAGAGGGAGATAAGCTGATAGGGAACACCTTGACTGGACTCATTCCTTGGGGGCAAGGAGCCACACGCGTCGAAGCAGACCGCTGGGACCACAAGTCCTGCTCAGCAGGTAGCCCAGTGCCAGCGCAGCGCAGCAAGCACCTTCCAGGTGTCCCCTTGCCATGCTGCTTTTGATGCACAGCGTGTGGCAGGAGTACTTTGAGGAAAGCCTTTTGAGGTGACACCTGCCACCTCCCTGTGAGCCAAGGTCTGGAGGAACCCGCAAGAGGAGCATAGACTTGTGTAAGTTCTATCAGACCCTGCCCCGTGTCCATGTCCCCTCTCACATGTCGGCCAGCTGGGGGTGTGAGCTTCAAAGCCTGACAGGAGGCTGAGAGCGGTCATGTTTTGGTGTTGCCATAAGTCTGTCAGCACTGCTGGGGCCTGTGGCCTCTGGCGATGCTGGCAGGTGGCCTTCGGTGCTCCTAAGATGGGGCCCCCAAACCTGTGGCGCTGCTGTGCCTAAAACTTGTGTGCGGTCCCATAGCTGAGGGAAGGATGCATGTGCTCCCTGAAATCCTGGGCAGGGATCTCCATCTGAGGGCCTAGAGCTGACATTTTGGTTCAGAAGGAGCTTTTGTGGCTCACCTTGGGCAAGTGTTAGCTCCACATGACAGCCTGGGGCTCTTGGAGCGACCCAGAGTTTGGGTGGCTGTTATGAGGAGGAGGTTTGGGGAGGAGGATGGTACATGCCTGCCAAGATACCTCAGTCTAAATGTTCAGCAGTCATGAGATCCTAAGTCACCAGCTGGTTTTTAAAGCTCTGGCCTGGAATTTCTGATGGATGATGGATGCCAGAAAGTGAAATTACTCTTGTGATCAAGTGAATCCTCCCAGTATGAGAGGGAGTTACAAAACTCCATTGGCACCATTACACAACAAGCAATTGCGGCTGGTTTTGGGAGAAGAGTCTCCACCCTGAAGTATGGTCTGTACCACTGCTCTGCTCACGTTTTTCCGGGGACTGAACTGGATTTGCAGGTGCTGGCAAAGTTGCTTTATGGGAGGCCATACAATAGGCAGGGGCTGCAGCTGACCTGGTTGAGTTTGTGTGCCTTCTGATAACCACAAAAAGAGGGAATCCAGACCCAGTGATGCAAATGTGGATGTAGGGCTTCACTCCTGTATGGTTACGTGATGCTTCTTGCCTCGAGCTTGAAGCTGACTTCTACGAACTTGTGTGTGGCCAGTGCCAGTGGGGCTGGGGTGTCTCCTACACTGGTGATGTTACTCCAGAATCACTGTCCTCCCCACATTAACCCCATATTGTTTCTGGAGGTCCTTCCCATCATTCTCATCAGTGCAGCAACATCTCCTCGGAGGCTCATCTTCCTCCAGCAAGCTGAGCCAAAAGCCCTGACCTGCCGGAATCCCAGCAGGGAGCAAACAAGCAGCTCGATCCACATGTGAGTCGGAGCCCCAGTGTTTGATGTGGCTGGTTTCCCCGGGGCCAACCAGATCCCCACCCGCCACTCGGGGTAACAGGACAAACGAGCACTGACGTGACAGCACTAGCGGGGGTTTGGGCACTAAGGAGCTGGAGGAGTTCACAGCGGAATAGCACACAAACAGCACCGATGGAAAAAAATCCTTTCCCCCTCTGTCTAACGGCTCTGCAAAAGCCAACAGACAATCAGTCCAAAGTGCCACATGCACATCAGGACTTGGTAATCAAATGAAGTCATACGGCCTCGCGGTGAGAGGGCACAGACGTCTACAGGGCACATTGCTCAACCCTGAGCCTCTTTCTGTACCTGGAGCAGCTGCTCTTCCAGGGGAGAGCTGCCAAGGGTATCGAGCAAGGAAATGGCCAAACTGATACACCTTGTTGGAGCAAATACCTTCATTCAAACCTCAAAATCTAAGTCTACATTTACATACATCAATACTGTATGGGTAAATTTTGGTGTTAGTGTAAATATATAATGAGTAAAGTTTAAATACCAACAGTCTGATTTGTTTTTTCCCCCTGTGCAATGTCCAGTGACGTCAGGGAGCACTTTTATTTAGATGACTTAATAAGTATTTTAGGCTTTATGTAGGAATACAGGACTGAAAAGTAATTCCTAATGCATCGAGTCCAGCACAGCAAACACATATACTATATAATCTTGTTAATTCATTTATCGTGCTCCAGTTTAAACCCACTTAGTTTTCCTGCCCCCACTTCCCTTCCTGAGGGGCCGTGGTGGAATGTCAGGGTGCGTCCCTGTCAAGCGTCTGCGCTCTTCTGACTCCCCCTTCCACTGGGTTTAGCCACAAGTTCAGTCTGTAACACACGCTCCACATCCACCTCGCTCGTTCTTTATGGGCTCAGAAACTCACAGGATTTGTTGAATCTGAGCTTAAGAGTATGGAAATCCGTTCTGAAAGAAAAAAAAAAACCAACTCACAACAGTCTGTAAAATTTGGCACTCCTGCTTATCTGAGAGTCAAACCTAGTTCTTCGTGCTGGTTTTGTATTAGCCTTATACCTAAAAGAAAAATACTCACACCAAAAATGCAAATACTTCATTTCTACAAAGCCAACAGTCAGTGGAGGTAAAGAAATTACTGCCTGTTCCAGTGCTATAAACAGCATTTAGTCTCCGGATGAAAGCAGCCACCAAGAGAAGTAACAATATCAATTAATTTAAAATAAGCTTTTCATTGTTCCCTGGAATTGTATGCCTCAAAGCTTAGTGAATGTGGTACTGACTTACAGTTCTATGTACAAGGTAGTGATTCATTTTTAATGGTGCAGTTCTCCTCTCTAGGCTTGATTTTCTTCCTGTTTTATGTTGGTCTTCCATGATGGCCCCTCGTACCCTTTATTTGGCAGATCACGAGCAAATTGTCTGTAAGGTGCTGGGTCCGTAAAAAACAAAAGGGACATGAAGCGCACTTTTTTAAAAAAAATTATTCGGGGAGGTTTCTTTTCTTACTTGTCTTTATGTACCACAACAAACGTGGTGGTGTGTCATTGCAGGACGGTGTTCTTTCTAACTCCTCAAAGGGAGGGTGATAACATCAGCAGACTGCTAGGGAACAACTTCATTTGATGTCTGCCACGGGGCTGTTTGGGTGTAAGGGTACAGTCTGCTCTCCTGAGGTCGGTACAGAAACTCCATCTCCGCGAGGATCAGACCAGTATTGCTAAAAACAGGGGTTTGTGTGGTTTATTTTTAAAGACCAGGACCCAGGAGCATTTAACGTGAAGCACAGTCGGTGCACGGACAAGTCATTCGTTTGTGCGTGTGATGGTTGTGGTAATTACTGGTTCAAATCCTGGGCATTTTCCACTCGGCTTAAGGCTTCCCGTGGGATCCAACGTGAGTCCAACAGACACAGCCCCATCCACATTTCATTCTCCTCTCTGCCTTTTCTCACATGCCACGGACAAGGCAGGGGTAAAATACCAGGGCCCAAACCTGAGGATCAGGGCCTTTTCCAGCGAAAAAGAATGGCGAGCTACTCTCCCAGTGCTACGCCCTTCCTTCCCAACCTCTCCCCTAAATCCAGGTTACCCAATTCCAGCACCATCTAGCTCACAGCTGCCACTTTGAAATGCTTTCCTCCTGTCACCCTTGCCTGCCCTTCGCTATTTCTTAACCACTCTGTCACATGCCTTGCATCGCATGACTTAATCGGGTGAGACTTTGGACTCCATTTACATATATAAACAAATAAAAAGATACACACCTGCAGTGGCTTTGGCCAGCTGGCAACTGCCCCAGCAGTATCTGCATTCCTGGAGCATGACATTCGGCAGGGCAACAGATGTGACTTACACGAGGTGCTCCTCGTCGATAGCCATTGGCAGCAACCGGGGCCTTTGCTCCCCTTGTCCCTTCTCCCGTGAAGATGAGGTGCAGCAAGAGGAAGGCCCAGAGCACTGAATCCAGCCGTTCTGCTCCTTTTTGGGCAAGCACCTTGCATCTTCCCACCCCAAATCCAAACCACAGCACGGCACCCACTGCTACCAGCCATGGCGCAGGGTACCCCTTTGTCCCTGCCACAAGAGCATTTGAGCATTTCATCTCCACTGGGAGCTTACATACAGCTTGACAGAAGCACGTTACCACCAAGGGCCACCGTCAAAGTGTCCTGATATTGAAGTTCGGTGTGCAAATGTCAAAGCTTGGCTCCTGTCTTGAAAATGTTGACAAAAATGGTTCAAGGTATTGTAGACCCCAACGGAATTTGGCTCAGAGGCCAACAGAAATCTACTGCACTGACAAACCCCAGAAATTTCTTCCTGCAAGGCTCAGGGAAAAGGGCACAGTAAGTGCTCAGTGCTTTCTGATGAGGGATTTTGAGTAGGAAATGTGAAGAAAGGAGGTTAATAAATGATCGAACATGTTTTTAATAGTTAACATTTCGTGGCATTGCGTGGAAAGCGTTGGTAGCTCCTGTGGCAGGAATGAGAGTGCTATATGTTTTAAGTCAGGCATGTTTTTAAACACTGGAGTCAATTAAAACTCCAGGACAACACAAGTTTCATTAATAATAATCCAGTGTTTCACCACAGGATACTCTAATTGTTCCTCATCAGGAAGATGTGATCCCAGGAACAGAAAGATTAAGCTTTTAAGAAGCCCAAATGATAACGTTGAAAGCACTACCCTAAATGATAGCGAATTGCCTGTTCATCTTGTAGACTTTGATGATAGCAACCCAAACACATGCATGTTGGGCAGCTGGTTTGGGGGATGGACTTCCCCCGGATTACAGCAAATCGCTGGATGGCAACCTATCACGATTTGAGGAGCCCCAGTACGTCATGATACTTCGCTCTTCCAGTTCAATTTTCATAAGACCCTCAGGAGCTTTGCAACCCGGTAATTAGGCCTCTCTGCTCTATTGAGAAATAAGCGTGTAGGAGCAACCCAGCATCTCAGCATAAGCAATGGAAAATCCAGATGATTGATGTGATCTGGGAAATTCTGCGTGTAGATGGCATCGGTCCCTAGTCCCAGGTGGCGGCTCTAAGCTTTACCCAGCGTGGTCATCCTTCCACGTGGTGACTGTGCAGAAGGCACTGTCTGTGGAGACACCTTTGGAACTAGAGCAGCAAATGAAATCTACAGAGATCACCAAGAGAGACCAAGACTGTCTCAGGGACATCTGGGGACCATTTTCCGAGTCAGGATTTGCTCTCTCCACCTAACCTCCAGCCACCCTGGCCTTCTCTCCACTCTGCTGCTTGTGACTCAAACACCTTTAGCCAGGAACTGTGCAGGAAAGATGTCTGGAGTCAGCGTGCAACCACATGAGATGCCAGCATGTGGAGTAACTTCTCTCTGTTTCTCACAGTTAGAAAACCTCTCCCTGGCTCATTTCCTCTAACCTCTGCTGGAGAACCAGCCATCCAGTACATGCTGCAGCATGAGGTGAGGCAGGTGAGTATCCGTGATGCAAACGACAAGGCAAATCAAACAACTGATCACCACAACCCCTTCTCACCATTGCCCTGGAAGGCATTAACTCCTGTTCCCTGTGGAGCAGCTCAGGTAAGGGACATCTGGGACCAAGCCCCTGGTGGTCGGCCTCTGAGGGGACACAGTCAAGGACAGCTAAGGTTCTCGTTAGCACTCTCACCCCAGCAAATTCCTCCTCTGGCAGGATTTTATCCTGTGTTGTGTTTTAAGCAAACACCAAGAATTCTCCTGCTCCTCGTGTGCAGTGTTGCAGGCAAAAGCCATGTTACAAAGATGAAGAAAAAAACAAGTATTTTATTGCAGTAGTGGAAATGAAAGGAAGCTGAAGGCAAGGCTGGGAAACTGGTGGGAACCAGACTAACAAGTGAGAGAGTTGCAGTGCGTTCAAGGGCTTGGAAGGATCTCCCCAGAGGTGTGTGGTGCTCTCCAGAGCAGGTTGTGCAGAGAGGAGACATCCCGATGGAGCGTTACAGATCAATGGCACAAAGAGAACACCTGGTGTGGGTAACGACCGGCGCTTAGCATCATGGGCAAAGTAATTAACTCATTAGACAATACAGGATAAACACATGATAGAAGCTGGTAGGAGGATACGTGACAGAAAGGAGATGATACAGACTCAACCTAGATGAAGGGCTATCATGGGATATATTTGGAGGGCTGGGCAAATGGTACCCTCTCCACGTCCTGGTCAGCCACTGGTTGTCACCTATGTCACCCAAACCCTCTTTGGAGTCTGGCCTTGTGGCTGGGCAAGGCTGGGAGAGGTTGGACCAGAAACCATCTCTGGAGCACTTGGGCTCAGGCCAACAGAGGAGCATCTGCTCACTTTGGCAGTGATAATGGGAGGGGCAGACCCTGGAAGCATCAACCATCAGCAGCACCTCAGCGTGTCAGCACAAAGCACCCGGGCACCTGGCTTTCTTGACTCACTGTGACAGAAAACGTGCCCTTCTGCAGTGAGAAAAACTCTGAGGAGCAGGCCCCAAAGACAAATGGGTACCAGCCCCAGCCACCAGGCAAGGAGGTGAGCGTGGAGGAAGCCCAGTGGCTCATGGGGGTTTGTCCGGACCAGCACTGCAGCACTGGAAGCCGAGATGTTTTCCCAGGACAGGTTAAAGCCGGACAGAAGTCAGCATTAAAGACAGATCCAGAGATAAAAAAGCTGAGATTTACATAGATTGACTTCGCCACATCATTCACAAACACTCTTTGATCTGGAGTCATGTGTTGCTATAATTACGGAAAGGTGGTTGATGCAAACACGCTTCCCGCTGTGGCTGGGTCACTGCAGCGGGGACTCGCTCTAGCCCTGACCCAAGCCTGCACTCCCATCCCTTTCTCTCTTCAAAGGGCTTCACGCTGAGGGTTATCCAACACCTCACTGTTCTCTGGATATCAAACCTTCGTGACCGGCAGTCAGTGGGCCCTGTGCCACGGGTCTGAAGCAGTCGCCATGGAAAGAGGCTCTGGTACATATAGAGAGCTCATCCCGGGCACACGAACTCCTAAGCCATGCCTGGGGGTAGCTGAGGATCAGACAGTTCGGGTGCTTATCTGCGGGTGATCGCTGCACCTTTTGATGTTCCCCTGCTGCTGTTTGGACAAGCCCATCGAGGAGCTGTTCCAGAAAAGCCACTCCACTTTACAGTTTTAGCAGCGTGAGGCAGGATCTGATCCTCGGCATAAACACCCCTTCGATAAAACAGGTGCATTTTATCTCGTGCGGCTCCGGGCCCCGCAGCCTTGCCTGTGCCAGCCAGGTCCGTCCTGCCTGCCTCCCGCTGCTCCCCCTGCCCACCCGGGGACCACATTCCTTCAGGACGGGCCACAGCTTGCCCTCCCTTTCTCTGATGCTGCCCGCAGGCTGCAGAGGATGTGCTGATGCGGGGAAGAAATTGCTGCTTCATGGAAAAGGGAGGAGGGAAACCATGGCAGGTAAGGATGACAACAGAAGAAGCCTCTAACCTCTTGGGGACAAGGGAGAAAGGAGGTGTTATTTTAGAAACGCTGTCTCCCTTAAACCAACATGCAAACGTTACTCTAGGGGCTGGCATTGAGTCTTAATTAAAAACAGTTGCGGACTCCAAAGCATCTTCATAGAGGAGCCAGTTTTAGCTGGTGCAGAACGGGTACCAACACTGCCCTTGGAAAGAGCCAGCGTGAGGAGAAATTACCTCCAGAAGCACAGGGACATGGGCTGCTGAGGGGAAGGTACCCATCTGTGGAGGGTCTATGGGGCAGGCACTGAGACACTGGCCCACGTGTCCCTAAAGGCCACCCAAAATAAGGATAGTGCTTCTCATTCCAGAGACAGGACCAAACAAGATGCAAAGGAAGAGACGGAGGCCGGCAGACACACCACTCGCACACAGGGCCTGCCTTCAGTAACCACTTGAATGGTGAAATCACAGAGTCACAGAGTGGTAGGGGCTGAAAAATACTTCCAGCAAAATATTCCTCTCCATCTCGGGCTGGATACCTCCCCGTCTCGGTGCAGAGGTCCTTCACCATCCACTAAGGATGATGAAACCTCGCAGAGAGCATGCGGAGCGTGGCAGCCGCTGGTACCCAGGGTGGAAAAGCGGATTTGGGCACCATTGTGTTCTGTGGGGAGGGAAGAGGAAGTTTAATGAGGAGCTGGTCAGGGGTACTGGATGCCACTGCCTTCCTAGGTTTGGTGTGCGACATCCCACCCATTTTAAGTTAGAAATTGCCTTGGTCCGATCTGAATTCGCTGCTCTGTCTTCTCTTTCCGTGCCAGCAGCGGGAATGACATCAGGGGCCCTGAGTCACCAGGAGATGTGCCACGTTACCCCAAACGCTCTGCCCTCTGGTCTCTTAAAAAAAACACCTTCCTAAAGCAGGTCACTGTCACCTGTGCTAAAGACCGGTTTACCGATGTAGTCCCTTGCCAATCAGGAAAGGAGAGGGCGTTTTATTGGTTTTATCAGCTTGCACTTTGCCGTATCAGTGGTTTCCGTTTCCACTTGCTTGTTCCTCTCATCCACGCAGTGTCACTCGCTCCGAGGGCAGTTGCAGTCACATTGTGTTTGTTAGCAGTTGCCACATGGTGATTCGAGTTAAACAAATAACGTAACAAGTAGCACACAGGAAATGAGAGGAGAAAATATTTATGGGAAGTGTAATTTTGGAGAAGCAGGCCACTTAGTGAAGTTTGTTTCAGATGCTCTGTTTGGAGGCTTATTTACTCATATGTCACATAATTTCTTAGGCAGGAGAAGGGGGAAATCCCCTGTGTATGCAACTGTAAGCTTTTTATAATAAAACTACAGAAGAGGCTCAAATGGGAATACAGACTTTGAAAGGCCAGGATTTCACAAGCAGAAGATCCATGCTTAAAGTTCCAGGTTAATCCTCACTGTTGCAGTGGTGATATAATCTCTAAAAATAAGAGCCTTTTCCAGGTTTATTTTGCCTCAAATCAAAATCTGACTAACTCGTTCCAGTAAGTGACGGTCCAGAAAGCCTGCAGCTTGTCCCAGGCCTCCATACGTCTTTGTCATCTTCCAACCTGAGCAACGAAGGCCTTTGTATCTGTGATCTAGAGCTGGACACGAGTTCCTCCCCTTCCACCCATGGCTTGAGGGTGAGGACTCCCTACATTGTCCTGGGGTTGCAGTCCATTGCCCCAGTGAGGAGGTCGAGGGAGCTAAGGGTGGTTGTCGGTAGTTATCACAAGCAAATCCGCAGGGATACCAGTTGAGCAATGCCATTCACTGTTCCAGCGGCTTGAAACCTGAGTCCCGCTTCGCTCTCACACCACCCAGGGCAGCTCTGCCCACAAGAACCAAAACTTTTTCCTGTAGAACATCTCAGGAGTGAGGTCCTGAGGGAAGGACTTGACATAGCATTGGCCCTGCTCCTCTCCCGCTTCCTTCTGAGGATCTCCAGCTTTCTTAGGGCATCCTCAGTCCCCTTCTGCCTGTTTTCCTGCTCCCGCTGTAACAAGACAAGAGGGATCTCTTGCAGGCCCTGCCTGCTCCCTTCCAGCAGAGCAGTTCCCAGTCCTCCCTCTCCCTTGTCTCTCACCAGATGTGTTTCCGCACACAGGATTCAAGCCCTTGCTCCCGGGAAACCAGCTCTAGCTTGTCTTCTGCATAGAAAAGAAAAAAAATTACATTTTCTATCCCAGTCTTTACCCCTTGAGATGCACAAACACCTCCTGAAGGCAAAATGTTTCCTTGGGGCAGGCAGTTGAGCCATGGGCTGCACTCTGGGATCGAGACTCAATACAGGAGGATGCTCCTCTCCCAAGTCCTGGTGCGTGTATGCACCAGTGCTCACCAGGACGGGTGCATCTGCTCCTCAGCCAGCCTCTTGGCTTTCCAGCCACCCTCTTGTGCGAGGCATTCTACCTCTTTCTTCTCTTCAGGTTTCTTTTTCATAGGGACTGCTCCCCTTCCCTCATCCTACCTCCAAAGACCATAATTTTCATGAAATCCTTTGTGTTAAAATTTGCTTTTCACAGTTATGTGTAATACCATCTCAGATCTTAAATGCAATATATCATTACTACCTTCTGACAGACTAATATTTTCACCATTGTCAAAATGAAACATGCTCATGTTTTGGCAACAAGGCAATTGCATTGTCAAAACAGAAAGTTCATGTTCTTTAGGATTCCCATTCTGTGGGAAATTGCCAGCTCTGGAGTCTTGCTCCTGTGTGGCCATGGTAGAGAGTCATTGTTGAATGAAAAACGGCTCCACAGCCTTTAATGCTTGTGTTTTTCAGCCATCTTCAGTGACTGTTAACACAAATCACTGAATTTCTAGTATCTGGGTCCATTCCACTTCAACTGCAGGTGCTTTCTGGAAGGAATTGACATCTGAGATCTTTCATACCTGAAAATAACTCACTTGCATGAGCATCACCAACCTGCTGAGGTGTTCCAAGCCCAAGCTGAGCTCTGGCTCTGCCAGCATCAGCTCACGAAGGCTATGTCGTAACCGCCCGGTTCCTGGCTCCCTGGTAGGAAAGCAAGTGGAAAAGTACCGCCAGGACGGACTTCCCTCACCCCCTCATCAAGGGCTGGTGACACAACATAGCACGCCTGGTATCCTCCGTTTCTCAAGAGTCCTCTGCACCAGGGAGGGACCTCTTCGAAGGCTGCAATAGATGGAGCTGATAAAGCCTGCCCACAGCAGCTGTGAGGAGCTGGTAGGGCACACGAGGCATAGCTCAAGACGGTGGCATCAAGAATTATGTCACATTTGGCTGATCTGTGTATCACCGCCTCGATTGCAGAAAGGATCAAAGCACCTATAAATAGTTTAAGTAACCTGTACCCTTGTGAGGGACCGTAAGGAATACTGGTTTTTAGGTCACAAAACAAGCAATTATGTGCCAAGAGGAAATTGCCCAAATATTTGCAATGTGCTGTTGCTTTTCTTAATTTCACCTTCATGGTGTGTCAGTTCCAAAGGGTCAATTATGTTTCCAAAAGATACATGTTTCTGTAATTATACTGGGTCTACAGTTAAACTGAGATGTGCCCTGCAGTCCTACTTGAGGATGGGAAGTGCTGTGGGTATGGGTAAGGCCAGGGAACCCGTGAGCATCCTCACCTAAGTGACTGCCTTTCATTGCAGCTAATTGCTGGTCTGCCTGGAGAGGCACCACAGCTTTCTTAGGCTACCAAAGGCAAAGGTTTCCGTCTCTGTTCCGTGCCTTGGTCGGTTCCCAAAGAGCATCGGGGACCCAAGTTTCTGGGGATGGTGACAGGAGGCAGCAGAGAAATGCGGTGGTGTCCTCAGCCAGGAGGGAGTTTCACTGGGAGAAGAAGGGAGCATTTTAAATGTCTCTAGTTCCAGAAAAAAGGCAAATTGGATCTTATAACTCACACAAGGCATTTCACCTAAAGAGGTGCAATTCCTTTACGTTTGATTCTCAATTTTTAGTTATAGAATCATAGAACAGTTTGGGTTGGAAGGGACCTTAAAGATCCTCCAGTGCCACCCCCTGCCCTGGGCAGGGACACCTCCCACCAGACCAGGTTGCTCCAAGCCCCCTCCAACCTGGCCTTGAACCCCTCCAGGGATGGGGCAGCCACAGCTTCTCTGGGCAACCTGGGCCAGGCTCTCACCACCCTCACAGCAAAGAAGTTCTTCCCCACATCTCAGCTCCATCTCCCCTCTTTCAGTGTCAAACCCTTCCCCCTCCTCCTATGGCTCCCCTCCCTCATCCAGAGTCCCTCCCCAGCTTTCCTGGAGCCCCTTGAGGGACTGGAAGGGGCTCTAAGGTCTCCCCGGAGCCTTCTCTTCTCCAGGCTGAACCCCCCCAACTCTCTCAGCCTGTCCTCACAGCAGAGGGGCTCCAGCCCTCCCAGCATCTCCATGGCCTCCTCTGGACCCGCTCCAACAGCTCCATGTCCTTCCTGTGCTTTCAAATCTAGTGGATTTGAAATAGTTTGGGGAAAATAAAGGCATGGGATGCAAAAGAAAGCTTGGCCCAAGATTCATACCCGGCCCACCCTGCCAGTGTCCTTGTGGACCTGAGCGCTGGCCTCGTTGCCCATGAGTAGTCCTGCTGCGGAAGCGAGTGGTGCTAACCAGGGGAGAGGCGATAAAAGCAGCCCGCTCCATGGACCTGTTTTTACTCATGGCATCGGGCCGGGGAGTTGTGTAACTCCGCCAGCCTCTGCTCTGAGGCCTGCTGCTCCAGCCTCCTTTTTCAATATTTGGTTTCTTTCTAGAGCTTTCTTATGATGGATGAGGCTGTTCTGCTTGGAAACAAAGTCGGGAGAAGCCCACCCGTGGGGAGGCCTGACGGGGTCAGCGGGTGGCATTCAGAGCTCCCACTCGTAGCCAGCCCTTCCATACCAACAGGATGTGCTCCTGCTTTGAAGTTTATTTGGAAGGCTTTAGAAATGCTTACTAATTGCTTTGCATAGGCCCATTGGTATACAAGGAACACTTTGCAATGTAAATATGCTCCCTTGGTACACTGAGAATTAGATAACAAGACCAAGCTCATACTTCTTGTAGGAACGTAGCTTGTCACCACCACAGCCTCTGTCCCTAGAGGCCTGGAATTCTTCTTTTCCCTTTATTGATAGCAAGTGGTTTCTGTGCTGAAAAAATGACATGTGAAAGTGTGTTACACTTGGTGTCCCTCTGACCAGTTTTGTGTCCCATCTGTGGCACTAGCAGAGGGCTCTCAAATACACCCAGCCCAGTCTAGCTTTGTCAGCAGAGGGTTAAAATGAGATCCCGTTTCCCAACCAAAGCGTACCTGGACAGGGAAAGGAGTAACTGGCCGTCATGGAGACACGGTCCTTCCCCGTTGTGTTGCAGGGCCTGCCCTGTGGCTGCTGGCACTGAAGCACAGAGCTGGGAGCCATCACAGCGTCTCCAGGAGGACAGGGAGCTCACGTAATCCAAGCAGCTGTAATGGAGGCGGGTGCCAGATGGGAGAACGCCCATCAACCAGAAAATGTAAGTGATTGATTGTTTCTGCAAGATAAATACACGTAGAGTTGGCTGGAGCTGGGCTGAACTAACAAGGGCATGCTGGGGCACGGGAGGTGTGTGGAAAGGGAAATGAAAAATGACTACTACTAAGAGTGGGTGGATTTCAGAAAAGATGTGTTACTCCAGCGAAGATTCAGGCTGGGTGACATGGGATGCCAGAGAGAAAAGTGTGGAACTGTTGTCCCAGCCAGCTTCCTCCTTGTGAGTATTGGCCGTGTTTAGGGCTGGTTTGCCTGATCTGTAACATCCGCACCTCTGGCTGTTGCCCCGTAATCTTCATCAGCTTTTGGACCTCTGTGAAGGGCTAGCAAAGATGGGAGCAAAGACATATGAAACATGGCAGCCCAGTTCTACCAACAAATGTAGCCTTCCTTGTGACTGTGAACATAGTTATCTTTCCTCATCCCTCACCAGCCCTGAGCACCCCGAGACTGTGACCCAGCTGTATAGAGAGGTGCTGGCTGGCAGAAGTGCTCCTTTGACACCAGCATCATGACGACGTGCCATTGACTCGAGGAGACCAGCATCAGGTCTTCAGAGAGGAGAGAACTGACCAGTTAGAGGAGGCTGGGAGACAGCAAGGGCTGATGTTTCACTTGTCTGATAACGTTGCTGTAGAACCAAGGGAGTGAACGTCACTCGTGTTCAGTCATTTGCAAATAATCAACCTAAAGTAAACCATCCCCAGTTACTTCTCCTTCAGGTGTAGGCAACTTCCAGGTCCCGGCTGGGTGGGGAATTTCCTGTCTGTGTTTAGTTTGTACCTCTTCCAAGGCTTGCGGTTTGCAGGGTGGTTTGTGCCTTCCATTAACACCTCTGGATCTTTAACTCATTTTTAATTTTACGACGTGGGGGAGTGAGTCCCGACTTCTGCAACTGGCAGAGCACATCCTGGCAGTTAAACCTGTGCCGCCATCCACTGCCTGCTGGGAGCCGGAGAGTTTGCTCGGTTTTGTTTCCCCAAAAATTACCTTGAGAGTATAGAAATGGAAACCAAATCGAGAGAAAGGAAGGGAGCAACGCAGGAGCGTACCTCTCAAGTTACCTTTGCTCATTCGCCAATGGGCGATGCAAAGCCTTGCATTCTTTCTGCAGACTCTAAAAAGCACCCTCCACTCTCCCAAATGTAAAGCAAAACCAAAAAAAAATTGAAGAAAATACTGTCTTCTGCATCAAGCTGTAAGCTTTGTTTGGTGTCGGCCAAAATATCTCCTTTCTTCAACATCCTGGCTATTTTCACCGCAAACACATTGAAACTGGAAAAAATCCAAATGGTTCCCTTAAAAAGAAATTAAATTATATGAAAAGAAAGTGAAGCGAAAGTGAAAAATGTCACCCCCTCCTGGTCCTTGACTCAGCCAAATCCAGGCTATAATCCTTGTTTCCTGAAAGTGTAGTTCTTTGAGTGCATAAACAATCCACCAGATTAAAATACTATTAATCCATCCTGTGATCATATTTAAATGTATTCTTGCCATAGTTTCGTTTGAAGTTCACCAGTCAAGATCTTTACGGTTTTGACAAATAAGAAGCCACAGGTTCTCAGGTCATGGGGAACTTTTCACCAGAAGCTGTGGGTTTTGTGTGACCTGAGGATGTCCTGGGTGCCATTAACCCCAGCACTGCAGCATCTCTCTTTCCAGATCGATGCTGAAGAGCAGCCCCCATCAGTACAGAGTGTCTGAGATCTTAGCGTAGAAGCATCTCTGAGGCACTTGGAGGTATTTCATTTGACCTGCAGCCACAGCAGTAAATTTTAATTAGAGTCCCAGGCAGATTAAAGGTACAGTCATGGATGTGTGTATCTGTACTCATGCAAAATCCATCTCTGAGGTGCTGTGTTTCCATCACATGCCATAAATCCATCTCCAGGACACATTCCAGTCCTGTATCATAAATAAGCAGTTGGCATGAATTCAAATGAGGTGCTTTTTAAGCATTGCCTTTTCTTGAGCCCCATTCAAAACTTCATGTGATAATAATGATAACACAATGCTTCTACGAGGTCGCTCTTGTAAAGAATTTTCTAATAACACAGAGAGGAATTGGAAAGCAGTAGGTGACAGCATCCTTGATGTGTAAGTCAAAGCTGCCACATATGATTTGCTTCTGCTAAATCCAGAGCAGGCTCACTTTGGCGAACCTGCTGCCTTTCAGCAGGATAAACAAGTTAGTATATATACATACACATGCGAGTACATATAGTATAACATATATGTAATTGTTTTTGTTGGTTTTTGGAAAACTGTGAAGTCAGGTTCAGGAAAATATATGCTTATTCACGTTTCCTCACTGATACAAGGTACGACTCTAAAGTTCTGGCTTTTTGGTGTTAACAGCCCTCCCTGCAGCAGAGCACAGCTCAGAGACAGCGAAACTACCCATGGACCAGAAGCAGACAGAGCTGCGGTTGCCCTGTGAGCCATCATGGTCTCTAGAGCTGTCAGTTCTGCAGCGCCCAGGAGCCTGAGTGCTTTGGGGGAAACAGAAGCCATGCTACAGGAAGGCAGAGCTGCCTCTAGTACTCCCACTCTGTCAGCGCAGGGTGTGCAGGATGCTGGTACGGAGCCGTACGACCTGTAAGTCTTTGTTCTGCAGTGGCTGGAAGTTTCTAAAGAAATCCTCCACCCTTTAGGGCTGGGGCAATGGGAGCAGAGTTGAGTCAAAGGCTGAGTTCTGCGTGGCATGGGAAGGATGTCTGGGTGCTGTATGTGCTCGGTTCCGGAAAAGGCAGCGGGAGGGCTGGGATCAGCCCGGGGTTCCCAGTGCCTTTGTTCACACAAACCGAGTGGCTCCCCCCTGCCCAGGGCGATGGGACAAAACCCAGCCCTGCACAAAACAAACACCACAGCGGAAGCTGTGATTTTATAGAACGCCTCCCGCTGCCAAGATCTGACAGGAGATTGCTCACCAGTTACTCAGTAGACCGAGCTTGTCTTTGCCCGCTTGGTCTTCTGCCAAGCACAGCCAGGCACTGGCTGCTGCCCGTTGCTCCGACACGCCGACTGTCTTCCGAGGTGTTACAAGAACCCGGCTTGCGTGGGGCCAGCTCCTTCCTCTCTAATTTGCCTTCTGCTTTGATCCAGAAAGCACTGAGCAGGCAGGACCTCTCCTGTTCTCCCCTTGCCCAGCAGAAGAATTGGAGGGGCTGGGCAGCTGGGGGCCAGCACAGGCCACGTGAGTGATATTGTCTTTAGGCACAACTGCAACCCCATCATGGAGCTGTTGGAGTGGGGCCAGAGGAGGCCATGGAGATGCTGGAAGGGCTGGAGCCCCTCTGCTGTGAGGACAGGCTGAGAGAGTTGGGGGGGTTCAGCCTGGAGAAGAGAAGGCTCCGGGGAGACCTTAGAGCCCCTTCCAGTCCCTCAAGGGGCTCCAGGAAAGCTGGGGAGGGACTCTGGATGAGGGAGGGGAGCCATAGGAGGAGGGGGAAGGGTTTGACACTGAAAGGAGGCGAGATTGAGCTGAGATGTGGGGAAGAACTTCTTTGCTGTGAGGGTGGTGAGAGCCTGGCCCAGGTTGCCCAGAGAAGCTGTGGCTGCCCCATCCCTGGAGGGGTTCAAGGGCAGGTTGGATGGGGCTTGGAGCAACCTGATCTGGTGGGAGGTGTCCCTGCCCAGGGCAGTTGGGGGGACTGGAGGATCTTTAAGGTCCCTTCCAACCTGAACTATGATTCTATGATTTCTGTCCCCATTAGGGTGGCTTTTCCATCACACCAGCAACCCTCTCTCTTGCTCTCTCTTGTTCTTTGGAAAAAGATCAGGGAAACGAAGGTCTGAAACTGCTTTGCTCTGCACTCGCCTGTGCCCAAGGGAACTGGACATAAGCACTTCACCAGCGTCCCCTCAGGAAAGGGATATGGCTTTCCTCTGCTGGCAGAGAGAGCTGGGTGTATGGGTGGCTTTGGCAGAAAGCAGAGATCCTGGTCTCACGTTAACTTATATCTGCTGTCAGTCCTGTCATCTTCACAGAGATGGAAATATGTGCTACGCTGTCGATCCTGTTGCCCTGACACTTCATTTTGGAGATTCTTTAGGGAAATACTGCTGCAAATCTGCAAGTAATACATATTTGTAGATAGGTCATTCCTGAAACAGCAGGTACCTGGAAGCAACTGTTTTGACTAATGTCCTGTTGCATACCATGAAGCAACAGGGAAGGGAGAATAACTGTCACATTATCTGCTCGATCAGAAGTCGGCACAAACCTCTGATGAGGAACTGGGAGCGTCACCAGGAACATTCAAACAGGAGTTGAAGGATGAAGAAAAATACTGCGTAGCCAGCCCCATTGTCAAAGCTACATTTCAAGGGTAAAAGCAGAAATGGGGGGGAATTTCTCACTTGGTCTTTTCTGCTGTCTGCTGAGGTCAGAGCAGGAGGTTTCCAGAGCAAAGGGCAGATGTGACTCAAATGTATATGAAACTTCACCAGGAAATGGTCTCAAGTAATCGCATCAGAGCACTTCACCCACAGCGCCAGGCCCCGCTCAGACACTCGCACGCTCTCTGTGTCTTCAGATGGCCATGTCCGTGATTTGTGAGGATGTTGCAACCAGCCCAAGAGTGCACATCTAGGGCATAGCTTTGGGCGAAGGGCATCGTTGCGAAGTTGTCAGGTGTCTGATGTAGCTGCCATAAGTCCAGCCACCTCTGTGGACTTGCAGAGCACACAATAAACAAGCTAAAGTTGTGACCCTTCTTGTCCTTGGGATAGCCCTTCAAGGCCACCAAACTCAGCCATAGCCAGAAAAACACAGTTTATTTTCAAAGCACGCCAAACAAAGAGATGTCTGCAATGTATCCAGCTGGAGTGGTGGTAGAGATGCCACCAACACAGCCCACAGGTGAGCAGGGCAAAGCACGGTCTGCCGAGAGCTGGGGATGACAGTCCTGGGGGGGCCTCATTTGCCCTGGTCCCCTCTGGACATGCACTCACATGAGAGGCAAACAGGCAGCCACAGGGGCTGGAAATCCCAGAGAGAAGATGCCTCTAGGTCTCGTCTTGGATTAAGAATAATGTGTTGGAAATATCATTGGGAATAAAGGTATAATCTCCCTGCTGAAAACTTCTAGCTTCTAGATGAAAGGTACTTGTTATCCTTCTCCTACAACAGGGCAGAAAACAGGGGACAGAAGCAGCAGTTCTTCTGGGTCCGCAGCAGTTGCAGGAGGAAGGCAGACCTGCTCGGGATGCCCAGAAGGTGCCAAAACTCCCAGCGAGTCAAGCTCCTCAGACCCCCGTCCAAGCCCCATTAGTTCTGGCACAGCAACCAGTCCTGCAGCCTCAACTCCATGGGTTTAGAAATTCTTTGAAAAGCAGGTAAACTGGGCCCTGCCGGGAAGGGGGGTGAGTAATCCCCCCGCAGCTGAGCTGCTCGGCGTGGAAGCGTGTATCAGTTGCCCAACCGTCACCCCCTTCCTTCCCATTGAAGTGCATAGCGTGCAAGATAAAATCAGCCCCAGACAGCTTATGACAAAGGTTGAGTGTAGGTGTCTGAGAGACTTAAAAAAAATAATAATAATAGAGAAAGTTTGTTCTTCTCCAAGCGTATTTCCTGGAGTGATGAGTGAGCCTGGCATGTTTTTGCTCTACCTTTGGCATGTGCCCGTACCTCTGGGCGGGCTGACACAACCTTGGCCCTTTCTACCGAGAAAGGAGCAGTTGCCCTTTACCTGGGAAAATGTTTTTCCCACCATCGGATGTTTGGGAAAACAGCTTCCCCAAAAAGAAAGCAAAACCCAGCCCTCCCTACAAATAAATAACTTGTTGCATTTAAACCTTTCGGACAGTCCATTCCGGTTCCTGGAGTTTGTGTGAGCGGAGAGAGACATTGACACAGTTTGCACTGGAAAATGTGGAAGAGTTAGCATTGCTGTTATTTCCAGATATTATTTTCTTCCATTTTGTGCTTTAAAACAGCTTAGAAACGTTTAACAAGATATCGCAAACCCTTCTGCCTGCCACTCATGCCCTGTGTGATCTCAAGCATGCTGATATTTCTGGTCAGATAAAGCTTTTCATTCAACCTGGGTGTTTATTTTACTAACTCCTTGATTTACGGAGACATGAGCAAACAAGCAGCCCTCCAGTCACCCTCCAGTCAACCCAGGAGCAGCAATTTCACAAAGAAGAGAGGATGGGAGGGCAGCACGGCAAGGTCTGCCTTCCCAACTGCATCTCCCAGGAGCCCCACAGCCAGAGGCGTTAGCTCCATATCCACAGACATCCAGCATGCATTGCTGATGGCTGAAAAAGCCCAGGAAAGGAACTTTGTTGGAGGTTGAGGCAAATCAAGATGCTCATCTGTGGAAGTCGCACAGTGGGTCATTGGCAAAACAGGTCTTTTGGCTTGGCCAAGCACTCTCCTTCGTAGACCTTGTTGGTTCTCCATCCAGGAGTGGAAAGATAGGCTTTCGGGTTTCCAGGTGTGTCACCACAACGCTCAATGGGAGTTTGGAACAGGAGTTGCGAGGGCAACACGCACCCTGCAGCTCAAACCCAAGCCCCAGCTCCATTTCGAGCTCTTCTTTCACATAAATTTATGTATGTCCTCAAACTGTGCCAGCCACTAAAGCTATTTTAGGTTGAGGATTACTAGACTTAGGGAGCAGGAGAGTGAGTTATCTTATGGCTGTTTGCCCTACAGCTCTGTTTAAAAGCAACCATCTAGTTGGCTTGGAAACCCTTCCACTCATGTCCCCTCTGCGTGTGTTTCCAGCCGCGGCTCAGGGCTGCTCCGGCTGGGTTAATTTCTGCTTCATTTCAGAAAGCGTAGTCAGTTAGAAGAGGCTTAACTGAAAAGTAAAATTACTGAAAAGAGAACTGGTCCTGTTGTATCTCAGAGCAGGCCACAGGCCGTGCCTGCGTGTGAGCACCATGACCTCTGGTGGCCACACTGGAGCTGGCGGCAAAGGGCTTCCCCGGGGCCACTGCGGTAGGCCCAGATGGCTCCGGAGACGTGCCTAAGGATAAAGAAGGCCTAACTAATTACCTTGGCAGCTTTCTCCCGCCCAGCAGCAGTACACCCTACAGAGGGAGCCCGTAGAGTTCGAGATGTGAGCATGGAGCAACCCGGCCCTTCCTCCACGGAGGCAGCAGAGATCCCACCATTCTGCACCTGTTTGGTGTCTTAAGCTGCAAACAGCAGCTCTGTGGACCCTTTGTTCCACTCTGCACTTTATTCTGGAAGAGGAATAGACGGGACAGGCTAAAACTTGGGGTAAGAAGTCAGATACAGAATGAGTAAGAAAGGTCTTTCAGGTAGCATCCCTGGAAACCTGTTCAGGTACAGGCAGCACATCTGTCCCCAGGGGGAGGAGCAGCTGGTGGGGAGTCCAAGAAGCAAATTTAGATTCATGCAAGTACTCGCAAGGCTTCTCCTTGGACTTGTGCACTTCCCCAAGTTGTCTCCTGCCCTGTTGGAAATCTGGGGCCAACGTGATTGAGAAGTGCATAAGCACCAGCTCCCTCTTTGGCTCCAACGTGGCCCGAATGGAGAGCCAAGGAGCAAGCTGGTTCCCTGTTGTGGATTCAGAATTTGCCTTCCTTGGGCTCCCCACATGGAAGACAGGGTGTTTAGAAATCCCTGCCCTGCAGAGAGACCGGGCTGCACCAGAGAATTCAGCAGCCATCAGGGAAGCTCTGAGAACCCCCCCATTGCTGGTGAGACTTAGGTGAGAGCCTTCTGGCCCTCTGGACTTAGGGCTTGATTTTCTTGGTGACACTCCCAGGGACTTGCATAAAAGCCAGCCTTCTTGTTCTTCCCCTGCCTAAATGGAGAGGCAGCAACAGAAGAGTCAGAAATGGTTCATCCCAGTAGCGTGGGCCTGATTTTTGCACCCTGTGTGCTTGGTGTCAGCCCTGTGAGCTGGGAAGCCCCTCTCCCACCCAGCCCGTCACGTAGCCTCAGCCCCCCGGGCCGGTAAGGAGATAGATACGGATCTGGCTGTGTCTGCGGACACGGCTGGGGGGAGTCTCACCCACAATCAGGGCTCGTTCATTTCTGTTGGTGCTGAGCTCAGCCATGGCTTGCTCTCACGGGGTTGGCCCGGGGCCCCTCTGTAACACTGACCCCAGACATGCTTTGTCAAGGATCTTCCCCTCCCTAAACCCAACGGCTCTTCTTGACCCCCACCAGTATCTCCCTCCAATCGAGCAGCCTGTCTGCCCTGTGATTTATTATACCGCTTCTGGTGAAACATGTGCTGCCTGCGAGCAACCCTTGATGGCCACCAACTGTCCCCTCTTCGCCCGGCAGTGACATTCTCGGCTTCAAGGTGCAACATGTGCACCAACGGCACTTTCAGCCTTGGCCTGACCTTCACATTAATTAGCCCCAGGATCCGAGTCCGTTACATCACAGTTTGCTCCCAGTAGGATGTCCTTGATCAAGAACAGTGTCATAAAGTTATTGGTTTCAAGTGGTAGGAAGTGATCACAGGCTGGCCCAGACCCATTTCTTGTTTCTGAAATGTCATTTGAGGTAAGTGTCAGGTTCTGCATCTGCTTCGTGGAGCAAAGAAGTAGTCAGGTATGTACAGAAAAACCCACAGCCTTCACAACAGGGCTATGCAATTAGCAGAGAGCAGTTTGTAATTACCTGTCTAGTGACATAGAGCCACCACTTGCCTCCACAGAGAGGGCCTGTGGTAAGAGAGTGCCACCTTAAACACCAGTTGAGAGGCATAGTGAGCAAATAAACACTGTGTTTCACTTCTCTTTTCACAACGGAGTTGTGCTACAGAAGAAACGCACAGAACTCAGCCAACAGGGACTTCACCCTTGTTTGATGGAACTTATCCTCTAGCAACTGCTGCCCTTTTGCTCATGAATGGACGAGGCTGGGGTAGCCCAGTCAGCTGGGTATTTAAAGTGCAGATGCTGTTTGGCAAGCACTTGGGCACTCAGGGACAGGAGAAAAGGTCCTGGTTGTCCTCCAGTGTCTCTTGGGGCTGAGGGGGGAACCATCCTGTGGGACGATGGCAAACGGTGCTGATGGGATGGATGGGTTCAGCGAGCAAGGTGGCAGGTTAAAAATCGTCTCGATGGGAGGGAGAACGACGCTGCAGGTGGTACGGAGGCATCCAAACCCTCACAGGAGAGGTTTGCCAGCATCAAGTCCTGCTCATAGCCGGCCAAAGGGCATTGGTGAGCAGCCGTGTCTCACGTTCCAATTTTATTTTCTAGGAAGACCTTCACACAAATGAAGAGGTTTGGCAATTTTTGAGCTTGCAGAAGATGGGCGGCAGGCAGAGGCTGCGTAACACAGGTAAGGCGGTTTTTGCTTTCCCAAATTCCATACTTTGCTAACAACTGATCCAGAAAATGGTGTAGCAACCGTTAAATACAAAGACTTCCCACGTTCAGACCAGGCAGTGCCGGGCCTTCCCTGAAAACCCTCGCGCTGAAGGGGTGTCTGTGAAGGGACCCACTCTGCCTGGTCCGGACGTGGTGCATAAGCACCAGCTCTGGACTCCGGGTGGGTTAAAGCATTCTACTGTTAGCATACAATAATTAGAACTCCTTGCTTTGCTCTTCACTCTGGCACTCTCTGCAGCTCAGCGCCTCTCGGCTGTTTATCTGTATCAGTGTGTGCAACAAGTGAGCTAGAAATCCGTGATGGATTTACCTCCTCACTGCTTTGACAAGGATACCATGTGGCAAGGATCCAAACCCTGTGCAGAGTGAGGAAAAACACCCTGCATTCACAATATCCCAGTCATGATGGGACACGAAAAGATTCCAAGGAATTAAGAATAAATCTAATTTTCATAACACAGCCAAGAATGCACAGTCAAGTGAATACCTTCTGGGCAGAGGCCACCCATTTGACAACAATACAGTTATAATCCAGACACGTCTGCTACCAGCAGGAAGATACACCACTGGGATGGTGCAATAAAATCATCAACAAAACAGGTTTTCTAATTGGGAAAAGTGCTTTGAACAGGCTTCTTTAAAACCTGTTTGTAACCAGTTTGTCCGTCTCCTGAACTTCCTACCCCACCTAGTTATCTCTTCCTCCTTTTTTTTTTTGCAGTTTCAAAAATTCTGAAGTTGCATCCAAAAGGAAGAACTTCCCAAGCATCACACTGCAGAGAAGGGCAGCAGAAAAATGCTGTGGCGTGCCGTGTCCAGGGCAGGTTGCCGGATGCTCCTGATCAAGATCAGGCCAGACCATCGCTCACGTGCCTTGTGCTTTCACATACCCAGTCTGTGCTTATGCTTATTTTTTCAGGTGATTCCGTCTCATCAGTGTAAGGAAAAGGTTTGTTTATTCTCCCTTATCTTCCTTTCTCTATTCCCCTTCCCTCCTAGGGCATGATCACGTACCAAAGAACAACTTTCACAAATATCTATTTATTTCTGCCCACAGCAGAAAGGCACCCAGGAGACAATAAAAGCATCTGGGGTGATGTAAAAGGTGCGTAGACTAGCGAAAGAGCCTGCAAGGTCACAGATCACCTAGTGGGACAGGGGGAGGGAAGAGCAGAAGGCCCTGCTGGCCCAGCTCTACCGGTCACCTCAGCTTTCCAGGTTCTCCAAATGTGCCAAAGCCACCAGGCTCCCTGACACTGCTCCCTCTCCACTGCCACCTTCCCCCTCTCCTGAAGGATCCAACACTTGCAAAGAAAAGCACAGTGACAGGGGAAGAGGCTCAAGCAGATATAAAGAAGTAGGTCTGTCTTGTCTAAACGGGGGTAGGACAAACTGCCACCATCTCCCTGGGGTACTGCTGCCACCAGCAAACAGCAGTGCCCTCACAGGACACCTAGGGACTGAAGCTGTCACCTCTGCCAGGGTTCATGAAAAAAGACCCTTAAGTCCATTAAAACTGACTTCCCAAGACATGCAGAAAGGAGCTCCCGTTGCTTCAGGTGGTAACACCGGTGACCGAATCACTCGGTGCCAATTTTAACTCCTTAAAAAGCAAGCATGCCCTTCCTTTCCACTCTTCTCTTAAAGTGCCGTGCTTAAAGCACACACAGCAGTAAACGAGACCAGAACTATCTAAATGCACTGAAAGGAGAAACAAAGGCACCCATGGCTTCCAACAGCCAGCAGTTTAGTTTAATGCTTGCAGAAGTCATCATGATGACAAAATTCAATTTAGGCAAGTCTAATCTAATGTGAGCATTAGAGGTCCTGACAAATAAAATAATCTAGATTAAATATAACCTGGTCTGGTGGGAGGTGTCCCTGCTCATGGGAGGGGGGTTGGAAGGCAATGATCTTTAAGGTCCCTTCCAACCCCGACCATTCTGTGATTCTATATAAGACCCGTACCATAAAGCGGAGGATAGAGTGCAAGCATGGAGCTTATTTAAACTACTCCTTCCAACAATCTCATGTTAAACACACACTGAGTCTATGAGGCAACTTGGAAAAAGTCTTTCTTTCCTGGTCTTCCTCAAGTTATCATTTGATTAAGGAATTATTTTATTTTTTAATATAGTTTTAAGGAAGTTAGGCAGTTACTGAGTTCTCTATTGTCAAAAAATGCAAAAACTGCACCAGCACCCCTGTGTACTCCACACAGTATATTATTACTTTCCTCTGCCATCCTAGCCTGGTTTTAGACAATTTTACATGTGTATTACAATATACGTTACTAAAGCAAGACAAGAGAATTAAATGAATGAGTACTAAGTGGAAATACCTATTTTTTTATTACCAAACAATGAAACTGATGCATTTACTGTATTCATTTTTTTCTTTTAAAATTTTATCTTTTATTCACTCGTCAAAAGCCAATAAGTTATATAAATCATAGTAGTTTTCATTTCCTTACTGAAGTAGTCAACAAGATTTTTTACTCATTTTTATGCTGACTCGGTAGCACGTTAGATCTTTAGAAAGAGTGTATTGGTCTTGGTCTTTCCACAGAGATTCTTCTTAGGAACGCTACCTTTCTTGTGCAGGTTTCCATGAAACCTCTTCCCCGTTATCCGCGTGGTGCTGGGGTTCCCCGGGAGGTTCCGGATGCAGACGTTCCAGGGGTGAAGGCACTCGAGGCTGGGCAGGTCCATCCGCACCCAGTGGCCACCACACGCCGCAGCCACCCCAGCCCTTCCACCTCGCCCCTGCTCCTGAAGGAAGCCATGAATTACACTGAAGCTCCGTGCTGAAGGCAGAGGCAATGATTCCATTGGAGAGATGTTAAACCAAATACTTTTGTATTTAATTACGTTAAGAGATCCAGAAGGTTAAAACCATAAGCAAATGCACAGAACTTCTGTCAATGACAATGAGCCGAGGCAGCAACATTGTCATCCTCATGCTTTAAACGGTGTCTAAAGCAACTTCTAAACAAGTACAATTTGGGATACTCATGTAGAACTTAAACAGTGATTTTTGTTTGCTTTACCTAGTATGAAGGGTTTTCAAACACTTCAGTAACTTATAACTAGTCCCACGGTTGCCATTCTCCCATCTGCTTCTCTAAGCAGATGTTCTGCTTTGTATACCAGTAATAGATTTTTTTTTCCCCCAATAACAATGCAATCTAGTTGTCATGGTAACACACAAAAGCATTCTAGTCTTGCTCCTCTTCGTCCCCATCCTCATCTTCATCTCCTTGATCTCCAGATTCAATATCATCTTCATCTTCAACCTGAAATGAAGACAGATCTGCCATGAGCAGTAACATCCCTTACTCCGATCCAACCTTCTGAAGGCAAGACCAGTGCTGAGGGAGCAGAAATCAGCCTGACCTCAAATTATCAAGCCGTATCCATTAGCACTTAATAAAGGCAACTGCCATCATGTGACACAGTTTTTAACTTGGCTGCTAAGGATGCCTGACTCCAGCACCACCCCATTCTGCCCAGTATGTCCCAGGAAGGAACCCCACATGCACTTCGGTTTCCCATACAGCTGTGTCAACCAAACCCCACATTCTTCACCAAATAGGCTGAGGAAGAAAATATGTCTGTCCAGGGCTTTGCAATGCCAGGAGTGAAGCTGCTGGAGTCTTCTAGGGTACCCTCTCCCTGTTTAGGTGATTTTAAAGTCAGACTGAAAGATTCTTTGCCTACACTTACCGGATCTGCACTTCCTACAAATACTTCTCAGTACAAATAATGCCTCAGTACAAATACCAGAGACTCTTTAAAACCCTATTCCTGCAGCAGAAGCTAAACCAGATGACTGCTGACTACCAAAACGGCATCTTCCTTTAGGAAGGATTGCATAAGTGACAGAATGATTGTCTCCTGACAGGAGACGCAGGCTGTAGCCTGGAGTTCAGCCACACTAACTGTGGCGCCACAGCTGGTTATGTCCACCTTAGGTCACACCTCCAGCTGCCAGTCACAAGGACTCTTCAAAGAAACAGCCCAGAAGATGAGGCTCCCAGACACTGCCCTGACAGTTTGTGGCACTGCTTAAGAAACAAAGACACCTCACCAGACATACTGGGTCAAGCACTGCTCAGACCCGCCTCGGCCCCGAGAACTCACTTGAGCCGTTGTTTTGCTTACCGGGACACCCAGATCCTTCAATTTGATCTTCAGCGCTGATAGTTTCTGATCCTGGTCAGCCAAAAGCACCAGCAGGTCATCCTGTTCTTTCTTTGATTCTGCAACTTCTTGCTGAAGTTTGCTTTTCTCATCTTGTAAGATAGCAACCGTACTGCTGGATGAATCCAGGTGCTGTTTTAGGGATTCTTTTTCCTCAGAAAGGGCTTTGACTTCACTCTGGCAAGAGGAAAAATCCCACTCCAGGTTACACCATAAGCACAGGAACAGCTGAAGCGAAGCCTTGTTTCCTCCAGACACATTCCGTAACTCCCTCTAACAGCTCTAGTCCCACCGAGTGCCCCGTGGCCTTGCTCCCCCCCACGTCCGTACCCGAACTCCCCTAACTGTCAGCAGCAGTCGGGCAGGTAGAAGCGTTTGGTGTTCACCCGCTACCAACCTTCAGCTCCTTTATTTCTTGCTCAAGCCGTCCCTCCAATTCAGAGCTGTTCGCTGCCACCGCACCGCTGTCTCCTAACGCGGGATCTGCACCTGCATTCTGGGGACAGGGAACTTGGCATCAGAGCGCTGAATGCCTCCCGTACAGAGCTAGCGAGCCAAGGCGTTATACAATCCATTGTGGAATTTAAAAGCACAATTTCTTCTTACAGCACAGCCAAGGTGGGATAGGTGGATACAGCCTGCACTGCAAGGCATCGGGACACAGACCTGTGCTTCCCGGGGTCTCAGTACACACATCTGCACATGCACACATGAAGGAGAACACAAGGTGCAACCCTTATTTCATACAAATTGCACTGCAAAAAGACTGTTAGGTTTTTTCCTAGGCAGACCCTGTCTATTTCAGGTCACCAGCCTTCACTCGGATGCTTCTGAAGTGCCAAAGATTCTTTTTTAATTCAGCTAAATATCCGAATCTTTGGATGTGACAACTAAAAATAGCAACAGTTTAGTCTCAGCCAGCCCTACCCAAAGTAGAGACGTAGTTTAGTAATGTGGGGGGTTCTTTTGTATGGTTTTCTTTTGGCTTTTTATCACAGTTAGGTTGATGGTTGGACTAGATGATCTTAAAGGTCCCTTCCAACCTAGGCAATTCTATGATAAAGTTATTACTTCCCAAGTGTGGCAGCTGCCTTTCAGCCAGAACCGCAACACGGCATGAACTCGGGACAATTCCTTCTGCAGCCACACCACGGGGAGGCCAGAGCTCTGGGACAGGTCTGTAGGATGGCGGTGGGGTGGCAGGGGGGAACGTGCCTCTGCCTCACGAGCACCCCGGCCAACACTTGTGCAGTGGCATCTTCTGTCAGAGCAGCTGGGACTCTGGACAGCGGGAGCGTTAAAAACCTTCTCTCAGATGAGCTGTACGTTGAATTAATCACTCGGTATTTTCCCTGCACAACTCCTCTTTCTCACAACACCAAAATTAGCATTTGGTGCACAAGTCAGACCACAGCAGCCAGAAGCAAGAGTTTAAGCGAGTCCAGTTACCACAGAGCAGCTGCCCTGGTTTTATTTTAGCTGAGTTCCCAGGCAGGAGCTCCCCTCCTGCTGCCTGAGCTCCGAACATCACATACCGCCACCATTCCTACTGCTCACGTGGCCCTGCTCCTGCAGCTTTATCTGTTTCCACAGCAGAGCTGTAACATCTCTAACATTTTCATCCAACTCATCGTCTAGGTTCTCCAGCTTAACATTCACTTTCTAATGCCCTTAGCTAGTTTTGAGGACACAATTGCATTTATTTAGCTATTCTATAAGGTTTATTGGCTACTCTTTTCAAAACACGGCTAAAAAAAGCTCCGGGGCATTTGGAGGTCTGCACAGCCAGGTGCACCTACCGTTTGCCATTCAACTGTACCTCAACTGTCTAATGAGTATCCTCGAGTGTTTGTCAGAATAACGATCCCTCTCAGGTACCTGCTATCATGCATTTGTGTCTCGAGATTATTTCCTTTGGTTAGGGTGCAAGCTTAGAACACCGATTAGTTGGTATTCCTTTGTTTAAAAATACCAATGACCAGCGGCCTCACGGAGCACTGGCTTGGCTGGATGTCCCCTCCTTCCTCAGGAGGGGAGGAATGTCTAGGGAACACATTCCTTCATTTAAAACGCTGCTGGAATCACTTGTGGATGCGTATTCTTAAAACGGGCTTGGTTTAGGACAACAGCTACAGACAGCATAAGCAGGGAAACAAAGTCTTCAAGATTTAGTCCCCAAAGAAAAAATAAGGAACTTTTTCACTGTTACCATTACTTGTAGCTTTTGATTCTCCATCTGAAGCTTCGAGATTTCTGCAGCCTGTAGTTGTACCTGAGTCCTGAGCATTTCTAATTCCTTTGGGAAACAAAGACAAACATACTTTTAGGATCATTTGACAAAGCAAGGTTCGCACTACATTTTTCTTTAATTAAACGCTTCCAGACTAACTGCTTCACACTAGCACATGTGAGAGGAAAGCTGTGTGTGTCTCAGAGAGAGCACAGCAACCATTTCTCTAAAAAACAAAACCAGTCAGCAACAGTCTTTTTTCAGTCTTTTCAGTCCTGCTCTTTTCTGTGGAATTGCCCAACCTGTCCCAGCCCCAGTGGTGTTCGTGAAGGTGTTCCACACGCTGGCATTCCATTAGCATCCTCTATATTCCTGGTGCAGGAGCCCAGTACGACTACAATTAATCCAGGCATTAGTTCTCTAATCAGAGAAACTCTGCTAGGTATTTTTTGAGCAACAGCTACCGTAAATTACTGAGTCTGCAGATGTTTAAACACTTACTCTATGCTGTACATCTAACACCTGGAAGCTTTCCTATCAACATTTAAAGATATGTTTTGCAATGGATAAACAGATAGATTTTGGAAGTCTGAAGAGCCAGCTGAAGGGTATTCTCCTGGCTCAAGCCTGCTCAGCAAAACCAACTGATTCATTTTTGGATGCATGATCTTGATGCTCCAAGATGAGTACCAGCATCCCATAAAGGTACACCAGTAAAAGCATCAACATGCTGAGGAGTCAGTGCTCCTCCCTGAGGTTGGACAAAGCTCCCATCCCTTCCCAAGCTACTGCTGCTCACCGCAGCTTTGCTGAAATACCCCAAATTCACCTTCTGTAGTTCGTTATTGTGCTCCAAGCTGCCAGATTTGCTGGTCTGTGAAGATTGCTCTGCTGTTCCCATTTCCAACTGTGAAGACTTCTGTAACAGCAACAGGAAAATCAGCCTTAGAACTAGACAGGCTAAATATAGTCATGTTGCCAGAACACAGAGCAAACTGTGTGCTTGCCTGATCAATGGTCCCAGTTACTGGACTGCCACCGTCCTGAGCACTTACACGGCTTACGGCTAATTACATTTGAGAACAGGAACTGGAAGCTGCACCGAGTTCTGCTGAGACGATTAGCACTTACCAATTTTTCTATCACAGAATCCTTTTCCCTTAACTGCCCTTGCAGCACTTCATGCTTGTTTTTCCATTCTTCCAACTCCTCTTTCAGTTTGCTCACTTCTTCCACCTGAATGCCATTCATCTGAAAGGTATCACTGTGGGAATTATGGTGCTGAGTGTCCTTTCCTAAAAGACAGTTTATAACAACAGTCACAAAACCCCAACGTTCATTTTGAAGGTAGCTTCAAACACACCAATTACAGTATTCACTGCCCGTCCCCCTCCGGCCCCCCTGGGCAGTACAAGCCATTCTAACTCAAGAACCAATGCAGAGTATTTAAGAATTCTCTGTCAAAAGCTGAATAAAGAGCTGAATAAATTATACCTCGTTCCCATTTTCAGGCTGTCCTCTCAGTTCTCACTGTGCTTTATTCTGTGAGTTTGAGGGCACTTAAAGCAAAATCTAGCATTTTTAGATAATAAAGCAAAATCTGATGCTTAATCAATATTGTTTGACCAATATCAACTTGCAAAAAGTGTATTTTATCTCTACAGGAAGTTTTGATATGCTGCAGGACACACAACAGCGTGCCAGAAGGGACAGAAGCGTGGCTGCTGGAGCTGTTCCGTACCTCACCATAAGTCACACAATCTGCACTAGTAAGATTCTTTTTTATTACTCTTTCTGAACCTACCCAGCTGTACTTTAAGGAGATTATATTGGTCCTTATGCTGCTGGATCTGCGACACTTGCTGTGTAACTGTTGCTTGGAGCTGTTCGTTCTGAGATGTTAAAGTGTTAACTCGCTGTTTTAATTCTTCAAGCTCCTGGTCCTGTGAGAGGGGGGGGAAAAAAAGGCACTTCAGGTAATACCGCTTTTGAATACAATACTGTCAGTAGGGCAAATAAAGACAGACAGACCGACCTCAACTGCACCATTCCACGGTACCAGTTAGTGACACTGTCTGTGCTACCTGTGACAGATGAGCAGAAAAGCCCCACACAAACCTAGACAGCTATTCCTAGGAAACGTGCCCCTTAATTCCACATGTACCTCTATATTCTGTGTCCATTCCAGATCCCTGAACTGGAAACACCCGCTTCAGTTCCCCGTTAGCTGTTTAAGTTAATTAGCTTTGCTCCTCTACTTCTCAGTCTAAGCTGTGGCAACAAGTGAACTACCCTTGCGGAAAAGAACCTGAGAGTCCAAGCACAGGAGGTTTACCCAAACTTCACTGCCCAACCTCATCTCTTCTCTCAGCCACACGTCACCTGTCAGCTTGTCAGAGGTGAGAGCACTGAGCTCACAATTACATCTCTCTGCCAAGGGCTGTGAGATCTCTCCAGTTACTCATTTGAAAAGAAACACTTGGACACAGACAAGCGCAGACGTACCCCGGGGAAAGAATCAAACTTAACCAGTGTTCTGAACACCGACATTTCAGTTAAACCAGAACTTGGCTGAAGTGTTTTTAGAAGCGTTTCTCCGTTCCTTGTTACTTGTTTTGGAACAGGGGGTATCAAACTGCACTGCAGTGCCTCCAAAAGCCAGAACCAACAGCTTCTGGAGACACAGGTGTAGCCTAACTCCCTCTTACCTGCTCCCTGATGACTTTCTTGTAGTGAGTCACAATGTTGTCATGCTGTTCCAATGTCTTCTTCACTTCCTCCTCCTTTTTATCTTCCTCACTGGACTTGTAAATAGCTTTACTTATGACACCTGTCAAAAACAGGAAAGCCCGGTTCACACATCTCTTGTCCTCAAAACAGTCTCACAGCCTCACCGAGTGTAACTCGGTTTGTGGCATTAGAAACTCAACCTGCACTTTAAAAAAAAGCAACTGTCACAAACAGGTTTAAGAAAATAGGAAACAGCAATCTTTTTATAGCAAGGTTTGCACGCGTACTGCTTTACACAGGTTTAGAAGAGCAAATGGGTGTTTTGAGTCCTTCCCATTAGAAAAGGTGTGTTTGACTTGCATTATGGCTCCGCTACAACTGATGCCCAAGTGGTCGTGCAGGTAATTGAAAAACACAGGACTACAAGGGCAACCTGCAGATGAAACACAACTGGCCAAAACGCAAATGGGCAAAACCATCCTCACTGGTGGTGCTTCAAGGCGTTCTCCTTCTCCAGACTGAGTTAAGTTGGGCAATATTAACAGACAGGACGTTAGTTAGATGTGCAGGATGATGACAACCTGTCTCTTTTGTGAAGGACAGAAAGCCCTATCATTTTCTAACAAGCCAGGAAATTCAGCATTCATGATTTTTCTTAATGAATCAGTTAGAAACAGCAACTATCTAGATTGTCCATTTCCACAAATCAAGCTTCTGGGACCATGGTAAATGCTCAGTACGTCAGTCGCTGTGTGAGCACAGGTAAATGCTCCTCTTGGCCAGTGTGGTAACTCAGAAGAATCATTTCACCTAAAAATATTATCAAGTTATCCAGTTCATAGTATCAGAGTATCTTTACCAAATGCTTGAACTGCGAGCTTGGGTATATGATTACTTGCAGCTATTACAGTAACACAGTTTTCAGAATACTCCGTTTTGGTATCATCACACCACTTTGAAGAGGGCTACATTCAGCACATCTGGTAGTTCAGTCACCAGTTCATCACAAAATCTAAAGAAACGAGGATAGCATCTCACCTTCCAGCTCCTTCACCAGCTTGGTAAATTCATGATCAAACATCATGTGGTCTGGGCTAGAAAAACTAGGCTGTGGTTTCTGAGCAGCTCTGGAATAAAGTTCATGTTTGCTAATGAAGCCCAGCTTCTCAATGAAGTTCTCCCTGCCAATCCTCTTCTCGATCAGCTGTTTCAGCTTCTCTCTGAAAGGCAGAGACAAATTAATCACAGCACAACACTTGGAAGAGAAATGAACCCATCCTGGGTTCCCATGGTCTGTTCCATCCATCATACTTACTTCCTGTAATTTTCGAGGGAATTGTCATTGTAGTAGATGGAAATGCCAAGCAAAAGCGCACACAGGCCTTGGACGAGCTGCTCCTCTTCTCCAAGGTTTTCAGCGATCTGCCCTGTGAGCTAGAGCTCTTGTTAAGGATATTTGAGGTATTTCATGAGCACGATACACGTAACATACTTCTCCCTATATAAACTCTCATTAAAATTATTTTCACATGTAAAACCAAGCTGGATTAGGAAGCAGCCAAAATAGCTGATGAAACCCTGGCAAAGCTGGCTTTTATTTTTGAAGGATTTGGGTAAGCAGTGGTTTCCCTGAAATTTCTTTCCTCGGTAACTGTCTGCTCAACCAAAGAGATTTAGTTGTTCCAAAACAGACTTTCAGTTTAGGCAAGGTGACAGTTTAGCCAGATCTTTTTCCTGAAAAGCAAGTACAGATATTAGCTTGAGCAGCAGTAGGAAGCATTCTTCCTACCTCTTGGGTATAGTGTAAGTCACACTAAAAATATCACTGGGCTTGTTGCAATAAAAACACTCTTTTGCTGGCAGAATGCTGGCTTTCCGCTGTACTGTAATTTACGTGAGCGTCTCACAGACAGGTCAGCAAACACACAGCACTCTCAGCAACAGCTGGTCCTGTCTCTTCTCCCAAGGCGTTTTCTTTTATGTCGTGGGGTGTCCCTGCAAGGTGACCTGGATAAACATTTCACTTGCACGTGAATAATCCAAGAGATTCCCAGGGCAGCGGTTCTCCTCCGCAGGCAGGCGAAGGATACGAAAGGTACGTTGGCTGGATTGTGCAGGAAGTGGGTGACGGCGATGGAGCAGTTGCTCAGCCACGTGCAAAGCAGCATCAGAAGCCCGACCCTCGTCTGTACTTTGCTGCCCTGAAAAGGATGAGACCCCCCACATCGTCATCTTTCCACAGCGGAGCACTAAAACACAAAAAAAAGCTGCACCCATTCAGAACTCACCCACTTTCACCTCATGGTTTTAAAAACAAGTAGTCACGTCTTTCAAAATCCCCATTTGTTAGTTACACTGAACACAGCTTTAGTGCTTTAATGAAACCGGTATTAAACCACTCATATTTAACTGTTTTCAGAGCAAAACAACAAGCAACACAGATGTGAAGTATGACTTAAGGCAAATTAGCACCAATATAAAATCGTAACAAATTAGTTCTGCACTTATAATTAATACTAGGGTAAGACGAAGGAACACACACACAACCCCTGTAAAGAAGGAACAGGGTGTAAGTTAAAGTCGGGCAAGGATTCCCTGTAAGAAGAGATGCATCAAGACCTCCCCTGCTGACTGAAAACTGCCATGCGTTCCTAATGCTATTTTCCAAGTAAAGAAAGAGAATACTGGAGTGGCTTTTGGTTCAATACACACATTGAGCCAGCAAGAGGAACACTAACTGCAGTATTTGGTTTTGTTAATTAGGGAAAATTAGTTTTGATCTGCAAATTGACTGTCTTCTCACTTCTGCCCCCCTTGTCTTTGCTGCAGATCCCGTGGGCACAGGACAGACACACATCGCTTCCGACAGCCTGCATTCGGAAGGCAACCAAAGAAAACGTTCCCTGCATGGAAAACTAAACTTCACACAGCACTGAACAAATTGGGTAGAGAAACTGGAAGCTAAAGTCAAGTCTCGAAGGCAAGATGGGGCATATGGAACTGCTGGGCTATCTTCAAAAGGGGTCAAGAAAACACACTGGAAGGAGCGGTCACAGGGATGAAGACAGGGGGAAGAGAGAAGTGTTCATCAACAGCAAAGGAGGAGGCTGTGCTTGAGTTATCTGCACTTGTGACACTGAACTTCCATCCTTCCTCTGATAACGTGCTTCAGGGCTGGAGGCAGTGTTATTTTTAACTGTAGCTAAGCATTAAAAAAGAAAAGCCCCTCAAGGTCTTTGGATGAGCCAGTCCCAGTTTGCCCGTGGAAACGGGCAGTGAGCCGCAGTCTGGCAAGAAGCTCTTCTGTGCAGGCTCCCAGCTGCCCCAGTGCCACCACGGACCACAGGACGGCCAGGAACTGCGTCTAGCAACTCCAGAAGAAAATACCAAGCTCTGAAGAGATTGCCTTCAGGGACTCCCTTCCGAGGTGCTGTGATTTGCTGCAGTCTATCACCATCGCTAGGATGAAACCCTCTCCTTAAAGGAGGAGAGCACAGGTTACAGACAGAGACTGTGGCAGCCATCCCGAACGCTGCACAGGTAGAAGAGGAAGCACCTGGTCCTTCTTCATCATCATTTCTTCCAGAGTCCCAAGTGAAGTGTTGGAACAGCAGAGGACACAGTGATCACCACCAACTGCACAGCCCCTGCCTGCTGCGTGTCACGGTGAGTACTACACACCCTGATACCAGCCTCTGCTCAGTCTTTCTGTGACCCTCTCGTGCTGTTGCATTAACACACAGATGGTCTGCCATGCTGCTGCCCTTCCAGCTGGATGCCACAACTGGTTTCCACCCACCTAGACCTCACTGCAAATTGCCTAGTCCCCACCAAACTCTGTTCTCCTCTTGCCCTCTCCTTTCCTCTGGACCAGCTCATTTAGCTTTCCCCGTCACCATTGTGCATTTCCTCTGCCCACCTTGCACTTGGTAATTAATGATTTGTATGCAACACAGCACTTTCAGATCTCTGCTCATGAGGTGACATTCATTTCCAAGACAGTCGAATGACAAGACATGTTTAAGAGATACTCACTGTCCTGTAGCGGGTTTACGTTTTATTCCCCACTAGGTAAGGCCCAGAAGTGTGTTCACACTCCAGGCGGAACGTGAATTGAGACACAGGGTGACAAATCACAGCTCTTACAAGCTCACACAATCATCTGCCACACCACACGGGCGTAATGAACTACAAGAACATGGTCTCGTCAAGCAGCTTGGTTGAAGAACCTGCTGGCAGGGGATGTGCTCCCTCGTTGCCACCTCCCAGAACTAGAGGGTGACTGAAGTTGAAAGGGACCCTGAAAATCACATAGGCTGTGCACTGCTTTAGCACAAGCGCGCTGTAAAAGCACCAGTTCTGCCCAAATTACTTCCAGATTAGATGCAGCAACAGCCTCGTGACCTGCCAACGGGGTAACATGCCTCAGAAGCCCCTTTGGGGAAACGGGACCCCAAAGCAGCAGTGCTGAAGGATGGAGAGTCCTTGCACACACAGGATGGTTGGATCATCCACCCTGCACCCTTGCAGTGGTGGATGCACCACTGCGCAAGTGACAAGAAAACTGCCTTTGTTTCCCCCATTTATTGCTCCTCACACCTCAGACTGCTTCAAAACTGCTGAAAATACCTTCTCCCCCATCCTTCCATTTAGAGGAGAGCCATGCCCTTCCCCATGCCCACCCTTAGAGTCTCCAGCAAACCTAAGAACAGGCCGCTTTGGCTTCACCACCTCCACCCAGCTCCTATTTCTACAAACGCCAGACTTTGCTACGCTTAACCAGTTTAATTGCTGACAGTCTGCATTTAATCCCCAGTAACCACCCAGCAACACCGCTTTCACCCTGTTGGGACTGGCAAGAGTTACTTGGAGCAACCAGAATCAGTCCAAGGAAGTTAGAAGTTCAGAGTGAATAATTACTGATAGAATGGCCATGGCACCTAATTATCTGTGCAGAGACATCAGTCCCGCCAAGGTACTAGTTGTCAGGAGATGGAGTCAGTTCTCCCCTAACTGAACAAGAAGAAATGCTTCAAGCAGAACAAAAAAGCAATGAGAAACCCTTTTCCCCTCTCTTAAGTTTACAAATCCTTGCTCTTATTGTCCCAACACTATTAGCCAGTTGGGAATCACTGCTGTCACTGGGGACTTGCCCTCCAGCACGGTGCTTCTTAGGAGAACACTGGTAAAAGCATCCCTTATCTGGTCAGAAACACAAAGTTACTTTAGCTTGTGCGACCCGGCATTTACAGCCCACGTTATCTGCTGGGAGCAGTCGCAAGCCATATTTATTCTCAAGCACTGCACACTATTCTGAGGTCAAATTAACACGTTCTGCCTCAGGATTTCCACACTGTCCAAAACACCCTCTCTGAAAAAGAAATAGTACAGCGCTATTTCCCAGACACACCACGGTAACGCCTGCTGCGACAGATGACAGCTCTGCATGGCTGCTGCCCTACAGGGCTGTACAGGGCTGGTACAACACTACCCCTCCCCTCAGGACAAATGTGGTGAATAAAGGAGACAATTCCACAGCTGCGATATTTTGGAAGTGGGTTTTTTCTGCCGCTGATAACCAACACAGCCGGAAAGTCAAACAACTCCCTTCGGGGGTCCCTGCTAGTGAGGAGACCCCTGCCCTTCACAACTAGCAGCTCCAAGGTTAAACCCTCTGCTGGTAAGTAAACGTACACAGTGGCCACAAGGCAGGTTAAACACAGTTTTTCTTTTAGCACCAGGAAACCAGCAGCATGTTCCCACTTCGCATCGTACCAGCTGTGTGCTACAGCCCAGTCTGAGTAAACAGCATTTCCAACGGTTTTATTAATTTTTCTTACAAGGAAGCGCATCTGCCGGGTGAAGAGATGGTGAGTGAGTCTGTCCCACTGGAAAGAAAGCACCCGTGCTCCCCAAGATCTCTATCCCATAGTTTTGTGGAGCACCCCCAGAGAATCCCCTGGAGACATAGAAAGGGGAAAACCCAAACCCAACCGCAACACAAAGCTGTGAGTGGAAACACATCAAAAAGCAGTTAAAGAAAACCTTCCCAGCAAAACCCAAGACAAGAGGAAAAGGCCTGCTTGTGGCAAGAAAACGCCGAAGCTATGCCGAAAAATACATACCCGTCTGTCGATCTTATCACCCTGCAAGTTACACACACATTACTTGAGAACCTTGAAGTGGAACACATTTCAGAAACATCCCCCCAAAGTTTGAGTCCCTTCTATCATTGAAGGCTGAAGAGCCCCAGGCAGTTTTACCGACTCACATTGACCTTAGGCAAGAATGCCAGGAAAAGGATAAAAAGGAGTATTGTCCGTTTTCAGGTAAAGCACATTCTAAAAGTTCAAAATTCCAGCACTAGGCCATTATTCTCAAATGCAGGAAAGTCTAATTGCTGCCAGAGTTATTGCTCCCCATTATTACAGCCATTTGGGGAAAAAGTATGCGTAATGGAAGGGAATGGCACCAGGGAGAGTGGGCTGGGAGGTGAAGAGCACTCGCGTGTCATTTGCAAAGCCGGATGTTTAAATGATGAACAAGTTCAAAAAAGCTTTTAGCTTCGAACAGCCAACCCAACAACAATCAATACGTGAGAGCCTGGTATTTTAAGGGTGTTTAAGTTAGCAGTTCCAGGTTAAATACTAACCAGGCACCTCTTCAGCAACAAAATGTGATTGTGGATCCTGCCAGTTTGCCTGGTCTTTTACACCAGGTTTAAGGTCTGGATGCTCTAGGACCCTCTGCCTACTGAGAGCAGGCAATGGCGGGCAGCCGGCGCTGATAAAAAAGCAACATTTGCTGCTTTTCTCCTGTCCCTGAACCATACAGTGCTTTAGGCAAAGCAAAAGAGCGAGAATCCTCCTCCTCGTGAAGCCAGCCCCCGTGCCTTGCTGCGATGAGCCTGCACAGGAGCAGCACTCTCCCTGGATACCCGGATTTTCACCCCAAAAGGGTGCGTACCTGGGAGAGGATGTTGGTGCACTGCTGCAGCAGCGACACCGGCGGGTTGCCGATGCTGGTGGCCAGCTGGACTCGCAGGAGCTGCTCTTTCAGAGTGGCGTTTTCCTGCAGCGCGTGGGCCAGGGCCACGGCCGCGCACCAGTTTGAGAGGGAATCCGTGGAAAAGAGGCCCCCGCAGAGCAGCTGACCAGCCGAGACGGAGTTACCTGTAGCTACCGGAACGGCCGAGAGGTACCGGTGAGATTAAAACAAAACCAGCAAAATTAAGACATCAACATACAGTTAAAACCCAGAAAAATTAAACTAGTGAAGTTTTAGAGAAATCATAAGCCAAATCATCTCGCTTGGATGGGACACTTAATGGCAGTCACATAATTTCACAAAAAGACAGGAGTTGATGCCTTAAACATTAATTAGTGCCAGTTCACAGCTCACTGCAGGGACGTTAGCCGTGCGTACCGTCAATGGTAGATGGCAGGAGCGTTGAAACGATTTCTCCTTGTCCTTTTTGGTTTTTGTACAAGAAGCACTGGAAGCAGTAGAGCACAGCACACCGTAGCACAAAAGGCTGCCTTTCGTTTACCATGGACATGAGGAGCACTACAATGGCAGGCCTGTTGGGGCAGGAAAGAGAAAACCGTTAGAACAAAGTTGTGAATGAAGACAACCGCAGACACACAATTAGTGTATTCCCCAGGTAAGAAACGAGGCTTTTGCCCACTCCATCTATTACCGTTTCACACATTTGAGTAAAACCTTTTAGAACACAAACCCATAGATTCATTATAAGTGACTGCAATGAGCTAGAGCTCCTCCGCAATATTCCCATCTCCCACCGAGTCCCTGCTGCGCCCTGCCAGCTTCGGTAACACTGCAGAGAGAAGATGCCTCCTAAGGCCACTAGCAACTTGGAATGCCCTTTTTCTGCCCTCACATTCAAATGCTGGGATAAAAAAATCTCATTACACTAACACTTGCTGGTCCCCAGTCTGAGTAAATATCCATTACCTGCCTATTTTCCCAGCCTCTTTGTCCTCTGGCTGACAGCAGCAGCTCGTCCCCATCTAGGAATTTCTCAACTATTGCTCATACACTTTTTCAGGCTCCACATAACAAATAAAATTAGTTCTAGGTCTCATCTCTGTGGAAACACACCTGACACCTTCGTGCTGTATCTAATACACCCAACATGAACATGAAGCTGTCGCTGTATCCTGATTCCAAACTCTGGATTAGGCTGCCGTTGCCCAGACCAATACATCATTACCTAAAACAGTTAAACACTTTTCTTCCTCTACCTTGGTGGATTAGAAGGTGCGTTTACAGAGGCAAAGTAGTCTTGATTCATCTGGCATCCTCGAATGACCTCTGATACAGTATTAATGGTCTACAGAAAGGGCAGAGAAAAAAAAAATAAATGGATAGTTATATGTAAGCCATAACCTACTACCTACATCACTCCAAATTATTCAAGAGTACATTCTGGTTGCAGAATGTAATGTAAAATACTCTCTTACATTTACATTGCCCACACAGGAAGCTGACATCTCTGGCATCTGAAATACTTTCTTAGCAAATACTATAATTTCAGTTTGTCTCTGCAGCAACCAGTTATCCCCGATGACTCCTGCTTCCCCCCATCCAGCTGCCCCTGTCCCTCCATCCCTTGGCTCCCTCTTACTTCTGTCAGGATGTCGGCAGGAACTCCAGTTGCCATCAGGATGGTGCAGAGCTGCTGTAACAGCCCGCAGTGGAACATCGCCTTCTGGCAGCTGCTGGTGGCACCAGGAGGGTTTGTGGGAGACACCAGAACCCGCACAAGCTGGGGAAAAAACGAAGTTTCTATGTGAAGAGCCTAAGACCTTCTGAAATGCAGCATGAACCAAATTTACCCATTTCAAGTTTGGCCATGAAATAGAATTGCTCCTAAAAATGGGTGTAGAAGACAACAATTAAACAGCATGTCCATCTCGTTACTACATTTGATTTTGATGGCCATTTGGTTTTGAGTTCAGTGAAACCCTCTAAAACCTTCAAATATCTGACTCCATAGCAAATGTTGCAACGAAGTGATGAGAAATCGAGCAGTAACTGTTCTATCACTTGGCTCGCCATTAGTCAGAGCTACATTTCAGAAAGGGCGAAACTACCTTCAGCTTCCACACAAAGTGCCACAGAACAGGAAAATCTCATGTTGTTTTTTGGAGGGAGGAGCAGAAGGGAAAGTGCCCAACAATCAATGATTATGAACCCGGAATGAAGGCCGCTGCTGGAACTCGGTTAACACCCCAAAGCCATCCGTGAAGTCATACAGGAGGATTCCTTATACAGAACACCCTGAATTATGTATTTAACTGAAATGCCCGTTACATCTGAAGTTAGGTGAAACGAAGTTATGCGATACGCCAGCATTACAAATTCAGAATTCGTGCTGGAAGCAGTACATCCCATCAATGTTGGTCGCTAATTCTGAGCTAACCACCACATGGATTTCGCAGTTAACTGTTACATTACACTCACTTCTCATTGCAGTAGAGCTGAAAAAGTGCTGACATCAGTACTAAGGAGTTAGAGGAAGTGATTTACCTGCAGCATGAGGTGAAGATTAGTTACTTTCTGTGCAGACCACCCACAGTTGTCATCTCCAACTTCAAACCAAGGCTTCATACGCTGAATGTATGAACCTTCTTTGAAGAAATTTTGATTGGAATTATTATTCTTCAACAAGTTTTGTAATAGGAGGAGACAGTCTTCTACTACTATTCCTGGTGGGACAAAAAACCAAAAGATTAATCAAAGGATGACCCATGGGAAACTAACCAGCTCCTCCATGCACCAGGTATGTTCTAGATGGAACAGAGCACACGCTTCTGAACTCTTCATTCTTAACAATCGTTAGATTTGGATCAAAAACTGTGAACCTCATTCATGAAGAAAATAGGTAAATGTCACTAAATTAAATACATCAATGTTCATCCGGCGTATTTCCAAGGAAACCATAATTTTGTTTCTTCCGCAAGTCTGAAGCAAAAACGTTATTTCCAAAGAATACACAGTTCGTCTGAGTTAATTGGGTAGAAATGGGAAAAACTTCAAACAAAACCTCACAACCCCTTTGTGTCTTGAAGTGTCCCTGCTTCAGAGCCTGGCTACGCTGTCTCTTTGTATTGTGAGCACTAAAGTGAGGTTTCTCTTGAACTGCATTCAAACACAGCAATTCCTACTGGATTGCACATTCGTTCTCTTTAACCACTGCCTGCATCATCAACTCATTTCAAAGCTACTTTTTGGGTTATTTTGGTGGGGAAGCAATTTAACTGTGTACTCTGGGAAGAGAAAAGTCCTTAGACAAGTCTAACAAGAAGCCAACAGGAATGAGGGCAGCCTGGCTCTGGTACTGCTGGGATGGCTCCGAATCCGGACTCGGCAGGAAGGATAAAGACTTACTCCTTGCACTTCTGCGAACACACACTTGGGAGTGGGGGAGCAGAGCCCAGCTGGAACATTGCCCCTTCCCACCCCTGCTGCAGATGAGGAATGGACATGTAGGAGGGAAGCAGAGAACTCTTAGCAGTTAGGAATTTACATACCAAGTCTCCTACAATTATTAGCTGCCTAAAAATAGCAGCTTTGAATCAACAGTTTGGTTAATCCTTCCATGCCAACATACCTGGAATAATTCAGCTGGGAGAGAAGCATTAACTGCTCCTGCTGCCCACAGAAAGGTCATGGAACAGCAACCTGTCTTGTTACTGAAATAGATCCTGTAGCAAACTACAACTGGGGGTAAACTCATAATGTGTTGCTAATTAGGAAAAAAAAAAAAAAAAGAACACTTAAGTGCTGCATCATTTATGCTCATCTTTTTTATCCTTTCCCACTCCCCAACAGGTAAATGATTTGGCAAGGAGCTGACAGAAGAGTGAAGTTCCCAGGAAGGCTGAGGAAGCTCAGGAAGCTGTTACTCCAGCCACCACAAGCACACAGGGGTCTTGCAGGAGGAATGCAGACGCTGAACGCGGTAAGTGACAGATGCAGCACACGCACATCCCACACTCCATTCAAAGCACATCCATTCACAGACCTAAGCCAAGCAGGAACATGCCAACTCATGCACACATGCTCAGAGAAATTAACTGATGTTTTAACCAAGTCTCTCAAGACTAGTTCTCAAAGGATGCTGAAACCCTGCCGACTTGCTCTATCTGGTTTTGCTCAGTTTGTTACAACCAGGATGTGTTTTGATCCTTCTACCCACCGACCTGGCTCCAATTCCATAGTAACATCAGCCTGTAAACATTGACACCTAAGAGTCTGTGCAGAAGCACAAGACTATGAGTAGATCTTAGACATTTCCATACCTCCATCACTGTTTCCTTCTTCTGTGATAATATCCAGAAGTCTCTCGAAGGCATTTTCAAAGGCAACGATCTTCTGTATGGCTGCGTTACTTTTTGTCAATTGCTGTAACAACAAGACTCCCTTGACAGGTGGGGGAGAGAAGAAATTAAGAAATTAAACTTAGTTTTACTGGAACTACATGGCTTTTCACGAGTCACAGCTCTTAAAAGGATGCTAAATCAGCAGCATAACCCTTGCCCAGAATCACAGGAGAGAACTGCACGCCCTGCAACTCAGCACATCTAATAAAACCCACCACAGACGAGTTCCCTCGTGCCTTAAAAATAGAAGCACAGTACTATTAAGAAGGACACTAACTGGCTATACAGAAGGGGCAACTTGGAAAGTATCCTTCTGTAGTCAGTAATTAGAGCACTTCGGCACCTGATGAGTGAACTGCAGTGAACCTGCCAGAAGGCCAAAAGAAAAGATGAGCTCACCTACTAGGAAAGCCCTACACCAGGGTCAATGTTTGCATTAAAACAACAGTAACGGTATGATTTTGTGATGCGAAGGGTGATGAGGCATCCAAAAGCCACCCAACTCAACTGAGGAATGAAATATTCCCAATTAGCAACCACAATCATTTCTTCACATGTATTTGTTTAACTTAATCCTAATTCTGCACAAGTACCAAGCAGTTCAACTGACAGTTACTGTTTATAAAGAGGATAAACTGCCTTTGTTCTGTACTTACATCATTTCGTATAACCTCCCTAGAGTCTGCTAGTAAATCCATGAGTCTGGAAACACCTGCAAGAAACATAGTAAAAAAAAAAAAAAAGAGCATAAAGAAGTGCAGCTTCTTCATGCTGAAGGTCTTTAAAACACCTTGCTCGAGACTCCTCTAGCCCTCTGCCACGGCATCTGCTGAGCTTCCAGCTTCAAGTTTATCAGCAATAACTCAAACACTTACCCATAGGGCTGACAAGAATTATCTGCTGCACCTGAGGTCCTTGCTGCTTTAAGAGAGATGTAAGTAGTTTCACTCCAGGCCAACGAACGTGGAAATCAAATTCCTGCAGAGATGGAGAGGAGTACATCAAGAAATTAATTCCTCAGTATTCAGCCTTCTCTTCTAGACACCAGCTATGAACAGGCACCAGACAGACAAGGAATTTCATCTCCTCTCAACTTCTTTTTCAATCTATCCTCTTACAGCACATGGCTAGCAAGTCAAAACACTACCCTGTTCCATGGTTCTTTATTTTATTATCAGCAACGTGAACTCCACGCAGTTTCCTTTCCTCTCTCTCTCCTGCAATACTTTCCTACCTACTTCTTTCTAAAAACCAGTCAAGTCTGATATTGCCCAGACATCCAAGAGGGAAAGAAAAGCAAGCCCTTTTGTATCTTCTTCCTGTTTCCAAAGAGTAACAGCAGCTTCTCTGTTAAAAATTGGGTCTTGTCAGCAAGAGAAAGCTCAAGAACCAATGAGTCCACAGACAGACTTGACCGACCACAACAAACCTTTGGGCTCCCCAAGTCAGCTCTAACTCATTCAGCAGCTGGTGTCTGGGCCCTGTGTTCCCTCACAGAGCTTTCCATACTTCTCATCCTGCTGGTTTTAAAGCAGGAAGCCAGTACATCACTAACTTGGACAAGCAGTCTTATGTAACTCTGTTCCTAGTTATAAGTGAAAACTAAGTGTGTGCCATCCTTTCCTCAGCACCCAACCCACCTCAGGCACTGGCCAAGGTAAGTATCTCCGCTCTACTTGCTGCAGAGAGGTGGTAGCTAATCAATTTTCTAGCCAAGTGGGCTAGATGGTTTATAAGCTTTTTCTAAAACGGACTCTAGCACAGAAGAAACCCTGAATGGCACGATATTGCCAGCAAAGAACATGCTGAACTAAGGCATCTGCAGAGAAAAAGAATGGATAATGTACAAAATGCACAAAATGCAATGTACAGAACACATTGCAAGGTTCCAGCTCTGTACAACACTATCGACATTTTTATCAAATGACACTTGTGTGCAATTCAGCAGTCACGCAGCTCCATCTATAGGTTTCACCTATCTTTAGGAGAGATGCTCGCTGTTTTAAACTTGCAGATCTCAGGTTCAGACCAATAAAATCCTGCTGCAGAGTAAGGCCCTAGTCTGACTGTAACAGATACATCAATCAAGTATATCCTGGATTTTCATACAATACGTGTTGTATTTATGCATCTCAGGAATGTATTTATAAGCCAACTTTTTCCACTCCCTAAGTAGTTTTATAGGACTGTCAGCCACAAGCAGAAGTTTCAGAAAGATAATTTTACCGACTCACTAACCGTAGTCTACAAAACTGTGCTCCTGACTGGCATTTCCATCTACTGAGGTCAACACTCGGCACTTGGGGATTAAGCCTCAGGTCTACTGACAAATGTTTAATACCGCTGAAAGCGTGACAAAAGTTCCATATGGGAAGAGCAGAACATAGTCTTTTTACTGAAGACGGACTATGAAGGAAGCACAATCATATCCTTAGCTTGGAAACAAGATTTTTAACAGTTGAAAAAAGAGGCAGTCCTTGAGGATAAAGCCAGTGGAAAATGAGTTAAACACATCATGCTGATGGAAAGCAGTCACCCTTTCTGCTTGAACTGCATCTCAACAGGCATTACTATCTCATTATCATTTAATGATCATGTGAAAAATTATCCTTGCTTGAGTGACAACAGTTGCTGTTTGTGGGGAAACAATTTTTACTGTTTCTAATCAAATACCTAAACCCATTTCAGCGTTACGCTGCTTTAAAAGCTGCACTAACAGCGTTCATCCAGGTCATGGTCTTCACTCACCTCCAACCCCACATTCACTATGTCTAAGAACACCTCACATTTGACACGGGCTTCACTAGAAGGACAAAACCGGCTTTATCCATGAAGAGAACCTCCCCGTACAGCACCACATCTGTCTCAGTATTCCGAGAAAAGACTCTGTTACTCACCTCCACAAGAGTCAACAAGAGCGTGACATTTTCTTGCTGCTTAATGAAAATCTCTGTGAACTGACTTCCCAAATCATCAACTTGTTTTGGTAAGTTTTCTTCTGTAATAGTAAAAAAAACAATGTATTACAACACATGATTGGAAGAACTTGCAGTAGTTGTGATTTTTGTTCTTACTGAAATAGGGCCATGGGTGACACTAAGGCTTAGAGTCACTGCTATACTGTTAATCGAATTATTTTCAAAACAAACACTGACACCAGCTTTGCACAAAAGAGAAAACGTACGTTGCTCTAAACATAAATTTTATTGGGAGGTATTTTGTTGTAAAAACGTGAGGGAACCAAGAATCTACTAAACAAACTCATTACAAGAAAAAAAATCCTATTTTCATTGATCATATCTAACCAGACTGAGCTCTCACTCCCACCGTTGCCCGTTACGGATATAACTGAGCACACTCGAGTGAGCAGAGAATTCCGAGAGGAGAAGAGAACCCTCCCAGCAGAGGAGGAGCAGAAGCCCCAAAGCAGCTGCGTTCACCTGCAGCTGAACTGGGCCAGTCGAGAAGTTCCCCATAAGGAACGTGCAAAGCACGTTTCAGAGCAAGAGGCTCGAAGAGAGAGGTGGATGGAATATAAACCATCTCAAGCTAAATGGCTCAAACACCTCATTTCTTTCGGTTTAGCAACAGAAGAGACCTAAACATCAGGAAAGGAGAGTAAGCGCGAAGCAGATGAGCAGCAAAACCTCTCAGCCTTGGAATGTGAATTAATTTCACGAGGGAAATGAAATGCCACTGTTATTTACTCTTCAGTTGTGTAGAACTGGGGTAGCACATGAATTTCATCTTACACTTATTTCTGCATCGTTGTTGCACAAACAAAAACCAGCAGAAAATGTGCAAAAAGCATCTCTGCCCCACTGCTGTTTTTCTCGGCTGAGCAACAACTTACAAAGCTATTTCACAAAACAGTCCTGCGTAGGGACTACTGCTTGGCATAGCTAAGGAATTTCAGCTGAAAAATTGAGGAAGAGTGATTCTAATTCAAAGGGAGTTGCTTTTATTATACTTTCATTTTGGCCAGGAAGAGAAGACGTTTCATTCAAGTCCAGTACAGTCCCCGAGACCTCAGCAGTGGTACAAATCCTGGGGTGTCCAGGACCCCAGTGGCCACCCGCTATGAAACAAGTCTCTCTTCGAATTTAAAAAATGGGTTGGTGCTTTGCCTGGTTGTGTTTACATGAGGATTCTCAGGAGAGCACAGAAAGCCAGCGAGCGCAGGCTAACCACTCACACCCAGCTCCAGCCAAGCACCCTTCTCCCCACACCGCCCCAAACAGCCTTCTGCTTTCCTGCTTTCTCCCCAAAACCTCCCGTCTCGGGCAGCTCGGAGCCCGAGGCTTCGCTGAGGAGCCGCAGGAAAGGCACCGCTGCTCCTCTTGGAAATGGGGCTGCTCTACAAATCACACAGAGGGACATCCAGCGCCGCGACACCGTCCCACGCCAGCTGAGGAAACCACAGCTCAGGGACAGAAAATGGGGGGTAAAGCCACTGAATTCATCCAAAGGTCTGATTTGCTTAAGCGAAGACAAAACAAGGATTTTTCCTCCTGCTTAAAGTGCGGGATCCACAGCCTTATCAAGGAGTCACTAACAAACCATTAACAACCGAGCAGCTATAAACAGGGTCAAAGACCACACGTAATCTTCAATCTCTGCACCTTGTCAGGGCTACGGCAGAACGGAGAATGCAAAGGACTCTACCATAAAAATCTGGTGCCAAGAAAACAATTTTAATTCAAGCAGCCCAATTCAAACCATTGGCAGTGGTGATTCACTTCAAGGTGTCAGTTCATAACACCTTATTTTTAAGGATTTCCAATCCAGGAAGGAGGCGTTTGTTTGGCCTTTCAGACATCAGAGCAGCTGCCCACGTCTCTCATGTAGCTGTATCTCCCCCTTGAAGCCGGCTTATCCGTAGGTCGCTTACAAGAGGGAGAGAGAAGCAGCACCAGCCTGCTCTACATTTTTAGCTGCAGAGGTTATGAAATACTAACAAAAGATGACAAAAGGGAGGGCAGAGTGTGTGCAAAAATAACTCTAGCCCAGGCACGTGGCGTTTGCAGCATACAAGTCCCACAGCGAGCTCTCTGAAGCGAGGGGCTTACCAACTCTGGGGCACTCCTGGTTCACAGAAAGAAACGAAAAGCCCGGGTATGGCAACTCCACAGGAGCCCAGTTGCTCACTCCCTGCTGCAGAGTAAGAGGCAGCTTCGCTGAGAACCATACAGGGATCGCACACGCTAGAGCTCCCTGCAGACCACGGAAAGCCACAGACCTAAACGTTTTTTTCCTTTTAAATGGGCGCTTAGGTCAAAATATTTCACTTTTGAATTTTCCCTGAGCTGCCACTGAACATCTTGTCCTTTGCCCAAACTCAGCTACAAATGGGAAGTGTCTGAACTATGGATTCCTCCCAATCCAACTCGGTCCTTGCACAAGTCCCAGGTGCGGAGGCAGAACCTGAGCGGTGCACACCACTTATACAGCAGGACACACAACTGATTCCAGAAGCTTGGATCTAGTTCAGGATGTTTAAGATTCTTCTATAAAAAGGCCAAATTAAAGTCGTCTTTTTTTCCTTCTCTCAACTCTTCCTTTTTCCTATCAGCATTTCTTCTACTAAATTTGAAGAAATAAAGAAAGAAACAGACAAAGTGAAACTGCATCTTCTCCTAATGTGGATACACCAGGGATCTTGGAACCAGACTCCTGCCAGTAACCGCTCTTTAAATCCACACATTCACAGGGCTCAAAGAGAATGACTTCCATCTGTTAAGATTAGCTCCGAGTGATCTACTAACAAGCAGCAGTGCAAGCTAGAATTTAATCTTAAAATAAACAGATGAAGCGCACTTTTATAAAACCAGTTTAAAGGAGGAGAACATACAAAGCGTTAGTGGTAGCTCAGGGTAGCAGCGCACACTGTATTTCAACATGCATTGCTTAAAAGAGACACTGTGAAGGGTGCTCACGTGCAGCATTGACCACCGAAACTCATTCACAAACCTTTGCCCGTTAAAATCCTACCGCTGCTGAAGCTGCACGCTTTGATGACATCCTAAACCAGAACCATCTCTGGAGATCTGCTGGCATTCGACGTGCCCAAATCACACGAGAAATAAAATTGGGAAGACACTCCAGCTCCAAAGCAAACGTGTAGAGCAGAATGCAAAGAGCTTTCACGGGGCCCCAGAGCAAGTCTTTACAGTGTCCCTTTTAAACAGCAGCAAGAGTTACGGGTGTGAGGAGCAACTAGGCCTAAAACAAAGTGCTGTATTTGTATAAGTAAAGGTTCTTTTACCTTCAGAATCATCTGTCAGTGCAGATAAAAGAAAAAGAAACAAGAGAAAGGTTTACAAGTTGAACAGCTTTCCAAACAGCACAAGCTCAGGTTTTCAAAGCAGCCACCCTGGCTTTCTACGGCAGCGATCACTCCTTGTGGAAGTGGCCAAACCGAACAACCCCAGAACTCTTAAAACACTGGTGATCACACACAGGTAACTCAAGTTTGTCAATTCCTTGCTCTTCATAAGAGACTGCTAATAACATTCCTGTCAAGGGCACTACAGGGATTCACCAGTGCTGTAAAACTCTGATCTTGTTTAAAACCTCCTTCATCAAGATCAGGCAACTGGATGGCCAAGGGAGAGAAGGGCAAGTAAGGGAAGTGACAATTTGAGAGGTGGTTAAGAATAACATCACAGGTGGCTTTCAGCTTGCAAGTCTCTGGCAGCTACCTGAGATGAGACAGTTCATTGTAGAAGGCACCGTGAAAGGGGACACAACCTGAATGCCAACATACTGGCAGAAATTTATTCATTCTGGAGAGCCCTCACCTACTCTCCATTAGGCTATTTTTCACTTAAGGAGCCTTTGAAGAATTATCTTGGGGTAAATACTGCGGACAAGAGACTTTAGCTCAAACAGCAGTATCACCTCGTATTTTGCCCATTCACAGGAGCATTGGCACCCCACTACACGTAATGGAAACTGAAAAGCGAGGTACGAGCGCTGTCAGGAAGTAGAGAGACTCTTGAGGTCCATGGCAAATGCAGGATGTTATGGACCCACAGATATTCACTCATCTTAAATTTATCCTTCTGCTCACACAGTATTGGTGTTTGCCCAAAACCTCTGATTTTTTTTGGACAAGCAGTATGATGGATTTTCACATTCATTCACCCCAAAGCAGAATGGATACCCTACAAGAGCATCACCTACCTGGCAGTTGGCTGTGTGAGTGTAACTGGTACCTGGTCTCCACTCCACCCAGTGATGGTGATGGAGGCAAGGCCACCCTGCCTGTGTCTGACAAATGGCTCTTCCCAAACTACGCTGGCACGGCCCTCAGCCAGACCCCATCCCCTTTCCCTAGGCCTGTCCTTGATTCTGAAGCCAGGGACACTCGGACTGTCCTGCCCGGAATGGTTATAACCCGCAACTGGGTTGTCAGAAACATCTGGCTCTTCTTCAGCCTGGGCACTCACGGCTCCAATTCACGGATTTAGTTTTAAGAACGTTCCTCTTGCCCCAGCCTAGTTTGGGTCACTGCTGTCCTTGTCTTCAGCACACTCATGTCTCTGTGAAATACGGGGTTATTTTTAACGGCTCCAACCATTTTACCAGCCTTTCAGACCGGTTTTTATGGCCTATCAAGAACGGCCTTCAAAAAATACAATAAAGGCAGGAGGGTGAGGGAGTTTCAGAGCCCAGCTGTGCAGTGTCTGCTTCTACACCCAACGACCCCGGGAGGCACAGGCAGAGTCTCTTTCTGAAGTGCCACAGCAGGGCTGGAAAAGGTGGTTTTCACACTTAGGTGTAGCCACCCTCTCTCTCTCAATATCCTTGTTAAATCATCAGATAGCAGTGTCCCATTTGGCAGCCACAGCCAGCACTGTCCATTCCCATTTACAAACTAGAAAAAACAATTAATTATCCCATTCCAGCCTGGCTGCTGTTCACAGAATGTAGTTTTTTTAATTAATACACAAGTCATTCATTATTAGTTTAACGCAAGTTGCATACAACAAGATTTTTAGCATTGTTGTAACAGCTACACAATCACAAAGCATTATTACATCAGAGTATTACAACTTACAATGTGAACAAAACCACCGAGGAAAGCACCCCACAGTTAGAACAACTATTACTACCAAGGGCTTACCTTGCTCCTCCTCTTCTAGGTCATTCGATATTACATTGTAGAGAGTGTCCAAGGCATAGCCAATTATTTCAGAATCTGAACTGCAAATGAAAGAACCACTTTTCTTTAATAACTTATTTCCAACTACTCTTACAACATCGTTTTTCTGCAGAGGCAGCTCCCTTTGCAGCATTAGAGTGAGTGAGAGGGGCTGATGCTGACAGACGTTTTGTGATACCACGTAACCACGAGCTGTCCTGACCCTAAGTGGAGCCAAACTCCTTTTCCCAGTTCCATTCCCTCAGGTGGCCACATCCAGAACATCTGGTGACACAAGATGACCGCAGGAAACTTCACTGTAAGTGTGCCTTCCATTTCCCAAGTCACTCTTTCCAACCTGCTCCTTGAGCAAACCGGGAGCAATCTCTGGGAGGGAGTTGGTCACCCAAGGAAGCTGCAGAGGAGCTCCAGCCCCGTCCCAGGGAAGACCCTCCCCGCTGCCCCGACAGCAAGAACCAGGGGCCAGGCCTTGTGCTCCATGTGAACCCAATGAGGACAACTATGGATTGTCCCAAAGGGGCCAGCCCCCCTGTCGCCAACTGGGACTACACCCAGTTATTAAGGGTTTCTGAACTCCAAGCATCCCCAGGAAGCTGCTGGGCGGCCAACCCAACCCCAAAGCATTAGGTCACCTGCCTACACCAAGACTCTGCCCTTAACGAACTCTGCTTTAAGAGAAACCTGTTTCTTCTGCATTACAAAGCCTAAACAATCCATAAACCCTACGCTAAAACAAAGACCCAACACAAGAGTTTTGGGGGGGTATGTAACCGTTTTTGCTGCTTGCTTTGTTGCCCATAATGCAGAAAAATGTGAAAGCACGGCTGGTTGAAAAACAAAGGATCAGAAAACCTAACGTCCCAAAGGCAGGCACCTCAGGCTGCAAAGGACACACCGTGGCTATTTTCACGGCTTGCCCAGCATCCGAAGATCACCCTGCCGAAACGGGACCCCTCGTTCAAACTCCTCAGTATCTGCTTTCACTGATCCCCAAAGCATGCAAAGTAAGGCCTCCACACCAAGGATAAATTTGCATTTTAAGAAGCTACTAGGCCAGTTCAGAGCAGAGGCCCAAAAAACAACCTGTCTAACCAGCAAACTTAAAAGCCAAGCCTTAATCGAGGGCAACTATCTCTGCTACACCACTAATTAAAGATGACAGACCTACAGAAGCAACCAAGAAAACTAGAGGTGCCTTGAGGTGAGCCACCCCCTTGAAGAGGACAGAATGGAGCAATCGGTCCCTACATTTCCTGTATCACCACAGCAAGGGCTTTAGCGAGCTGTCACAGCGGCACCTCCCTTCCCTCGGCTCACACACTACATCTGAAGGTAGAAGTAATCAGGTGTCAGTGTAGTTTGTTCTTTCACGTCAGGTTTTGAATTGAATCCTGGCCCTGCTGATGTCCTCCCTTTCCTCAGCATGTCACTCAACTCATAGCACCTGCTTTTAAGCTGGGCTGTAACAGAAACAAAAGGGAAAAAAATAAAAATTATCTCCTCCCCCGCCAAACTGTTAGTCAACGCGAGTAAAGGAAGCCTTTAGTCCGTGTCGAGGGTCTCATCCAGCAGGTATGCTGAGATTTCAAGCCTGCTTATGTCTTCCCTTTATTGTAATTTTAGTTCTCCAACACAACACTACAGAGCCTATGGTTTCCCTTTTGATGGAACTGAAACAATTCCACATCTGAAAAACACATAGAAATTATTTCCTGGAGACGTAAAAAAAAAAAAAAAAAAACCCAAGCTGCAGCCTTGCTTTTGCTTTCCCTCACTTGGGAAATCACGGCAGCTACAAAAAAGTAATCAGATTTTATGTAGCTGGGGCAAAGGCAGGCCTTGTTTCTCCTGCGGAGGGAGGAACACGTTCCAGAAGGAGGACAGCAGCGTCCCATCTTTGCTGCTCGCTGCCTTGCTCCCATCTGCTCTTCACCACACACCCCATTTTATTGATTATTCTGCTCGGACTGAACCTGTGCAGCTTTTGCTCTGTAGTGAAAAACCAGTCAAGAAAGAGCCTTCCAGTCTCTCAGACATCCATAGAAGACGCGGCCTTTACCCAATGCAACAACCCAGCGTAAGCCCCCTCGGGCATCTTCCCTCTGCCTTGTGCTTTTATGCAGCGCTCCACTAAGACGTCAGTGCACAAAAAAGAGCAGAAAATACTCTGATGGGCACGAAGGCACCCGTGTACTGTCCTGCCCAGGTAGGGTGCCCCGAAAATGCTTTTACCTATTCTTCTAAAACTACGGCATTTTGCTGTCAGAATAGAGACAAGCACCATCCATGCTGTCAGGAAAAGCATTTCTGTCGTGTCATCAATCACAGACTGCCTGGAAAGGAGGGCATTTTGTTACCCCTGATAACTCAAGCCATGGAAAGGCTATCAAAGGGGTAACGACATTTATATTACCTCTTACAGAAATTTTAATGAGAAGCATATTACAATTCAAAAATTTGGAACTAACAGCACATAAATGAGGTCTGTGCCTTAAGAGAAAAAAAATAATTCTCCGTCTTTCACTTCATGTTTCAAACTATGAGAATTGTCACGCTGAAGTTTAAGAACCTTGTTATAGAAATCGAACCAAAGCAGGTAAAGATGAAGCTGACTCCTTGCTCTGGTGCCTTCTCCCACACCAACAGTTAAGCAGTGCTGGCCTGTGCTACGCTCAATGCACAATCATTTTTCAAAATAATCCCTGGTGGGATGTGGCAACATCTAGACAGCAGGTCAGGGAAAGTCCTCTAGGAGATCACAGTTCCTACTTCACATTACAAACTAAACATACGGCATAAGAACACTGGTGTGTGTAAGAGTCTGGGACATTTAAAGGCTCAGGAGCGTTATCAGGCCCAGGACAGCTGATGCCCTTCGCTGAAAAACTAGTGAAAGAAGTCAGTTTTCTAGAGAAGGAGTTTTAAGTCCTCAGGCAGGAGACAGAGCTTAAGGCAATCTACAAGTAAACCACACAACGAGTGTGTTCATCTCCCAGCCAGAAGCGGTGCGTTCCTGTTCCGGGATGAAGGCTGCACGCAGTCCACAGCAGCAGCGTAAGAGCTGAGGACAGAGAGGAGAACAGGACACAAGAGGCACTCACCGTTTCAGCGCGGCCGTGCAGACCTGGCCTTCTCCCTGCTGAAGTAATGGATGAAGCTATAAATGTCTCTCACCTCGCACTAACAAATTCAGAATTAAGAAAATATCAGCATGCCTTATAACACCAAAAGCTGAAGAAAAGTGTGATTCCCTACAAGGGAAGTAAATGATTAGCAGAGCAACGAGGCTGCAAGTGGAAGGAAGGAGAGAACTGCTACTACAGAGCTGATCCCCTCGCTTGTGCTTCACTCCAGATTCCAAGGGAAGGAACAGCTGATTCACCAAAATCAGAAGATGCTCCGGAAATGAGAGACAGCTACTTTATTACTCCAGGGCTACATGAATAATAGTTAATGTAATTCTCAGAAAAGATAAGAGCCGTACTATTGTACTTGGCTGAGAAGGTCTTAAAACCAAATGACTTTTCCATTAGATACTGATTTCACAATGAGCTTGTTTGCATTAGGAAATAATCATCTCTTACCAGCAAAGTTGCTGCACTTTTTCATATTGCTATCACATATTCCAGCGAGACAGATGCTGCTGCAGATCAAACACTTGTGCATCTTGAGCTATTCCATTAATTTTTGGTAAATGCATAGCAGGAAAGCGTTGCTTTTGTCACTGTTCTCATGTTACAGTCTCTGTGCACAGCTATGAATTCCACCCGGGCGCTGCGAATTCAGAGAGCCCATGCCTGCTGCTGGCTCCTCCTCTGTAATTCTTTCCACCCCAGCCCTGCAAAAAAGGCTGGAGAGCAGATGAAGCCTCACCTGATACAGCCCAACCAAGCCCTGCTTCTACTCAGTTGGGAACCAAGAGAGGAATCTCAGGGATTACGTTCATGATGCACACCAACCACAGCACCTACAGGCATACATCATCTCCCGTCAGTAAGGTAACAACCATCTGCAGCTTCACGGCCAAAAAGCTTCACCTCAGGAGCTCCACCACCCATCCTCAGGCCAACCTGAAACTGGCCATCCTCAGGCCGACCACTGAAAAAGCACACTTATCTAAAGCTAAGCTACAGAGGAAAACACAAGTCCCTGCTTTGACCTCAGCGTACTGTTTTCCTGGTCCTTTCATATTTCTAAACAAATCAGACCTCCTGTAATCGTCAGCTTCACAACAACACAGTCACCGCACAGGACCAGCGCGAGGGAGTCACTCGCACGAACAGGGTCACACGTGAGGAGACAACTTGAGTCAAACATTGCCTTTTCTCTGAAGTTGCACTGCTGCTTCTTAAACATAATCTTAAACAGCTGCAATGCCAAAAAAATAAAAAATAATAGAGGAGGACAAGGGGAGAAAATGAGCATATTCTACTTCTGCAGAAAGCTTCAGGGCGCCCGAGGTGGGCATAGGAAAGGTCCATCTCTACAGTCGTTGACACCAAACGGTGCAGTCACACCACCTGTAACATACACCTGAACCTGTCAGACACAGGGGATACAATCAGAGCTCTCAAGTGAACCCCAGCGTATGACAGGTTGCCCAGCTGAGCTGCTGCTCCACCATAAAACGTGCCATAGGAAATCTGCCTACCAACGTTTTGTGGAAGACAGCGTGTTTTCAGCTGAAAACCCAAAAGCCAGAAAGATGTATTTACTGTTTTCTGAACTGCAGCCTGAGTCACACAAGACATCTACACAGAGCCCCGGCACACACAAATTCCAAAGGGACAACTGGAGCCCAAAAAGCACAGAAAAGCTCTCAAGTTCCTGCCCCGAAGGGTTCGGGTTGGCACCTCAAAGGAAAGGAGATCAGTAGAGCCCCGCCTCCCTTCGCAAGGTTCAAACCCGGCCTCAAGAGCAGATAAGTGGATGAAAGCAGGCTCCTCGACCTCATTTTTTGAAGGGCTTCCCCTTCATCTCAGGGACAGCTACTCCTCTAACCTTTCCTCTTACTGTTTGCATCATTCAAGTTACACACAGGCCAGACGTTCGTTTTTAACTACCCAAGCCAAGGGAACAGAAATAACACGGGCTCATCTAGCCACCGGCCCCTGGCAGAACTGGCCAGGCAAGGAAGGCCACCAGCAGCCTCCAGCTGAGCACTGAAGAGCTTCTTGTCACTCCTGTCCCATAAAGGTAAGCGGAGCAAGATGCCTCCTTCTAGAGACTGAGCCACTGCTTTCCTCATTCTCCTTTGCCTCGATGTAGAAGACACACTCCTGCCTCCCATGTACCCACATGCGCCCCCATGACTGGTTTTTTTTATATAGATTTACCAACTTCACCTTCAAATCCAGAGTGAAAGCCTGTCACGATACACTTGCCTACCTAAGCACTACATCGGAGGGCTGCAAAGAGGTGCCAACTTCCAACACGTGGGTACTGCCAGGTACAGCAACGCCATCGTTCGCAGAAAGAGATGGGTAGCAAAGATACCTTAAATGCTGGATTGCATAGATACTACATTCTGGTCTACACGAAGTATTTAAACTTCACAGCAGCCACGGAGTCCAGCTCTCCCGTGTACTTGAACCTTTCAGTGTAAATACCTGCCCTACCCCCCATGACAGAATCATTCCACCCATTCACTTGATGACACACATCTGAGAAAACACACATTTGCTGACTTCATTCGTTCCCTCCTAATTCTGTGCAGTCCAGCCAGTAACAGGTTGATGTGGGTTATTTCAAATACTGTATGTAATTAACGTTGCCACTTCAGATTTACCTCTCCACAGCAGTGGAAAGCGACCAGAAGCTTTAAGATGCACTTTGGCACCATCTTTACTCTAGAACCGGTCTTTCTGTCCCTCATCCAAGTTCCTGGAATTCTGTTCTTTTCACCCCTGCGATTAAAGTTTGTCGTCATAAGAAGCCACCGTGCCAGAAGACTTGTGAGGAACCCAGCTCCCCTCCCAGCTTCGTGGGGACACAGAACCGTGTCCGGGGGACTCAGTACGTGTCTGCTCCCGCAGGGCAGAGGGGTCCGGTTCTCAGCCGGAGGTGGCTGCCAGAAGCCAGCACCCTGCTTACCGGTCTGTCTGCAGAACGTGGATGAGATGCTCCATAGCCTGTATGCCGACCTCCAGCCGGTACTTCTGTTGGGGGGAAAAAACAGATAGTTAATGGTCTAGCTCAAAGTCCAAACAAAGCTTTTTAAGAAATACATCAGGAAAGCATTAAAAAGACGTGTGGCTCTCCTGGAAGTTCGGTACTTACCTTGGATAACGATTTAAGGGCACGTACTGCATCCCTCCGGTCATCTAACAGAGTGGAAGAAGCCACTCGGTCACAGAGCTTCTGGATCTGGGAACACACCAGGCGGGAGTGAGCACCGACCGGGGGAGGCACCGGCTCCCAGCGCCCCACCGAACGCCGCCCGGCCTCGGGACCGGCGGGGAAAACTGCCGAAACCCCGTTTCCCCCCGCAGAACAAGGCGCCGTGCCCCCGGACTAACCCGGACAACCCCCGGCCCGACACAGCCCCCGCCGCACCGGGGAGGGCGCAACAGCCGCATCGCGGCTACCGGCCCTGCCCCCGCTCCGGTCTGGAGTGAAAAGACGTTCCCTGCCGCTGCGCAGCCACCGGGCCTGCCCGCGGGACGAGCTGTCACCGCCCGGGCCGGGGGCGGCGGCCGGGGACAGCGCTCCTTTCCCGGCCCGCCCGCGGCCTCCCCCGCCGCCCCAGCGGCTAGGCCCCGCTCACCGTCTCGGCGCCGGAGGGCTGCGGCCCGGCACTAGGGCCGCCCATGACGCCCCGCAAGAAGTTCATGGCGGCTGGGCTGGGCTCGGCGCGGCCAGCGGAGCTCGCCCCGCGCCCCCCGGCCCCGCCGCCGCCGCCGCTCCCGGAGCCGCCGCCGCCGCCCCCGACACGGAACCGGCCGCCGCGCCTGCGCCGCCACGTGGCGTCGACGTGGCCCACGGGGGGCGGGGCCGGGGCGGCCGGGGGGCGGGGCCTGGAGGGCGGGGGGCGGGGCCTGGCGGCCGGGTCAGCCGGCAGAGATTTTTCTATGTATTTGCTCAGAACGAGGACCAAATCCGCATCAACCTGCCCCAAAACCCAACCCAGCCCTGCCACCCAGCCGCCACCGGCATCTCGGGGGTCCGCCTGAGCAGAACAATCCCACGGCCCAGAACGCCAAGGCCTGGGATCCAGAATTTGTGCGTACCTAGAGTGGAGAGGGGGAACGCGATACCAGCTCCTAACGAGGAGGAGAGAATTCCCGTATTACACTTTCTCGAACGGAACCATCCCAGTGAGAAACGGAAGCTTAGCCAGATGCCAGTGATGGTTCAGTCTAAGAGAAGAGCGCCAAATAGTTAAATTTCCTTCAGGTGCTGAATTTCCCCTCCTTGGATGCTCCTGCAGCGCTTTGTGCCTTCTGCTGAGGAAGAGACCCTTGGGGCGCCTGCACGCCAGCTCCCAGCCCGGCACGGCCCCCCCGGCTCTTACCCACAGCGGTCTTGGTTCAGCAGGATTTGGGGTTTTCTGCTTATCAAATGACAGCAGATTTTATAGCAACAATAGCAAAGTAACACAGGAAGGAACTGATGATTTTACACAAGACTAAAATGAGTTCGTTTCATTCCAGGGAGAACACCCCTGTCATATTGCATTTTAAAGTAAGAGCTTTGGGGATTTTATTTTACCCATCAACTAAAGAACGAAATCAACATTTTAAATTAAAATAGGTAATTGAAACTAAACATTTCTAAATGAAATTTCTGCATTCTAAAACTAATAGCTTCCTCCCCCAGCTAAAGACAGACACCGAAAGTGAATGCATTTGTCTAAAAGGATGAGATATCACAGCAGTCATTACAAAATAGGCGTTTGTCAAGCAGCTATGTTTATTTCTAACTGCATTTCTTGTAACATCAAAGACGAAGCCCAGAGCTCCTCCAGTCCATAGGAAGCTACGTGGACTCTTGGATGCAGCGAACCCCTCAGCCTAATACCAAGAAGATGCCGAGCAATCGCATCTCATTTCTGCAACGCTCCACACAGACACACCTGCAGCTCATCTCTCTCCAGTCGTGAAACACCTTTTCCCCAGCATCGTCTTCCATAATGGGTGAGAAAACCCAGATGTCCTCCAAAGCTCTGCTGGGCCACCAGGAACCTGCTGAAACCTCTTGGCTGGGTTCCTTTTTTTCCCGGCACGAACAGCAGCTGGTGCAGGGAGCAGAGGATCTCTACCTTGCTGGGCAGCAAGGCAGCCTTCACTGAGGTTCACTTACCCAAAAAGGTGTGCTTTGAACCAAACCCAGCCATGTCACAGCGGGACAGAGCCAGCCTGCAGTCACAGCACATACGAGGCCGGCTTTGCCCCGTCCCACCCCACAGCAGGTCACACCGGGCACCCCCGGCTCTGCTCCCCCGTGTCCCAGCAGCGGGGTGGCCCAGCAAAGCCCAGCTGCAGCCAGTCTGCCCTAGTCCTGGGGTGCTCTCCTGCACCGCATGGCATAGGAGCAGAGAAATGGGGCTTTCTGTCAGGAAAAAAACAAGTCTTTCTCCTAAGTAAGAGGCTTTGTAGACCATAAAGGCCAAGAAAGGATCCCCCGGGATGGGTGAAGGCACTTACCTCCCGGGGCCAGCGGCAGGCACTCACCAGAGCCCATCAGAAATGCTCGCACCAGGAACAAGATTCTGCCCCCCAACAAGAAAAAAACAACGGAAAACAGGTTCTCCTGCAAAACACTCAGTTCTTTATTGCAAAGTTTTCCACCGTTAGATATAGAGTCTCCAGGAAAGGAAGTGATTTGCTTCCGAGAGACGCCTGACTTGCAGCCACACCTCAGCAGATCCTTCCCGAGGCGCTGGGCCGAGCCAGAGCCCCCTCACACGGGGCCGGAACACGCGCCGGGCCCCAGCCTCAGCCGCACGGAGAAGGAGTTATTTGGTACCGGACCCATTGACTATTTCAGACGGGTCTCCGCATAACCCAACAAAGCGTCCGTTTCAGTAAGGAGCTTAACAGCCGGGGGGGGGGGGGGGCAGCTCTGCACGGGGACGCCCGTTCCCTCACCTCAACGCCGCCAACGGCCGCTCTCCTCACGGCCGCCGGGCGGGAAGCGGGCGCTGCGGCTGACGTCACCGCGGCAGGGCGGCGGGGATTGGCGGAGGGTGGCCGGAGGGAGCTCCGCCCCGCCCCTCCCCTCCCGGCCCCGCCCGCCCCCTCGCGCCGCGCAGGCGCGCTGGCAACGCAGGCCGAGGCACGCGCGCACGGGAGCCCCGGCCGTCCCTCCCCCGCCCGGCCCCGCCGCCGCCGCCGCCGCGCCCCGTCCTGCCCCCGCCGCGGGACACGCCGAGGGACACCGAGCAGGCCCCGGGGGGGACGTGCTCCGGCCCCGCGCACCCAGACTTTTCCCCTAGGTGAGCGATCGGGATCGGGGGTAGGCCCCGCCGCGGCGCTGTGCGTGTGTGTGGGGGGTGGCCGTTTAACGGTCGCGAGCCTGAGGGGAGCGGCCCCGGGGCCCGGCTTCGCCCTTCGCCGCCCGCCTCGCCTCGGAGCGGCCGGGCCCGGCGGGCTGGCTGCCGGCCCGGCTCCTCGCCCGGTGCGGCGCGGGGGCGGCGGGGCGAGGCGGGGGGCGAGAGGGGCTTTTGTTCGCCGTCACCTTGGCGGCGAGCCGGCCGCCGGCCATCGCCCGCTCTCCCGCCTCGCCCCGGGCGGCGGGGTGGGGGGGTGCCGGGGGACGCCCCGGGCCCTGCGGCGCTCGGCCCCGCGCCCGGCCTGCCTCCCGCCGTGCCTCCCGGGGGCCTCCCGGGGTGTCTGGCCTCGGCCTGTGCGGGATGGCGCCGCCGCCGCCGCGCTCGCACTGCGGGAGCCGCCGTAGCCCCGCGCCCGCCGCCCGGCGAGCCCCGCTCTGCCCTCACGGGCCGGGACTGCGGCGGCGGCTGCAGCATCTCTCCCGGCGCTGCGGACCTCGCCGCTCCCCCATCGCGACCCGGGCTTCGCTGTGCTGGCACGTAACATGGCTGAAGTTGCTGCCAGCACCGTTTATTCTGCAGATCTGGATTCCTCGAGCAGATCTTCTCCTCGCATTTCTCATCTGAGCTGGGCTCGGTGTGTTCTCGGGCTTTTGCTCCCCTTCACCTCGCGGGGCTGAAGTAGAGGTCATTGCCACTCCCCTGTGGGTGCACAAGAGCATCCCCACGACAAAGCTTTTAAATCCCGTGGTTAATTGGGTGACCCTGTATCTTGAGCTTTGCACCAACCACCACTACATGAGAGAGCTCACACAGTAGAGAATATGAGATCATTGTTTGTTTTCAACCAGAAATACTTAGTCAGTCATGTAGGTTTTGTTATTGTGGCCTTCCATGTATGTCTGGCAATTCCCGAACCCTTTATATGTTTTAGGCATTTCAAGTTCAGGGTGCAAGTGTTCTGCTTTGCTACAGAAAGAAGCATAAAGATACTCAACGTATTTTTGATCCGTTGGGAAATAGGGTAAGTGATTTTGTTCCTTGCACAATTCTTGTGCAGGTAGACTACTTATACACAGCCTGTGTGTTGATCGGTAATGGGATGGAGGAGCATGAGGGGCAAGATATCCTCTCTTAGTGAGCATCTCTTTTTTGAATAGAGCAGTCCCCGCTTTCTCAGGTATCTCAGGGTTTTTTTTCATTTCTCTTATGGACGCTTTTAGCTGGGGAGTAATAGCAGAATAAAGATCAGGGACCAACTTACAAGAAACGATGCCATCCTGCTCTGTGATGTCCTTCATGTGAGGTCGTATGGAGCAAGCACTGCTGTGTATACTCAACTCCTGAAAGCAGTGTGGCGGGATTGTCATGGCGCTGAGTGCATATATGGCTTGTCAACTTGCATCTGAGCCACTGTCAAACCGGTATTGCTTTAGTTTCTGGAGTTAATTTATCATTAACGAGGCATTCTGTGTTCATTGTGATTGTAAGTGTGCCCACAGGGCCATACCTGCCCTAGGAAAGCCTTTTCCTTCTTAAGGATTCCTTCTTGTTGGGGACTCTGGTAGCTTGGGTGTAAGAGAAAGATCTTTGTTTACCGTTGTAATGTTCTAGTTGGCAGATGTGGGCTCACTGTGTGGAATTACGATCTGTATGGTGTGATTTTTTCATTAGCAGAATAAAATGGTTTTTGTGATAGCTAACTTAAGACAGAATGAGCTGACCATTAATTTGCTGGGATCCTTATGAGCAAAATGTTTTCCTTTATGGAACTGAGGTTTCAAATCATACATCTAGTCTCACACTTAAATAATATTTTACAGTGCTGAAAATATGCTGAGGAAACACAGTATCTTAGCACACAGTGTTGAATTTGAGTCTTCCTTCTTACTGTAGCAGTTGTGACACTGGATGTCATTTCTTTTGAGAGTATTTGACAAATGAAGAACTGCGTTGCAAGTCAAGGAACATGTGAGAAGATGAATATGCCAGACTAATGGGTATATCTCATGAGATACCAGAAGAAAGGCGCTGAACCTGGCGTTGGGTGGTGACAGGGAGAGAGAGAGATGCAGTGGCTTCCCCAGAACGGGTGGTGCCATTGGCCGCAGTCGCTATTGTTACAGCTGTGCGGGTGAGCTCTTCTGGAGGGTGCAGCTTAACTGCCCAGAAGATGGTCTCCTATGGTAGTCATGCGCCTAAAATACAGGGTGCTATTAAGCTCCTCTCACAAAAAACCCCAAAAGCAAAACACCCACTAAAAAACCCAAAGCCAGTCCTGCAGGACAGCTTGATTTCAAAGAAATGGATGCTGTGCCTTGGGGCTCAGCCAGGTCAGATTGTAGCGGATTAGGTAAAGGAGATCATAAAGTAAAGGGATTCTGGTGGATTATACAGGTTTGATGGCCCTTACTGCAGATGGAGGATGCTCTGAGCGCTTACCTCGCAGAGCGTGACAGCGAAGGTGGTTTCAGTACGGAACTGGCTTGTTTGGGACTTTCGATTGCTCTTTCAGTATGTTTTCATTTCAGACGCTGCTTATTTACCTTCACCATGGCGTCCCCGCCAGCCTGAGCAGGGCTGTATCACAGGCGCCCTGGCTTGTGCCAGCTGGACTCTCAGTTGCCATTGGGCTTTTTGGCTTTATTCGAGGTGCGGCTGCACACACTGTGTTGCAGTAGTGGCATCTCAGAGTCAGGCTGGTGGATCGCGGTATCAGGCACACACTTTAAGGCATCATTTGCTTGTCTACAGTAGGAAGTGCAATTTAAAAGTGATACTCGGGATTTAGGAGAAACTGTCCAAAATGGTGAAAGTTGCTCACCCCTTCCCTTCCGTTTTCCCTCAGCTCCTGTGGTGTAAAGTGCCACAGTGTCCCTCGTGGCTTTGCTTTGTGTCCTCGCTGTGTGTGGAGTGTCTTTCTGATTCTCAAGAGCATTTTGCCAAATTTTACTTTCAGTTTAAGTGGTATATTCAGATCTGATCAGTGACTTGCATATGAGTTGCAGACTTCTGGATTTAAGAACAAGCCAGGCTGTGGCAGATTTATGTAAAAATAGAGCTCGATGTCTGTGTACCTTTAGTCATGGACGAATTGTTGTGTGGACAAATTGTTCAGAGAAGGAAATTTGCTTGTCAATAAAACAAGATATTTTACTTGCATATAGTTTTTTAGTAAAACAAATGATGAGGCCTGCATCTCCCTCCCAAACCTCAAAAGTTTGTCTTGATGGAGGTTACCTTCCAGCTCAGATGACACTTTCTTGAGCTCCCTTCAGAACTTGATTCAGCTTTTTGTTGTTGAAGTAGAATTGGTCAAACATCCAGGCAGCATCACTGTTGTTGGTCTGTCTTGAAACAGGATGGAGGTGGCTCTCTGTGCGCAACCCAAGGCTTTGTGCCAGAGCTGATTCTCTGGATCCCTAGGTGTGAGCATGTCCGCCACCGTTCTGTAGCTCAGTCGTCGCCTCAGGTAACTTCATGCCTTGCCACAGATAACTAGTCACGCTTCTTTTTTCTATAGGATTAGGGAAATAATAATGAGAAAGCTTACAGATATTTTAGGGAAAAAAGTCTTCTCTAATGAGAGGACTGCTTATCGGGCAGGATGCGTGCCAGTGGACGTTTTGACTACTCACTGCGTGGTGGCCTTCAGCGCTTCTTCAGAGACAAATCGCTGCTGCCTCTGGTGCAGACTGATGGGTGATAGTTTGGTGGCTTGGTTTGTTGGCTTTTTTTCAGTTAGTTGAAGAAGTGACAGGCACAGTTTATATGTAAAGTTTTAGGTATAAAGATGATTACAGGCTGAATGAATTTGCACGCTATTAATTCAGTGTGGACTTGAGAAATTATTGTAGCCGTTGTTCCCAAGTGCTTCAGCACAATTGTTCTAACGCGAGCTATATCTCATCCTTTTAGCTCTTAACAATTTCATCTCATTCCAAAGGCCAACTTGTTGCTTTATTTGTCACAGCCGGCATGTGTTATCCCAGGCCATTAAAAGGTGTTTTTGCAGAGCCAAGCAGTCTGTAATTTTGTACCTGAACATAGCAGAATGGAACTGGGAAAGTTAAATGAATGTTACTGTTTATTTTAGCGCTATCCTGCAGTTGCACTTGGGGTTGCTCTTCGGAGGAAAATACCCTTTCTGCTTTTGTTCGTTTGCTTATCTTTGCATGCAAATAACAAATAATTCCTTCCTGTGCTAACTCTCCTATTTTTGTTGTTTTCTTAAAAGAAGTGGACGTGGAAATAACTCAAGATATGAACTTGGTTGTTCGAGGTAACAATGACAAGCTTGTCCCGTCCGGATGTAGGCTTAAGTTGTTGTTAAGTTGTTAGAACTTGAATCGTGCTAATTGAAGGTGCAAGAAGTATTGCACTGGTGCGTGTGCATGTTCCTGCAGTTCTGGAGTCTGGTCCCTCAGGTGGGTGCCTCTGGGTCCCTTAGCTGCGAGCCTTGTCTGGGAAGAAGGGCATTCCGTGTTTGATGGGTCCTCCAGCTTGGTGAGCCTGCTAGGAAATGTGTCTTCCTGGGAGCACAGGAACTGGCGGTGCTGAATGGGGTGGAAATTAAATCTTGTCAGTTGTTTTGTCAGCTTGATGTCGGCAGCATTACCTGTGCATGGGCAACAGGTGCACTGTAAAGAAACTAGTAGATAAATTTATTTTATTTCTGGTGTTTACCATCTCGGTTTCAGTATTTTGTTTCTTGCTGGTACATACCTGAGTGCCTCCAGCAATAAGTTCTCATTAAGACACTTTCCCAATGACTACTCAGGCTGATCTAAGAACACGGCTCGTTTTATTCAAGTGAGAAGAGCGCTCAGATTCTCCTTTCTTAGCTGTTATTCCTTGACTCTTGAGTTTGTACCAATGAAAACTGGAAAAATAGCTTTTCTAGAGTCTGTGTGTCTGTGTGCCTTCCATTAGTGCCTGGTAAAACATGGAGATGCTGTTCTTTGTAGTTGTTGATGTCAATGCCTTGGGTTTTGGCTTGTATTTCACTGGTGCCTTTACCTCCAAACCCCTGGGGCCTCCTAAGACTCGGGTCCTTGACTTTAAAGAGATGCTATACTAATTGGGACACGTGGAGATTGTAATGTTTTTAAAACCTGGTTTCATGGCACCCATGCTGATAGCAAGGAGTACCTGCATTTCTATTTTACTGCCTTTTAATGGCTTGGAGACCTGAACAGTTCATTAAGCTTCTGCTACCCCTATTGAGATCTTTAAAGAGATAATGAAAGGAAATAATACTGAGACAGGTGAAGAATTGTGCTGAGACATCCTGTAAAATACTGTGATTCTGGGGTGTAAATCAATGGTGCTGTCACTTGAGATACAGACAGAAGTGGATGGTACTCGTCTCTGAGCGTGTAAACCAACTCCTGTTTCATGTCATTAGGGAAGAACTGGCCGTGTGTGATCATTGTGTGCTCACCTTGCCCAGGTTTTTCTGAAAGGTTATGTCGGCCTTTCCTGAAATAGCGCAGCTTCCAATGAAGGAAAGATCTAGTGCGATACAGATCTATGTAGTGTAATGACTTGTCACAGGTTATTATGTTTTGTACCCAGAGGCGTTTTCAGTGTTCCTTGTGGTACGCCAGCAATTTGTTAACATATGTACGTCACTTATTGCTGTGTTCATAAGAGTGTGTGCTGGCTATGATCTGCTTTTTAATAGGTTATTTTAAAAAAACGTGATGAAGCTCCATACTTGTGTATCTCACAAGTGCTTGTGGTGAACATCGTATCACCAATTTTGTTTTCATCATCTGCTTGTGGGACAGGGGAGCAAGAAAAAGAGTCATCTCACCTGTAGAAACTGAGGTCTTTGTCCTTTTACGGTTGGTTTCTAAGGAAAATTCCCATGTGCATCCCATTGCTGTAGTATGAGTCATGTTAGGAAGATCCCCAGGTTGCTCAGATTTTGTTTCTTGGGAGGTTCCTGCTTTGAACAGGGCTCAAGCCTCTGATGTCCCTTAGTGTTCTAGATGTTTGGGGTTGGGTCTGATCATCAAAATGGCTTCCCCTGCAGCTTCCCATGGGACACAACTAATTCTGTGTTTCTTAGTCTTGGAAGGTGATAATAGAAATTTTGGATAATGCTAAAATAAGTTTTCTGATTTCTTATCTCCAAGTTCAAAACCTGTATTTTGGGTTTTGCCTGCTGCCTTGCCTACCTCTTTGTTTTTTGAGAGAGAAGGTAAATTAACCTTTTTTTGGAACTGGAGGGAATCTCATGATTGCAGACACTGGTATTCATGAAGTGAGTTCACCTTCCTTCAACTCCCTGGTGGGAGGGTGTGGATCCACATCTCTCCAAGGTGCAGCATGATAAAATGACAGCCGACAGCCACAAATTGCAAATGCATGTTCTGTTTACATGTTAGCAAATCACACGTTATTCAGATCTTGCTTTAATGAGCAATGTGTTAGAAACTGGTCATGCTTTGTGCCCGGGGTTGAACCGCGTGACCCCCAGAAGTCCTTTCCAATCTAAATTATTCTATGACACATGTGAAAGGCAGTTAGCTTGGGTGAGTACTACCTGAGGCTTTGCTCATCTCTGAAGCATAAAGGTTTCCCTTCCCAGTCTTTAGGGCATGCCAATCCAGCCCGCATAATAGCTTCAGAACATTGGTGTTGGTCAAAGTAACACATGGATTGACTGAAATCTTTTTATTTACTCAAAATGGATAAGGGTGCCCTGAACTGGTGGAGTAATTCTGTGTGAATTAAGTTCCCATTCACATAATTCTTTCAATTCTAATATAATTATGCTAATCCTTCTGTGGGAAAGTTGTGATATGTAGGGCTGTCTTCAAACTAACGTGAGTCTTTTTAATTACAGCATCTGACACTGAGTACCAAAGAAATGGTGATGGAGAAGCCAAGTCCCCTGCTCGTAGGGCGGGAGTTCGTGCGACAGTACTACACTCTGCTAAATAAAGCTCCTGACTTCTTGCACAGGTAATGCTCTCCCGCACAAAGGGACTCATGCTTTTGAACAAAAGTTTGTACTGTTCATTATAAATCAGATAAGCATTAATTTCCAAGTATGGGAGGAAATGGACCTGGCTGACTTTTAGGCTCCCAGAAAACTATTTCATCTTACTGAAAACTCCTCAGGCTCTAGAAGCAAATCTGATCATGTAGCTGTATGGCATGTCATCGGGGTATTTCCTGTGTGGAACAGTGAGCTGCTGCTCAGCTGATAAAACAGTAACGTGGATGTATTCCAGAAATACTTCTCTAAAAAGACAGAAAAGAAAAGGAAAGAAAATGGCAGAGGAAGCACTTGCATTTAGTACCTAAGAGAAGCATGCTAATTAATTCAGGATACCATATTTTGCATTGCCTCTGAGAAGTTTTTATCCAGGTTGTGATTGGAGATTTAAATGTAAGTGTCATGGCCTGGACAAGGTGGGTGAGAAATACAGTAGATTCTTTTTCAGCTGTGTCCGCTATTTAAGTGGTACTCTGAATGTGTTTCTTCCTTCTTTTTTGGTGGGTTTTTTTTTTCCCCTGCTTTTTTTCTTCCTTTTTCTGTTTTTGATTGACTACATACAGCTTGTCACTTAAGATTTTGTGTTTCCATGTTTGCACTTAGAGCAGCATGGACTTGGAATAAATAAATGTGAAAGTAGCTTTGCCAGTGTATATGAAAAAAAAAAAAAGCAATCACTGCTTGGGCTGGTTTTATCAGAACTTGACATAAGGTTGATGGTGAAAAATTGGACTGTTTGAGCACAAGTTAGAGCTCTCAGTTGCTTACTTGAGAATTCAGTCTTCTGAATAATGCTGCTTTTCATCTATAGCTTTGAGGTAGGGAAAACGAATGGTATCATTTTTACTTAAATCGCTGATCTGCTGTGGACCCATGTTGTTTTCTGTGTTTAAATCTATTTTTAAGGTGTCTAAGCAGTGTATCCCAGGGTTTCCTAGTCTATGTTTAACAATCTAACAGAAGTTGAAAGCAGCATTTTTAGCAATCGCAGAATTGTTCCTCGCTCCCAAAACTTCAACAAATGAGTCAGATGAGATCAACTGGACAAGTAAGTCCATGTGACGTGACAGCTCTCTCTGACCCAAGAGCCGCGGTCCTTGGGTACATGTCATGCCAGGGTGTTCTCCCCGGGTGGCCTGGGAAAGGACCTCTTGCTTCGGAGGCACCTCTCGGGCATGTCTGGCAGCCGTCAGCTTCTTGTCGACATCCATAACTATCCACTGCCTGTACAGGTCAGGCAGCTCTACTTCTTCTCAGAGACTTCAAAGGGTGTGACTGTACCAGTTTTTCAAGGCAACAGTGAGGTTGTGAGCGAATGGGAATCCTGATATCAGAACAGCAGGGTTATTTTCAAATGATAGAAAAGCCCGAGTTAATAAGAGGAGTTTCCTGTGAAGTGCTGTCATTTTGCTCTGAAATCCAGAAATTGCTTGCATAAACAAAAAGTCAGAGAAGAGTTTATAGGGGATGATTAGGCCATGCCTCGCAGCTTAGTACCAACGGCAGAGGGAGAATTATAGCGGTGCTACAGTGAGATTGCCTTTTCCTTTTGTAACATTTATTTTCAATGGCAGCTAAATTGTATATTGGAGTAAATCACCCATGCCTTAAACTTGGTGTTGAAAATAGTCTTTGATTTTGCTTGTCAGAGCATTTACCTGTCATGATAGTGACTGTAACCGTGGCAGGATTTGGAAGGGGGGGTGTGTGTTTTAAGAAGCAAAATGCTGTTGGTATGTTTTCCCTCCCTCACTGCTCAGTCAGAGGAGAGCAGCCAGCTCTTCCAGGTTTCCCATCAGATAGCAACATGACTTCCATTGGATCAATGTTAGCACACGCCATGGGAGCATTAGGGAGCTGGTGGACTACATTTGGGATGTAGACTGATGTTTCCTGATAGGAGTGATAGGAGATCCGCAGAAGTGCCCACGTGAGGAAAAATGGTGCCTGCAGGGACATTTAGCCTATTGAAGACAGCTTTGGTGCTTTAGAGGAGCAGCTAGATATTACTCCCACCCCTCTAAATTGCAGGCTTTCTAAATGACGCTGTATGGCTGGTACATTGAGTGGGAATGGGGAATTGTCCATAGGGTATACCTTCTTGAGGAAATTTTTCTTCCTTTTTAAAGTGGACTGGCTGTTGATAACCCTACATTTAACGTGTCTCCTGGAATGGCCCTGCTGAGGTCGGGGGAGCTGGGAGGATGCGAGATACGCTCCCTGGGTACAGGTGATACTCTGTGCTCACGAATGGTCTGTGTTCACTTTAGAGTTGGCACGTGTCACTCACAATAGCCTCTGTGAAATTTCCGTTATATACCTCTGCACAGAAGTGTCCTAGAGGTTTTGATCTGGTTTGGTTGAATTGTAGCTGATTCTTGAGCTGCTTGTGTGAAATGTCTTCTAGCCAGCTTTAGTCTCTGCCACCGCTGTCCCATTTGGGGGCTGCTGAGGTGGCTACTTTTTTCCAGTCAGACTCGGATCTGGAGGACATTCGCCTTTCTGGTCTTTGGCCCCACCTTGTTTATGAGTGATGCTCTTCTGAGAAGGCATCTTACCTTCCCTCTTTCTCTTGCTGTTAGTCTGAACAGCAGCTTGCTTGCTGCCACAGAAAGATTTTGGTTTTCATGGCTTCCTGGTGCTTGATGTGCTCCTTCTTGCAGCAGTAAGAGATTTTGGACAGCAAGTGTTAAAGGTATTGGTTTATCCTACTGAAAGCTTGAGAAGAGCACAGAGTATCCTGTCACTAGTCATTATCCAGAGCTTATCCAGGGGTTACAGGTAAGCAGAGATCAGTTTGCTCTCTAAATGGGTGGTACTCACTGTAGTTGCACTTGAGATGAATTTGTGTGGCTCTACTGGCCCCTTAACGGAAAATCTATAATTCCATATAACCGGGAACTTAATGTTTACTCCTTTCCTAGTCTGCAGTTCCCACTTGTTTGGTTTTCTGCCTCTCAAAGAGTTTGAACAGTTCCTTAAAAGCGAGTTACAACTCTTGGATCCCCTGTGGAAGCACTTAGTAAGATACGGTGACTATCAGGGGGCTTACTTTGGCATTTAGAGCATGAAGAGATGTTTCTTTCTGCTTGTGCACTGCTTCCACTGAACTTCGGTTTTTCTTTGCTGCTAAGGAATGCTGGATCATGCTCAAAAACATCGTTAAACAGTTGGTACCAAAGAAAACATTGTAATATTTCCCGGTCTTTTTTATGGACGTAGTCATGGGAGTTAAAATCTTGGGTTGGTATTTTCAGTGGAAATAGTAGAGGAAAGTAGAACTGGAAAGAGTTTGTAGGTTTAGTAGGATCTTAGGGTTTGGGTTTTTTAGAGTGGTCAGGAGATTTCTGCTGTTGACAAGACCAAAACCACAGTTGACCCTTTCTTGACCGAGCTTCTGGACTGGACTTAAAAAGCTCATGTTTTTTATATGTAATGTAAGTATACTTGCTTCCAATATTCTTATATTTCAGAGATATTTTGCACCTTCATTCCACTTTCCAGTTTTAAGCCTGGAACAGTCTAAATTTTGGGTTGGATTTTCACTGCCAGCTTATAGAGCATGTGACAAATGCTTGGAGGAAGCAAGTGGAATGTTGAGGTTGATTTAGGAGCTTGCTATGTATCTTGGGCAAACTGGAATACTGAATAATAAGCTTGTTTGTTCCTGTATTCTTGGAGTCTCGGAAGCAGACAATATACCTTGAATTTCTGTTTGTGCTGAAATTCCTGGTGCATTGAGTTCTTCAACTTTTGGTTAAAATACTTGTTGGGTTTAGTTCTGTTTTTTCACAGCTCTGACCTTTACGTCTCTTGGCTTGCAGGTTTTATGGAAGGAATTCTTCTTACGTCCACGGAGGACTGGATGCTAGTGGGAAACCGCAAGAAGCAGTGTATGGTCAAGCTGTGCGTATCAAAATTGGCCCTGTAGTCCTCATTAATATTTGGAACTTACTGTATAAATCAGTCTTTTTCTTTACCAACTACTTTGACTTTCTTATCTGGTAAATAACATATTGTGATACTGCCTCCTGCTCAGAGGCAGATAGGAATTTGTTGGCTTGAATTTTTTTATTTAATTGTTGCTGCTTTCCCTGGGAGTTGTGTTTGATACATCAGCTTTGCATCCGGACTGCAGAAAATATTTCACTTTTGACGAAGCGAAGTCCGGGAAACACAAGTTTTCGCTTTGGTTGTGGCTCTTTCTCAGAATAATGTCTGTCACCTAGGGGCATCTGGTCATGTGGCAGCCGCATTTTTGAGTAATGTGGCTTTTAGCCCAGGGCAGGTTTGGTTTCTTCTCCTTTCACCAGCAGAACTTGGTTTGATAGCACAAAAATCTTGGCAGTGCAGCTGTTACCCAGTCCTGTGACGTTTGGGTACTTCGTGGATGCGTAGAGGGTTGGGTTTTTTTGTTTGAGGGGGGCACTGTTTGGGTTTTTTTTAAAACACAAGGTAAACCCTGTCCCTCTCACAGGCACTTTAAAAAAATAGGTCATATCTTGTAATACAGCTGGAAAAATCGGATAGCAAGTTGATCGCTATTTGACTGCTCTGAGAAGTACTAGAATCCTGGGGGAAAACTTCAGAATAAAAGCTAGATGAGCTCAGGTAGACTGTTCTCGGTGAAAGACCCTGGTTGTTCCTGTATGTGCCTTTTGGGCTTCAGTGGTGTGAGTTTTGGGGTTAGTTCAGACTTGGGTATTTCAAAGGTGTGGAGCTCTGTACAAAACTTAGTGTAACTCTCTTATTTCCAGGAGATACACAAGAAAGTGATGTCATTGCAATTCAGTGAGTGCCACACCAAGATCCGTCACGTGGATGCTCATGCTACCCTGAGCGATGGGGTGGTTGTGCAAGTAATGGGAGAGCTGTCAAACAACGGACAGCCAATGAGGAAGTTCATGCAGACCTTTGTGCTTGCTCCAGAAGTAAGTATATGTAAGATTCTGTTTAGCTTCAAATAACGGTAATGGAAACCTGACTTGTAGCTACAATTTGTCATCCTGGGGTAAAAGATACGGTCTGGCTTTTAGAGGTGGGCCCGGGGGCTATCATTAAATGTGTCACAGTATGTGAGTGCAGAGAAACGAGTGTATTGGGCCTGTCCTGAGCTGTTTGATGTTCTTAGACTTCAAGTATTGCAGCAGTAATCCAAAGCAAACCAAAGCTTGCATTTGGGAGCTGCCACTGACACAAATAAATAAATAAAATGTTGAGCTCTGCAGTTCCAAGTCCTTAGTGTAGTTCTGTGCTTTCTTCAAGTCTGCTGGCAAATGTGAGTATGGCTGATGCTGCGCAAGTTACTGCTCAAATTTAGCTCTTAGTGAGAGCAGAGCTGTGTAAGGGTAAAGGGTGTCTCATGTCCTTTCTACTTCTTTCACCCCCACTTCATCACAAACTATGGCGTGGTTGATGATTAATGTTTTAGAGTTGTGTTGAGTTTCTTTGTTGTTTCCCTATGCAGTGGTATAAGCATACAGTCGCCCTGTCAAAGTTCATTCTATTTTTTAAAGTAAAGCTTTTGTAATAGGGAAAATTCAAATTCCACAGTGAAACTGAGGCACTTTAGTTAGGAACTGTGATTGCCTTGACTTTTTTCTGCTTGAAACTCTTTCAGTTGGGCAGAAGTTACTGTGCAATTGTTTGCTTAGAGAAGAGGTACCACTTGGAAAACAGCTTAATGAAATAGCACTATTGCAAAATGTTGCTGTGTACCCCAAAGCTTATATCGCTAATCCATCCTTCTTGTTGACTCCTAATATCTCGTATATGCAAAAAAATGTATGTTGCTCTTTTACAGGGTTCTGTTCCGAACAAGTTCTATGTCCATAATGATATCTTCAGATATGAAGATGAAGTATTTGGGGATTCAGAAGGAGAACTTGATGAAGGTGAGAAGAACGGTACATTTGAGTTTGTCTTGTTCCCCTAGGATGTGTGCAGAGCTTTCAGAAGTGTCTAGAGGGGATGGAAAGACAGGAACTGTATTGCGTTCTCAAGGAGCAGAGTAATTGGGGAGGGGTGAGGCAGGGACTATACGTTTTGTTGCTGGAACTATCCGCTGGTCCAAAACATTCTGTAAATGAAGATCCTGTAGTAGTACCTTACTCCTTGAAGGGCTGAGCTGGCTCAGGGTGGGTGAGGCTTGGCAGAGAATGGAAATAATGAGCAGAAGTGCTTTTGCTGCCACTAGTTGCATCAGGTAGGCTTGATTTCTCTGATCAGTCAAATTTTTAGGAAAAGTGATTTGAAGAAAAAAAATCTAATTGGCTTTTCAGGTATAACATGTAGTTCACTTTGACATCATCATGACATTGAATAATTCATTTCTGTTCAGGGGCTGAACTTGACCTGGGTGGGTTTTTCCCCTCTATTTGCTGAGGCAAAACAAATCAGAGTACCTCTAGAATGTATGTACATGTGTCCACTGGGTAATGTCTGGAGTTTTTTTCAACTCAGTTCTGTGGAACAAAGCACCTTAGGCAATCATCCTTGTGTTTGAGGTTAGTCTTCTTAGTTTTAGGTACTGAGATTTACGAGCTAATAATGCAATCTTTCTCTTTTAATGCCACCATATGAAAAGCATCTGCTGCTTTAAAAGTCCCTTGGACCCTCTTCCCAGAACTTTCTAGCAGCAATACATCTCTAGTTTCTCTCTTTGTGAAAATAGTAAGCAACAAAGCCTCTTGAACGAGTGGGAGGGTCTTCTGCCTTTTCTTGCAGCTAATTTTGCCTTATTTTGTTGATGAAGCTTTATTTTGATTACTATTTGTTTAATATGCTTTTATTTTAATGTGGCTTGTGTACACTTGCAGAGATGTTTAAGGAAGGTTTTCTTTTTGTATCAGAGTCTGAGGAAGAGGTGGAAGAGGAGCAGGAGGAAAGACAACCATCACCTGAACCTGTGCAAGAGAATGCAAGCAGTACTTACTATGAAAACCATCCTGTAACGTAAGAAGTCCGTTTTAGTATATAAAGTTGCTTTTTTAATAAAAACAACAGAGTTCCTTTGGCTTTGGATTCTGGACATGATTTAACAGGTAGTTTAGGAAACTACACTTAACTTAATATGGATCTGTGTTATGTGAACGTTGTCTTATTTTGAAACCTTCCTTCTTGGAGGGAGAAAGGAAGGGACGATCGTTCTTATGTTATTGTCACTTCTGGTTTCAAATGTGAAGTGAAAAGGTAGCAACCATGTTTATGTACACACTTCAATGGAGTGAAGACCCTCAGATCCCTTGTATTTCAAATGCACAGAGTAGAGAGGAAATTGTGTGTGATTATCAGTAATTGAGACTCGTGACTCCTTTGGTAAGGAACTTGTATGGCAGTTCTTTAAATAAGCTGCAGGTTTCATGACAGAATTGGTTTCGTTTATGTGTATAAGCTTAATCTTCCATCGGTCTCTCACTGTGCTTCTAGTCTGTTAGGAGTAGCAGGTCTTGAGTTTAACATCTATTCCTTAAAGGGTTTATACATCTGTGGGATTTTCAGATTCTCTGCAGAGAATTGTAAAACATGTCTTTGCTTCAGCAGAAATAAAATCTGGCTTTGTATGCAACTTAGGGGTACGGCTGAACTTCTCACGGTGTTTTATATGTAGATACCATATGGTAGCAACTGGCAACAGAATGATCTTTTCAATACCAGCCATTACCATGACGTAGCTTATAGAAAGTCATAAAATACAAAGCGATTGATAAGCTGCATAAACTACATTTGATTATTGTAGCAATGGGATAGAGGAGGCGCTAGAAGAATCGTCTCATGAGCCTGAGCCGGAATTGGAATCTGAAACAAAAACCGAGGAGCTGAAAGCTGAAGTAGAAGAAAAGACCCTTGAGGAGCTGGAGGAGAAGTCTCCATCTCCACCTCCTGTAGAACCTGTTTCACTACCACAAGAACCACCAAAGGTTAGTGTAAAGTCATATCTGTGCTTCTAGGTGCAGATGGAAAACCAGAAGATTCAGTTTTGAACTTAGCCTTTTTGAGCGGCCAAACTGGTACCTCTCTTCAGAGTTACAGTGTATGAACAGCTAGACTTGAACCTTGAACTTGTAAAAATGCAAAGTTTCACTAAAAAAGGAAAGAATGCCATTTTTAAGTGCTGCTCAAGTCACGTATCGTAAATTTAATGCTCTGCTTGTAAAGTGTGTGTGTGTGGTTTTATGCATGTGTAAACCTTTTTAAACGTGCAGTTAACGTATGTTAAGAAAACACCTCGAACTACCACCGACAAAAATCTCATACGATGGGAACCACTGCTCTTCCTTGAAAAAAAGATCATAATGCATTGACAGTTGCAAAATTGCTGGCAGTATAGGTCCACAATCAGTATGGGGGCATTGACTGTCTCCCTTAGAGGCAGGATGCCTGGCCAAAAACCAGCCCGTGCAGCCTGCAACATCTGGTATGGTTCCAGTTAGGTAGTTGGAGAGAGATGGGAGGAACCGGTGAAAGCTGGAGAGAGGCCATTTTCTAGCTCCGGTGTGTCTCCCCTATTTTTATTATTTCAATCCTTTTTCTCTTTTTCATTTTTACTTCTAATTTCTGGCATCCACTTTCTTTCTTTGTGCAGAAGACACTCCACACTAGGGTGTGTTCAGTCCTAGGTTTGGTTACAGCCCGGAAAGCAGTGACCTGGGGGTGCTGAGGGAGCTGGGCTCACTCCAGTGGTGACAGTGGGCACGGCACACACTTGCTCCACGCTATGGAGTCCACGGAGGGCTAGGACTGCAAATCCTCCTGTATCTTCGTTGTAATGCTTGCACGACAGTTATTTATTAGTCAGATAAGAACCGAAAGTGTATTTTCAGCAGCCGAGTTTCCCTGTAGGAATGTCAGTGGTTTGCCATGATTAGTAGCCTAGGTTTGTTGCATTTCCTGCAGGCTTTCTCTTGGGCTTCAGTGACCAGTAAAAACCTGCCTCCTAGTGGTACTGTTTCTTCCTCTGGAATTCCACCCCATGTTAAAGCACCAGTCTCACAGGTAACCCATCTGTGAACACCTTGGATTGTCTCATTACTTCTGCAAACTGCTTCAGTTTTTTAAATTAACCGATCAATTTGTTTGACTTGATTTGCACAAATTAATTGTGTCTTAAATGTTAATGCGCTCACCTTCTTGTCGCAAGCGAAGGCACGTACACGTTACAGGTGTAACTTTGGGTGATGGTGACATTAAAATCTGTTTGTGTGGAAACAGAAAATCACTACTGAAATTTTTTTGACCTATCTTAACGGGTTATGGTTTGGTTTATGGGGGGGGGGAAGAAAAAACAAGCAAAAAACCAACTCCTCACAAAATGGTAGTTTCCTAAAGCATGTTTGAAAGGGGTATTTCATTGGTGGAAGTGCCCCAGCAGTACAAAGTGCCAGCACCATTTCTGAGAAGGTGCAAGATTGCCTTGTAAGGCTAATATCTACAGAATTATGCTGGATTTCGTTATCCATTTATAATTGACTTGTCACAGAACCCTGTACCAACTTATGACTGTGTGAGGAATGGAAGGATTTACATGTCCTTGCCAGGACAATGCTGTCTTCCCATTCCTAGGCTGACTGGGTGAGGAGGGGAGAGAGGAAAGAAAGTTTGACCAGGTGATAGCTCACATCCTGCACATGCCAAGCTGGTGTGAGACAGTCTGAGACGCAATTCAGCTGCCTCCATCTGTACAAAAACCCTCCAAATAGAAAATGTGTGCTTTAACCTCCTCTGCTGACACTGTACCAAAGCGCTGTATGTCGCAGTAGCTCATGTCTGACCTTTTTAAAAGGCTGCAATTTTCAGTAGAGCCGCTGGGTTGCTGCAGCTGCTGGTTTTGCACTGGTTTCTTCTCTGTTTTTTACTGACAGAGAGGAACCTGTCTAGGATTGCCCTTCAGTCAAATGCATGTTAAAAAAGAAAACAGAAAAAAAAACAAAACAACCCATCAAAAAACCAACACCTTGTATGGCATTGCTTCTGGTGTGACAGGGCTGTCACAGAAATCAGATACTGGCTGTGTAACGGGCTGGGAAGCCTGTCTGTCTTCATCAGCTTCAACAGGACTTTGAGCACCGAGGTGGTATTTGAGCAGAAAAACTGTGGGATTTCTAGTACAGAATAGGTTTGCCTTATGCGAAACCAACATTGGGTTTGATTTATTTGCCGTAGAGCATGTGGATTTTTGTAACATGACCGCAAAAATCTTTTTAAATTATCTGTACAAGAGAGTAGAATAGAGCTTATAGATGTCCCCTTAAACTCTTCTGTGTCGCTCTGCAGCTTATCATGCTTTCTGCCTTTTAGATTACTTTTGCTGTGACTTCATGTTTAAGTAATTCTGTGGGGAAGTTTGTGAACAATACTGGAGTGGCAAGAATTTCAACTCCCAGCTCTTCTGGAGGCAGAATTAGTTAGTCCTTAGCTCCTTTTCTTGCACACTTTTCACACACTGGTATACAGAAAGCTGGTAGAAAAGGCACCCGAATGATTTCTACCGGGCGTTACAAATCAATAGCAGCTTTTTCCCGTTCTCTTGGATCCGTTAATTCCAGACACTGTGCCTGTAAAGGAGGGCAGTAGATTGCAGTAGCGGGTGGGCGGCTCCTTTGGGAGGCTGATCTCCCCAGCATCAGGATGTTACACAGCAGCTGTAACTGCCCTTCTCATTCCTTTCTCTGCATCACTCCAGTTTTCCCCCACCTTTTCTCACGTTAAAGATACAGCCTCTGTAGTATTAGCTCAGAGCCCCTCAGAGGACCGCACATGTGCTGTTTGGGATATAAACCAGTTCAGTTCCTGTTTATTTACAGCTGTGGAGTTAGACAGGTCAGCATTTCTTGCTCTTTTTCTTCTTGTGGGCGATGAGAAATCAACCTGCCTATACCGATAAATCCTTCTCTCTGTAGGATTTTCAGTTTCTCTGACCTCCCATTTGTGTGAACACCTCAGCAGTCGCAGGGGTGCTGGAGGGGCAGGGGCAGGCAGGGTGCTCCCCAGCCCTTCTCTTCTGGCTTGGGAGGCGTGAGTTCAGGGAGAGACAGATCCGTTTATAGGTGCTGCATTCTCTCACCACCTGCAATCTGCTCAGACTCTGGGTAGACTCCTCCATAATCTATAGCACCTTTGTAGCAGTGATTGATGAGCAGTTTCAGTCAGTTGTGTGGTCCACGTTGACCTCAGAGGCAGTGTGGTGGCTCTCTGAGGTATGCCTCTAACCCGGCTACTGCAGTTCTGGGGAGGTGATGTGGGATTTTTTCTTTTGTTTCATGTGAAATGTGGTTAGTTGTTTGTTTGCGTGGCTAGTCAGTTCTTTGCATGCATGTGTTTTGATTTTGGCAGGCATCTCGCTCTAGAGAAACTTGTAAGCCTTGTTAAGATCTCAAAAATAGAATTGTACCAGCCTTTGGAGCCACCTCTTCTCTTGCGCTTTCTGTCCCATTCTCCTCTGTTTCAGGGGGGTGTTCAGTTCCAAAGCTGATGAGTTTTTGCTGTCATTGCCAGTAGCATTGCTGTAGCAGAAAGAGGTCCCTTTCCCTCCCCATGTGAGCTCCTGAAGAGAAGAGACAATGTCACCTTTTCCTTAATTGTTCTGAAAGCTCCCTTAGGCTCGGGTTTGTGGCATACTTGGCTCCTGGGCTGAGCGCTCCTTTAGTCATTTTCTGTTGAAATCCTTATTCTGTGCCTTTCAGTCCACTTTGTGTGCTCTTTGTGGAATGAGAGTTGCAATTAGCCACTGCTTGGGCTGTAAATGGCAGCCCTTAATAGGCATCTTGTGATGCTGCTGGTAATTGCAGTGTTTTGGGGAGCACAATTTGCACAAGTGCTTTCCTCTTGAGGCAGCCCGGAGAGCACTGAGGCAGTCTGCTTTGCAAAACGGGATGGGGCTGATTAGAAAGCAGCTAATGAGATTAGCTGTTTGTTGTTTGGGTAGACAGGGAGTGTATTTGTGTGACAGAGGAGAAGTTCGGTGAAATGCAAAGGAAGCCGGTAAAAGTTAACTGTGACACTGTGACTCGGGATTTAACAGAGGGACATCAGTGACTTAGTAGGTCTTTTCTGGGGTTGAGGGAAGGACTGAGTGTTTCATCCCGACAGCCGTAAGTACCTAAGAAATGGGGGTCTCAGTGTATCGAGTTTTGCTTTTGAGGTGTAGTTTGTAGTGCAGTAAAGATGTACGAGTAAACATGGCAGGGGAGCTGCGGTCACCCATGAGGAGGTAGGATGAAAAGAGATTGAACAGGAAGGCTCATTTTTCTAGCTTATTCTTGGAATTGAAAAAATGGCCCTGGAAACGTTAGAAGAGCAAGGCAATGCCTAGCTGGGTAGAGCACGAGAGATAGGAGGGCTGAAACGTTTATTTGGTGCGTAACACCTGCATGTTTTGTGTAAAACAGTCTTTTTACCCCTGTGAGGTGCTCTCTGGGTGGATCCGTCAGTTGTCTTGAGCCCTCAAAGGAAAATAAGGGAGGTGTTTAACATAAACTACTTCTCCGCAGCAGTCCGGGCCTATAGCTGTTGTCCTTGTGTTTAATCTTCCTCAGAAGCTAGTGTTCCTCTCTACGCTCCTAAGGATAATTTTGTCTTTCTAAGATAAGAACCCCACACAGCAGCAGCTGCTGGAGTGTCGTACAGAAAATGGAATGTAAAAAATGCTGGAAATTGCTGCAGTAACCAACAGGCTGCATAGAAATATTTTTTTTATTGTTCTGTCTCTTTTCCTCAAATTATCTTCAAAAGCGTTTTTTTGCTTGCAAAAAAAATGGAATAGGTGTTCTAATCTCTAAGAATATGAAGGGTGTACTTTGAGCATCGTGGTCTTGACATCAGGAAAGCTGCAGAATATCCTCAGTGGGTAGTCTGTAGAAATTGTCGTTTCAGGTGGCTTTATTGTATCAGAAATACTACACTTCTCAGAGCTTTTGTTTTGTTCTCCTCTCCTTTTCTTCTAAGTTTCCTTATAGTTGTTCTGCGCTCGAGGAAAAGAATCCCTCAGGGACTCAGACAGAAAGCGTGGTTTGCCCATCTCTTTGTGTCCATCTCAGAGTGCCGCCTAAGTCCGTGAAGTTTGAGCTTGGTGTGAGGAAGCTTTATTTGATCTATGTGGGATTTTTAGTCAGGCTGAGGAATTCTGGAGTAATGGAGCATTGGGGTCTCAATGCCTGGTCAAACATGGAAAATTCACTTTAGCCATGTTTTGGGGAGACGCTCTGATTGAGGGATGTTTGCTTTGCACCTTTGAGCAGAGATAACTGAACACTGCAGTCCTGGATTGGTACAGAGGGATTTATAGAGGTGAAAAACACGTATTCCCAAACACATTGCCATGGACGTGTATCTTCTGGAGTTCGTTTTGTGCATGCCACTTATCTATGTCTTGTGTTGTGGGGCTTTTTGGTCTGGTGAGTTTTGCTTGTTGGTGGTTTTTTACTGGGCCGGTGTTCAATAATGCTTGTTCTCCTCCTGTTTTAGCCAAGAGTTGAAACTAAACCTGAAGCTCAGTCTCAGCCTCCTCGTGTACGTGAGCAGCGTCCCAGGGAAAGACCGGGTTTTCCACCCCGAGGACCTCGACCAGGTAACGTGGATCATCAGCTTGTGTGTCTGCTTGGGACTAATTAATGAGAGGTGTCTCCTTGACGAGTCTTGTCTGTACTGTGTTGTCTTTGGCTGATGGTGACCTGTCTGTTCCTACTGCCTTCACCTAGGAATGGGGGAATATGATTTGGAGTTCAAGCTGGTGATGAGTTGTTGCAAAGATCAGGCATTATTTCCAAGCATCTGTTTTGTTGAAATCTTTTTTAATAGTCAGGCCACTCGCTTTTATGCTTGAGTACTTTTCATGTGGCTTGCTGCAGTTCTGAAAAGCGGGTATGGAAATCTCAATGTTTTTTTCCATGTCCTCTAATTTTGCTGAACCATGGGAGCGAGAGCTCATAAATACCTGTTGTTGCTCGCTCTTTTGGAAGAAATCCTTCCCAACGTGTCAGCATCAGTCAGTTAATAATTTTATACATATTTTTCCATCTTGTGTAATTGTGTAGAATACCATTCTCGGTTTGGCTGCCTCCTGCTCGTCCCGGTTTACGAGCAGCCAGCTCTCTGCCTTTTCTCACTCGTACAGAGCATCCAGACCTGCAGGATGGTCTGGGTAGAAAACACGCACGTTACTCGGCCATCATCAGGAGTGGTGCTGAGAGGTGAAAGCCTCCTGAGTTGGATCCATCAGTCCAGCCCGGTCGCCTGGGAAACCTCCGCGTGGCGCTGGGCGAAGCCTGGCTGGTCACAGGGCCAGGGTTATGGGGGTGCTCATCAGTCTGTCGTTTTCCCTGAGTGTGAAAATAAGTCACAAGTTCTAAGGGGTGGTATTTGCGATTGTCCTGGAGTGGTAGTGTAAAGCTGGCGGAGCACTGCCTGCAGAAGTGGTGAAGTCTCACAGAACGTTGAGCGTCTCCACCAGCTCCAGCTAAAACTGGTTCTAAGGAAGGTGTTCAGTAAGTGCATGCCAAGCTGTGGTACGGATGGGGCTTAAAAGTGCTCTTGGCTTTGGTTACTGCAAGTGCATCTTCGCTTGGGGACAGCACTGACACTGAAAGGATTTAAGGCACCGAGAAAGAACCGTGACATCTGTTACCCGTTACATTTCTGGGGTTTTTAACATGCCGTCTGCAGCAGAAGCAAGAGCTGCAGCTTGTGGCTGTGCAAATCTGCATTTCTGCTACCTTGAATGTAGCACAAGTCATTCAGAAAACGTGTGACAGAGCTGGTCTGAGGCTGGGGGTAGCAGAGGCAGGGGAGGGAAAGCTGAAATCTCACTTGACCAAATGGTAGAGCTGCAGCCCTGCAGTGTTACTTTCAAAGGAAGTCAGGGAGCCTTTATCTGCTTAACAAAACCTTCCAAATGAGCTAGGAAGCTGGCTGTGAATGGCCTTGTAGGGGAAGCTGGGGAGAGAAAGGGGTGCATACCTACACTGTAATACTTGAGGTACAAAAGGGGTAACAGTGTGCTGCTGTCACACTGTGAGGCAGGTGATGGTTTAGTAGGGAGATACCAGGAAAGATTTCATTGGGCGAGCTGCTAAGTGGGCTTTGGTTGAGCTGGAGAGAACATGAGGAACTCTCACTAGTATTTGGGACAAAAAGGTGTAAGATGAAAGCTAGGAGGGGTGATTGGCCAACACTCTTTTTAATCTGAGTGCCAAAGCATACTCTTGTGCTAGGGAACAAATGAAAAGGTGACTTAAACCCAGATCTTTTTAAAAGTACGTTTTAATGAGTAGTGACCTCCTCTTCAGTGTAATGATTTGAGATATAACAACCACCTATTAAACAAACTTGCGCAGTATGCCAGTCGTCTTAGTTAACTCGGATTTATTTAACCTAAGCAGGGAAACCAGACAAAAATGCTTTGTGGTATTACCAAAAAATTGTCAGCGCTATGTAAAGAGGAAGATAGTGTCCTCCCCAGGGTGTCACCCGATAGGGAGCTGAAGGTACCAGATTGTTAGAGTGAACGTGCTTGGTGCTGTTCGTAGATGTCTTCGTCTGACTCCACACACATCTTCTAACCTGGGTGGCTCTGCCTTCCTCTTTCTCTCGACGACAGGGCGAGGGGACATGGAACAGAATGAGTCGGATAATCGTCGAATAATTCGCTATCCTGACAGCCACCAGCTCTTTGTTGGGAACTTGCCGCATGATATCGATGAGAGTGAGCTGAAAGAGTTCTTCATGAGTAAGTAGCCATTTCAGCTGTGGAGACTAAGAAGAAAAACCATGTTGAAAAGTCATGTAACGTTCACCTAGGGCCAGGCAGGGGAACTTTCACACGATGTAACACTACAGGTGGTGTCTGGAACAAGCAGAGGCTTGGCAGAGCTGGCCCCGTGGTGTTTGATAACGTGGCTTTTCCCTTGTGTTTCCCCAGGCTTCGGAAACGTGGTAGAACTTCGCATAAATACTAAAGGAGTGGGAGGAAAACTGCCTAATTTTGGTTTCGTGGTATTTGACGATTCTGAGCCGGTCCAGCGAATTTTAGTTGCAAAAGTAAGTATTGGCATTGGATGCCTTAAACCCCGAGTAGTGTGGGCCACCCCAGTTTGCCTTGCTCTTGTTTCTAGCATTCATTCATAAACAACAGTGTAAGAAAAGCCTGGTTTTGGCACAGTCATTCTGTCAGGAGCGTTCTGTAGCCTACGAAAGCTGTGCCAGTGTTCCTCAAACCACATCATACCAAATTCAGGTTTTTTACCTCTCCACGTGGAGCTTAACGCTTGCTCATAGAGATCCTTTTAAGCTGAAAGTTGAGTACGTAACCTTTTGAAGGGCATGGGCTGGATCTCTGAATTCTGCATCCTGGGGCTGAGAAACAGGAGCAAGGTTAGCCAGCAGTGAAGAGGCTAAAGACAGCCCTGCCCTTGCTTGAGAAACACATTTTAGTTCCTTGCATGCCAGATGAATTTAAAAATGCTGTTCCTCGTACCGTAGACCTCTGGGGCTAAGGCCGTGTGTTGTGGGGAGCCATTAGCAGTCCGTGTTTGTCTTTGGCGTGTAAGCGAAGGCAGGCCGAGGCGTGCAGCGCTGCGGTGTTTTCATGTGCCTTGTGTAAACGCACTTTGTGAGACGGTGACTAACGTGTGCCTTGAAAACTTTTCCCTATAAGCCTATAATGTTCCGGGGTGAGGTGCGCTTGAACGTAGAAGAGAAAAAAACAAGAGCTGCTCGTGAAAGAGAGACCCGAGGTGGAGGCGACGACCGTAGGGATATTCGTCGCAATGATAGAGGCCCTGGGGGTCCCCGCGGAATAGTGGGTGGTGGCATGATGCGAGACCGCGACGGAAGAGGACCCCCTCCGAGAGGTGGCATGGCACAGAAACTGGGCTCTGGACGAGGAACCGGGCAGATGGAAGGCCGTTTCACTGGACAACGTCGCTGATATCTCCACTGTGGGCAGACAGTCTTGGCAGTGGTACATTATCCATCGTGTTTGCATTCTTGTTAATTTTTTTTTTTGGCTTTGGAATGTGACACAGCCCTTCTGATCATTTCTTTGATGTGAAAGCATCCTTTGAGTTTCCAGTTTAAATTGAGGTGGACGTTCTTTCCCCAGTTTCACAACAGGAGTCACACTGTTAATTTATAAATGTAGACTTGGAGAATTGAGGACTGAAAAAAAAAAAAAAAAAAAAAGAGATAAAAGAAAAGAAAAGAAAACCAGACCGGTTACCTATCTGCAACAAAAGTGAACTAAAGGACATGCCCAATAGAATTCAGGTCCTTCCAGTCAAAAACCCTCTGCTGCACATTTTGTGTGAGTGTTACTGTTTCTGCCTATTACTGTGGGAAACACAAATAGTGCAATTTGTGCAATTGGAGAAGCTTGCCTTTTCTGTTGTTCCTTCTTAGAACACTTGGCTCCAAACAAACTCGTGTTTACGCACTCATCAGAATGCACTAATGGGTACTCTGAACTCATTTCTATTGACATCTGCAGGAGGCATCGGAGGAAAAAAACCCTTCATCCTCTTACTCAGACAGAATAGCTTGTGAAACGATGCGGGCATCTGATCTGCTTGCTGTGACCAACACCTGTACACACCCAAACCTTACTGAGACTACGAGTTTATTCCAGAAGGAATCCATTTAGCTGTAAACTAAACAGGACCCAGAGTTTCAAAGTCGTAGCCCTGAGTACGCATCAAGTTTGATAGCTCACGCCAGGTTTTTCTATCCGCCCCTCTTCAGTACAGGGATGGCTGCTCCACACACTCCTCCTTCCCCTTCCCCCTCGGAAACGCATTGTACAGTGGAATTTGTCTTGACTGTATTTGAGTTCTCTGGTAATGTAATAAGCATGATGGTGCCTTCTATGAATACATCATTCCAGTCTCGCTGGTGATTTTGTACAGTATAGTGTATGAATTACTGTGCCGCAAAGCCGGTCGGCTGCAAAGCATTTAAAGGAAATCATTGAAAAATTGTATTAAAAAAAAAATTGCAGTATCTTTCAATCAGTAAACGTTGCTCAAACGATCATCCACCTTGCTCTTCAATTAACAAGTTTGCCTGGTTTTTTGCAGGGGGGGGAAGGGAGGAAGAAGGCATCCAACTAGTCTCCAGGTTGTCTCTTCTCTTTAATCAGTGTCAGAGCTGAAGGAAACGGAGTTGCAATCTCTCTTGGGCATGAATCTCAGAAGTCAGTCAGGAACGGTGAACGCCTCTGGCCATCGGTAGAACCAAGCATCCTTTGGGAGGGTGAGCTTAGCAAACGAGGATACTGCAATTTTCAGAGAACAAATCAGCAGCTCTTAAGTATTTGCATTTTCCAGTTGCGCTTTTTTAAAATACTCGTACTCATTTTGCACATAACTCCCAGCTGAAGTTGGCACTTGCGTGGCTCCGGGCAGGAGGATGGCAAGGAGACATCCCCCTCCTGGCTCTGATGGGGGTTCCAGTGGAGAGGCGTGTCTCCGGGTGACGTTCTGGGGCACGCTCCCGTGACCATCGGCTGGACGCCGGGGCCTGGGAGTAGACGGGGAGGGTGTTTGTGTGTGCGTCTGCGTGAAAGTGTGACCAGTTAAGGCTGCTTCTAGGCACGGAAGAGCTCAGACACAGCAGGTGCCATCTGAAGCGGGAGCAGACAGGGCACCAGAGCAATCCCTCTGGCGTGTGCGGTCACTGGCTGGTTTGGAGTCACCTGGCAGACTTTGCACGTACTTTTCCTATACGTTTGGCAAAGTGCAGTGGCCTCTGTGCTTTCTCCCAGACTCCAGGGCTTGTGTTCGATGGTAAGTCTTGCACTATTTTCATACACTTGTTTTTTCTTTTCCGGGCCGCATTTCTTCCAGTTTCCATTTTCGTATTTCAGTTTTTCATTGAAGGTCTTGCATTTTCAGCTGTTACCTGGAAATCTGTAGTACTTGAACAGCTCCACACAACACCACTATTAGGTTTGAAGCCTTCGCACAAATTGCTGGCGTCGGTGAGCAGTTTGTTTGCCACCAGTGTGTTTTGTGTAGCCTTTTTGGTTTTGGCTTTTTTTTTCCCCTTTTGTAGTGCTGTGGTGCTCTGCTGCCACCTAATTCATTTCCGTGGCAAATGGCACTGGGAATAATCTCAGCAACAAAACCCAGAGTATTAAAAAGAGCTACTGAGCCATCCTGCGTTCTGGCTTGCTGCTTGTCTAAGTGACAGGAACGACCGTTGGAGCGCCATCCCGGGAAGCGTACAGGGTGATAGCTCACCTGCCGTACTGTGGACTCTTCGTGTTCTCCACCCTCTGGACAGTCAATGTGCCGCTTAGAGCGAAGGAAGGGATTCACTGACCATTACTGTTAGTCGCTGATTCGTGGATGGTGGGAGTATTTTGTCATTACGGTTCTCTTTCAACAGACGTGGCTGACCATCCTGGCTTTAGTAGGTATCCCAGCCCGTGGATTTCCATCTTCATTGCTGTAACGTGTCAAGCATTATATGCTCGTAGATTCTAGTTTAATTGTTGCAGGTGGAAAGTATTTTTACTTTTAAGTTTCCATTCTGAATGTGTTTTGACTAAACATACCAATAAACTACTGATGTCTGCAGCATTTATCCCTGTCCCTAATTCTCTTGAGCGCAGGTCGCTGTAGAGCACTGCTCATCTCTTGCTGTACAGAAAATGCTTTTTTTTCCAGAGAATTGTTGCTGGTGTGTGAGGAGGCGTGGGACGCCGTAGTAGCGCAGTGTCACGTACTTTGGTTGAAGTGTTTTATCGGGGTAGCGGATGAGTTCTGGTTTGCCGTGGCTGTATGAACTCCTCTCTGGGACCGTGGCTGAAGAGGACACACGGTCAGAAGCCCTTCCCGTGCCATGAGAAGCCGTGAAAGGCGAGGACACGACATGGTTTGGTCACGGCACATGCAGCCGGGAAGGCGCTGCCCTGGGTGCAGGCCGGTCCCCTCGGGGCTCCCTGGTCCAGGCAGGACACGGGCTCCCGGGAGGGATTCCCTGTGCCCCAACGGGCTGTGGGGGCTGCGGCGCCCGGCTTTGGGGGTAGAGCTCGAGTGGATGCTGTCGTGGTGCTGGGAGGAACGCGAGCTGAGCTGTCCTGGAAAAACAAGTCTTGCTCGCGACTTGAATGTCACTTGATACTGTGGAACGGATTGCCGTGCTGCGAGATAATCCCTGTTTTTTCCCTTCTTGTGTTGGGTGGCATTGCCGGTGCCAGCGTTCACCCAAAAAGGTTGGTAAGAGGGTTATTCATGCACTGCTTGTAGCTAAATTGTGTCTGAGTTGTGGAATCGATGTGGAGCTGGTCTCCTCTGGCTGGAGTAGCTGCTGTCTGCTGTGTCTTCAGGTCCTCTGCCGAGCCCACGTCGTGGCTGTAAGATTTGCTGCTAAATGGCCGTTGGGAAGTGTCTGAAAAGTTGCACGGTGCTGTGAGCTGAAACGCTGGGATGAAAACCCAAGACCCTGTAGAAGACCCCTAAGCCCAAGTCACCAGAACCTCCTCCCAGGAGCAGCCTCAACAGCTACGAGATCTGCTGGCGCCGAAGATGCCCGAAGGAACGCGATCCCCTCGGTGCCGTCTCCTGGGGGAGGGCCCGGAGCGTTGGGACCCTCACATCAAACCAAAACGCTTTGCTTTCTGACTGGTGGAGGCCTGTGAACGCTGTTCAGACGGGGCTGGGGAGGAGACGGCAGGGAGAATGGAGTCTGCAACCAAAGGAGGTGGGCCAGGGCCGAGTCTTAATCCTGCCGTGAAGTCTCGCGTACTTAAAATTGCTGCAGAGGCCTCTGTGTCAGCCCCTGAGCCGGTGTTTAGCTTTAATCGATGACCGCGTGAGGAGCAGCCTGGACAATTTCATTGTGGTGGAACGGAGCGAGGTAAAAGTCAATCCGTGTGTGTGCCACAGGGAGAGCGGGGCTGGGGGCCGAGAGAGCAGAGAGGAAATGCCGGGGGGTGGCTGGAGGGGGCGCAGAGACAGGGTCGGTGCCGCGCTGGGTTTCGTGCCCCCCCCCAAGACCTTAGTAGCCCCGCTGGCCCCCGCAGCTACTGAAATGCTGCTATGGGCAAGGTGTTGTCACCGCGTTGCCCTGATGCAGCACATGGGCTCGGGGCGGGTGCTGTGCCCCGGGGGAGGCGCGGGGACGTCCGTGCGGGGCAGGTGACGATTTGTCCCGGCTCCAGAGCGACAGCGCTGCCGGAGCCTCTCCCGGAGCCTCGCCGGGCGGGGGCTGGAGCTGCCGCCGCTGCCCCGGCCCCGGCCCCGGCCCTGTCGCGGAGGGCGCCCCCCGCACGGTGTGTGGCGGGGGAAGGGGGTCACGGAACGCTGCGGTACCCGCTGCCCCGCTCTGACCGCCAGGGGGCGCCAGCCCCCGCAGTGTCGCGCCGGGACCGCCAGGGGGCGCGGCCGCGGGGAGAAGGGGGGTGTGTCGGAGCGGCGGTCCGCCCGCCAGGGGGCGCTGCGGTACCGCGGCGCTGCAGCGATGGGCGGCGGCCGCCAGGGGGCGCTACCGCCGAGGCGGGGCCGGGAGACGGGGAGCGGCGGGAGCCGGAGCGGGACCAGGCGGTGAGTGAGCGCTCGGGGCGGCGGGGGGAGACCCGGGATGGGAGGGGGGGGGAAGAACCGGTCCCGGGGGGTGGGGGTCGGGGGCGGCCGGGTCCGGGTCGGGAGCGCAGCGAACCGGTGTTCTCTCCCCCGGGCAATACCGCGCCTCCGGGCACTCGCGGGGGGCGGCCGCCCCCCGCGAGTGCCCGGAGGCGCGGTATTGCCCGGGCTGGGCTGGGATCGCTCCTGGAGCTTGGGGAAGTTCATGGAACTGGGGCCCAACAGAGAAAATAAGGGGACTGTGTTAAAACAACGTGTAAAAAAAAAAAAAATCTCAGCAGCACCAGGAGCGAGGAGGATGAAACCCCCAGTGCCAACAGCTCGCTGCAGCCCCCCCTCACACACACCCCCCTTTGTGTTGCAGAAGATGGTGCTGTCCCCCTGAGGGCCCAGGGGCGAGGAGGGCTGAGCACCCACCCGGGGAATGGGGAGCTTCCTGGGGGGGTTTGGGTGTCTGGGCTGTAACCCGCATGGGAACCAGCTGGGTTTGTCCCGGGAGCGTTAAGCGTCACCCGACTGGGAAGAAGCCCGGAATGTGACTCGGGTGGGACAAAGCCCTGGGCTGTCCACACCACATGTGCTTCTTCAGCCCACACCGACTGCCCGCCGTGGGGCAGCTGAGGTGGGAGGCTCAGAGCCAAAGGGGAAAAGTGTCTATTTTACCTCTGTGAATAACTGTCCCCCCTGCATTCCTCCAGGACGGTCACCAACCAGCTCCACAGTACACCACCGCCGTCTGCAGAGAAAGCAGAAACAGGAGAGACCACATCACAATTCTGGCTCTTCGAAAAGGAGAGAAAACTCGGGCACATCATCAGTGGGGCAGCCGCTTAGCTGCCTTAATGTCCAGCTCAGTCCCAAATCCCAGCTGGAAGCAGGGCCGCTGTAACAGGGACCTGCCACATCCCTGCCACAGGCCCAATGAGAGTAAGGAGGGCTTTCCAGGAGCTTCTTTCATTGCTGCTTCCAGTTTCCCCAGATCAAACCCACGCAGAGGAACAGAGTGGATGGGAGCACAGAAATGGGAGAACGCATATTTGCTGGGTTGTTAAATTGGGCAACTAAGTCAACATTCCCGACAGACTGAGCTCATGCCCTGTCTGGGATTTGCTTCCCCAGCCTGGGTATCTCTCTGGTTTTCTTTTTCAATTGTCTGAATGCTAGAAGGAGAAAATGAGATAAGATGATACATATGGATTTCTCTCTTTTTCCCCACAAGTATAGCTGTTGGTAAGTTTTCCTCCTGATTGTTCCCTAACACTGCTTTACAGCAAAGCCCCAGTGAGAAGAACTGCAGTCCTTTCCCGGTGTACGGGACATGGAGATGGGTGAGAGGAGGAGGAAGTGCAAGGGACAGAGGGACCGCTTGTTGGCTCAGGCTGCAGCTCCCAGACAGATGGATGGACGGACCCTCTCCAGCGTCCACGTGCCCAACTGCCCTCTGCTTCCCAACTGCACCACAGAGCAAGCCTTCCTCAGATCCTAAGGGAACCCATCCCACCAGGAAACACAGCTCCTGGAAAACTGCCCTGCTCCTGTTAAAGGCTTGGCCTCAGGTGAAATAACAGACTGGGAAAACCAGCCCTTTGTGCCACAAGTAACAGATGCTGGGTGCTCTTATCTCCTTTTCCACCCTACTGTGCAAATTCGCCGTTTCTTGGTTGGGTTTTCCTGTTACTGAAACAATTTTTGTTACCGCTTCATCTTTGCGGTGTTAGGCTTTGTTGATTAAGGTCAGGTTGTCAGTTACTAGACAGCAACAACTTCTCCCCCTCCAAATTCTTTGCAACCTTTGCGATGTCTGCAGAGAGACCTCAGATAAAACAGGCGTGAAAATTAAATGTCTGTGCCTTTGTGCAAAGAAGCGGTTTCTGCATCAGGACCGCAGTTTAGACAAAGGAGGGAAAAGCTGTGCTGCTGCCGGCACCTCCTCTGTGACTAAGCAGAGCGTTTAGATATCCAAAGCTGTCAAACAGTAATAAAAGTCTCTCTGCGTGCGCTAGAAGCCTTTCAGTGCTAAATGCATATTAAATCAGCCCACTTGTCATGTTTCTTCTAATGAAGAATTAGCATTAGTGTCAAAGCTTGTTAATGCAATACAAAAATGATTCTGTGCATATATACGTTACAAGCTCAGTTTCGGTATGTTGCTATACTGAATAATGTGGGAGGCAACAGTGACTTGCAATTATCCTTACGCTGCTATTAAACACAGTCATTGCAGTGTCTTGGTTGGCCTACATACCTGGGAGAACTCTGGGGGGAAAGACAGAGAAAGTTTAAAATAATGAAATCTTGGCACCGTAATTATTATTTCTAAGTATGTATTTCTTACTGATAGCTTTTGTTGCGGTAATTACTCTGGATAGTGTTTTTGGCCTCAGGCAGTAACTTACACGTATCAGCTTCCTCCCGAGCACGTATCAGCATGTTCCTAAAAGGAGTGTGTTTGCTTTTGTTGAACGCGCCGCAGAGGGCGAGCACAAGTGGTGCTTATGCAGTAATATCACAGCACCACGCTGCCAAGCCCTGCTCGGGATGTGCCAAACACAGACACGGAAACTTGCGGCTTTAGCTTTCCAGCACCTTCGGATCTGACTCCAAATTAACCCTGACTTTTCTTATCTTTAGATCTGTACCTGTACCCAGCAGTAACAGCGGCATTCGATGGTCCAGACAAACAGCCAGAAGGACAGACCTTTCAGAAAGAGCTAATGGCTTGGTGCCCGGTGCTCCAACCAACCGGTGGCACCAGCATCCCCACAGCCCTGCCCAGGGACCAGGGTGCTGCAGGGCCCTCGCAGCGTGGGCAGGGTGTGCAGATGCACCTTTCTGCTCACCCTCATGTCCTTCCCCCCCCCGGGGTCCCAGTCAGACACAAGCTTTGGCAGGGCCCAAGTGTAATTACTGGGTAATTACAGCAGGATTGGGTGCTTGGAGAGGAAAGAGCTGCTGGGGCTCCCCCTGGGGCTGTCTGGACCTATAGCTGCTCACTACTGCTTTAAAACATCCAGCGGTGACAACCTGTGCTTCTGCCCAAAACTCGGGTACAGCCAGAAGCAGATGTCATGCTTGTTTCTGTAGTTGATGCTGGTGCTACCCTTATCAGCTCACATCCTTTTTGCCACAAATCTTTCCATTGATAATCACCCATATGATTTTTGTCTATATAAGCAGTGTTCGAACTCGACTCAAACACGCCTGTACCCAGCCTTCCACGCTCATTAATCTTCTTTGTATTTGGGGGTGTGTGTGAAATGCTGGCTAAAGGCACTGCTTGTACCTGTAAAACAAACACCTGCTCTCTTAGTGGCTGTGTTACTCATTGGAAGCACTTTTGTTACAGAGCAGAATAGGCAAACATCTAAAAGTGCATGAACATCTCGCAGAGGAGGATGCACAAGTGCAGTTAAATGAAACAGTCCCTGAGCAGGAAGAACCTCTGCCGTGAGATACAAAGACTTATCTTTGGAAACAGGCCTTATGTGATAAAATTTGACATTTGAGCAGCTTCAAAACAAAGCAAGAATATAGAACCAGAGGATTTTTTTTCTTCTTGCTAGAAGATAGTCAAATAAAAGCTAAAAAAAAAATAAACTATAAGCTCACATTATTGCTTTCTCAAAAGAAATGTGGCAGTACTTTTACTTTGCAGTTTCCATTACCTATTAAGACTCATGCTTTTCCAAGTTTAAAAGTTGAGTAGTGCAAATTAACATTTTTAAATGGGTGAAAGCTGTCGTTACACTGCACCTTCGCTTTGCAAAACAATGCAGTGAGGCTGTTCACATATGAAAATTCAAGTTTGGATATGGGGACTTTGAGCTAACATAGATCATCAGTGTGGTGCAACTTAGGATCTTCTCAATGTCTAATTGTGAGTCTACTTCTTCAATAGTGTTGGCAGCTCCCACGGGATGCTGCAGCCAGCTTCCCTTAGCTGTGTCGGCAGGAGGACTTTCCTGAAGTCCACCTCTGGAGAGGCAAGAGGGACCCTGAAGGCTTTCCCACAGAAATGAGTGGCGTGGGCCCTTTCCTGAACAAGTGATGTATTAGTACCAAAATCTGTTAATCTTGTTCTTCACGATCGTTAAGATCTCATTGAACCTCCAAATGAATTCTGCATTTTATAATGACTCATACCAGGATGAAAAAAATGCAAAGCTTGAAATTCAGCTACTAAAGAAGCAGGAACAATGCAGAGCTATAGAAATCCCTGAACAGGGAATTCTTCTGCTCACCTTCAGAAGAGAGAGCATTTGGAGGCTGGTTTATGGTAGATCTAACTTTGCAGCAGGGGAGCAGAGGGTATGGTGCAGCACAATGTTCTTGTTCCTTCTTTTCCCTTGGAAAGATTCTCTACAGAGCTGACGAGAAGGGGGGTTACAGATGACAGTACACTCACCACAGTTCTGTGCTTTAGGAGCAAACCTTGACTGACATGAAGCATGCAATTTGATTGAGACCAGTTTGTGAGATTTTTATTGAGATGATTATTTCTGCAGACCATCTTGCGACACGTTGAATTTAGAGATAGGCTGATAAAGGCAGTAACGCTGGTCTGTCATCACTATGTCAGCTTTTGAAGATTCCAAATCCCTTAGTATTAAAAGTCCTTAGAATTTCTAATATTATGAGGATGGACCATACCACATTGATTTGTTTAAGGAAGCCTTTAATCAGACTGCAAACTGAAACAATGGCTCCAGAGCATGGTTTGCCCTAGCTTCACACTCCCGAGTTCAGGACTAATAAGCCCCCACACAACTAAGTCTCTTCTCCACCTTTGCTGAGAAAAGACAGGATGCCTGGTCTTAAATCCTGCAGCAAATGTTGTTTTCCCTGTTCTCTCAGAGAGAGCCTGGATCATGGCAGTTCTAAGACAGGACTGTCAACGTAAATACAGCCAGATGCCAACCAGACCTCTGGCTAGGCCACTGCATTTGGGCTGGGCACCACCACGGCTGCTGGAACATGCTACTTAAAACGCGCTCTCTGTCCAAAAGATGCCTGTAATTACAAAACCTTCACTGGATAAAACTCTTCCCTTTGAAAGGACTCAAGTGCTACCACTGGCTGTCATGGTCACAGCTAACTCACTACCTGCCTTCTCTCAAGTGGTGCTACCCTGAAGCACTCCAGAAACAGCAAGATCAGGGAGCTCTCATGGTCGGTCACTCCAAACCACCTTTTGAGAGGTGTGCCATGGCAATTCTTTGCTGTGCCCTTACCTTGCTCCTTTTTGTGTTCACATTAGATGTTAAATGTGCAGGTTTCTAGTCATGGCTCACTGACCGGTGTAACCAGTGACAGAGCGACTCGGTTCTTGAGGAACATCAAGTATGCACAGATGCTGCAGCCCCACCTCAGAGACCGATGAAGTGCCCTTTGGGATCTTCCTAGTACCCTTTCCCCTTCAAGAATTTGGCATCATTGCATTTAATCCATCTCCTGTACCGTCACACCAGGATTTACTTGGAAATGCTACATATATATGTATCTATACCTATACACAGCTTTTATGTTACTTACGTATACTCTCCAATGAAACTCTCCATCATAACCTCGGATTTTCATAAGGAAGTTGCCTCTGCTATAATAATGAAGCTCAATTCAGGTCACCCAGGGCAAACCTTTCTGCACATACTTGTTTTCATTTCTGTAATTTAAATGAGAATCCTTTCAAGGTAATCTAAAATATCCTTGGACCTGAATTCTTTAGAAAAGAAATTGCCGTTGGATATCTTAATGAACTTAGGAAACAAAGGCTTCATTTAAACTTAAAAGCATCACCTACAATTAAAGCAAAGCTTTGTTTTTATAGGCTCTGTTTAAAACACTGCCAGTCAAATCATAACAGGGGCCACCGACCTTCCATTTCTAACAAGCAATTAACTCTGGCAGGCTTTCTAAAGTTGTAGTCCTTTAGTAAATTAGGGAAAAAAAAAAAAAAGGTAAAACTTCTAATAGGTGAGCCTGACCAGTTTTATTTCTTTAGAGCACATTTTTCATTGTTGAGTTGTGAATTCTGTTGAAATAATTAGTCGTCTTCTACCCAACCCCCACCCCCAAGCCCAAGAACTCAGCAGTTGATTCTTAAAGGAGAATCAATATCTGTACCTCCACACATCAGCGTTTAGGTCAGAAATCCAACAAGCAGGTGAACACAGGCTAGGAACAGCAGAGGCTGGTTTTTAGAAAAACAGCTGGTTTTCCAGTACCAGCCAGAAATCCCCCACAAGCCTTACTGTCTTGTGGTTCAGCCTGTTCTCTCGGGCAGTCTCACACCGGAGTCTACAGGGTCCCACTGCTGTCAATCTGAAGAGGAGGGAACTGAAGGTAAATTCTAAACGAACACAATACTATTACATTTCTCCTGTTTACTATCATTTACTTCGCAAAGCTCTAAAATGTTTAAGTGTAAAATTGCAACACGCTAACTGCTTTCTCATTAAGCATCAGAATAAACAGATGCTTATTTTAAGGCATTTCTCCAGGCAGTGGCTGATATCATCTTGCCACATGCTGTGGTCTGGGTAAACTCTGCTTGACAATTATCGGAGGCTGATCCTGCCAAACACAGGGAGTGCAGCTGCCTGCAAGGTAAAAGCATGTTGGAAGGAACTAACAGCCCTTCAGCAGCTGCACAGCACTAAGAAAACGGGATGTCACTTTGCAGCAGTGGAAACAATAAAACCTCCTCCAATCCCAATTTTCTCGCCATGTTTTGTCAGCCAACCGCCTAAACCCTGCATTCTTTTCCAATAAATCCACTGAAACTTGAGTATGATGTCCTTTGTTTGATACCAACTTCTCGCTGGTAAGTGCTAGTCACAGATTTCACCAGTCCTGGGGGAGGCAGTTAGAAGATTTAAAGACAAGTTCCAGGATGGGCCCGAGATCTATAATCATAGCAAAAAGAGATGGCGACCCTTACAAAGAGATTTTGGCCACAGTTTTGAAGCTGAACGTAGAAGTGACAACAAACTGGCAAGCACATGGCAATGTATTGTTCTGGCCAGCATAAATCAAAAATTATGGAGATTAAGTAAAAATGGACTGCAATTCTGCCCCTGCGACACAGAGCAGCTTCTCAGCACTTGGTGGGATTTTGTTTCTCACGTGGGCCAAGTTGCACCACCAGCCTTCTCATGGCTGCAATTTCTGCATGGTCACTTCCACTTCAGCTTGGGTATTTCTGCTCACAGAAATCCTCCAGAAATAATAATCCTTTCCAGGAGCTTCTTTGTCGTCTGTTTGTTTTTATTGCATGAGTGTGCGTTTCCGATCTTAAGCCTCTCTTATTTCAGTTGCTGCTAATCTGATCGTTATCTTGGGCAGTTAAGGATGTAGGCTGTAAAGGAGCTTTTCAATAGTCTGTTCTAGAAACCCCCTAAATCTAACAGGCTATCCCAGAAGGGAAATATCTGATATTTACTGTGGTGGGAGAAGTCATGCCGGTTTTGGGGTTGTTTGTGTTTGGTTTTTTCATTGTCACCGCTATAATGAAAAGTCACGAATGTTTCCACACCTTTGCATGTTCTCCCTGGGCTGGCATTATTTTATACCTCTGCAGGAGAGTTTGGAGATAGTAATCTCCTATTTGCTGGGGATCTTATGACCTTCTACAAAATAGTAGAGCAGGAGCAGACAAGATGAGTTCTTGCTTTTTCATCTCCTGATTGCCAAAACCAGTCAGGATTTCATGAATGCATTCAGCACATCTATTTAAATCTATACCCCGTGTGCAACCTTGCCACCAGGATGTGGGAATACATTTAAGAGAAAACTAAGTCGGTGACGCCTGGTCTGAGTTTCCCTGCCTGAGCTTTGGTGTGCCGTCAGCAGGGACTCTTGGCAGGTGGCTGTAGTGGCCAGGGACAGCAAACAGCAGCTTTGCAGGCTGGCAGCAGGTGGTGTCACCTCACTAGAAGAGACATGCTGGAAAGGGAACATAAGGCAATGCATCAAACTGGGGGAAACAGCCATCTGGCAAGCCGCACCAAGCTCCCAGATCCAGGCTCCGGTTTCTCTCCTGAGAGAGCTGTTACCAAGAACATGCGCCCATCCTTGGTCATAGCAAGGCAGTTACAGGGCTCACACATGTCACACTTCACATAAGTAAAGGGATCAGCACTGTTGTGACTCCTAAACTGTCATAAAAGCAAAGCAATTACTTAGAAACCAGGGCAGGAGAAGCTTATCTTGTCATTATCTCAACAAAAGGCTGCTTAAGGAACTTCTGTCATCTCAAGCCAAACTTAATTTTAAAATAAGAACTAGTTCAACTCTTAAGCTTATTACTGTAACAGGAGGAACCAAACCCGCAGCAGTCCAGCTCACCTCTGCCTTTGCTACTTCCTTAACCCTTATTTGGAATAACGGCTTGTTGCCCCAAGAAACTTTGTCGGGAAGCCGGGGAATGATTTTCTAGCTCTCCAGCTAGCCCACGGTAACCTGCAGAAGGCACCACATGGTTCTGCACAAGTTTGTACCCGGTAATGTGCTTTGCTACTGCTGACTACGCTGCTGAGCTGCCTGCAAGTCACTCTGGGTTCTTCTGTACCCTCACTCAGTAGTTATACCAGTGCCAGAGCCCTCGCCAAGCCTGCCCGGTCCCCTGAGGGCAGCCAGGCATCTTCCCTGCTCCACCTGGGGAACACAGCTTTTCCTGGTCCCATGGTTGGGGAGCAGAGCCGGGTCACTCGGTCCAGCATTGCCCACAGCCTGCTGCAAAGCCACCCTGATGGGACCTCGCGGTACTGCTGTCAGCTCCTGCCAGCACCTCTTGGACACAGCAGGAGAGCCCAGCAAGGCACTACCCAGCCCTACAGCTCATCTCACAGCCTGGAAGCCTCTCACAGTGTCCAAGAAATATTCTCAGCAGGAGCAGGGAAAGACTTGCTGGTGCAGGTATTTTGAAATACTTCACTGCTTTGGTGCCGGATAATTGCATTAGATGGAAAACCTCTTCATGGCCATACTGGAAGTTGCAGGGCTTAATCCACACCCTCCTGTTTTAGCAAGTGCCTTGCTCAGTGTGGTGGCCTCTGAATTAAATCCTGGAATTGTTGCAGGTGCTTTTTAATAAAAGCCATCTCCACTAAGTTCCCTATAGACCAGCTCTGTAAAATAATTACCTTCCCTTGTACCAAGGACTGCTGTATTTAACTCGGCACAAGATTTAATAAAACAAAATAAACCATTTGAAAAATCAGCAACAGGTTTCTTCTCACGGGTCTGGCTTCCACCTTGACAAAGGTCCTTCCGTGCAGGGAATAGATTAAAAGACACAAGTGACTAGGAATTGGCTGAAGTCCCTAGAGAGCAGGTGGGGACTCTCTGCCTGTGTTTTCCTGCTGCAGGACTATGACTCCCTATGACTTGAGTGTGATTTGTATTTCTCCCTGCGTTCACTCCCTGTTGGGGCAACAGCTTTGGCTATCAGTATTGTAAATTAACTTCAACTTGCAGAACTGAAGACAAGATAATTATGCTCAGAAAAGAGCTAGGAAGGGGAGGTTTGCACTAAGCTGCACAGAAAACAAAAGGTCACTTGAAGACTCTACAGCAAGTTTCAGACTACTTTAAAAATATTCCGCTCCTGCTCCTTTATCTCCTACCCCCTGCACATTCATTAACAGGTTTAGCAGTGTTTTTCCAGCAATATGGGTAGCTACACTTGCATATTTTCTACAACAAACTCCACTTTCAATCAGTTGCAAAGCAACACCAAGGAAGCAGTTACCTGAATTATCAGGGCAACAGGATACAGCCCCCAGTGTCGTTCCCGATTTGAAGAAGTAAGTGTTATAACATCCTACAACTGTGTAAACATCACCAGAGCGCACCCCAGGGATGATCTGGAGCAAAAGCACATTTCTGGGGGGAATTTACAGGTGCAAAATCATGCTAGCCAGCAAACTTCCAGGAGAAAGCAGCTTTCCTTAACAATTGGATTTGATACTCTCCAAGTAAATAAATCCCAAAGCTTCCCCACACCCCTTAAGCACTTGACTGCTGACGGACTGCATGACCTTTCATAGTAAATCACCCCAGCTCGCATCCTGCTTAGTGAATACACCAGATTGCAGGAAGCTTTAGTCTGGAAGGTAAAATGAGTCCCAATTCCCCCTTTCCCACACCATGAATACTTGGCAAAAACAAAGCTTGATGTCATTATTGGGTGGGTGTCAGCAACTTGTTTAAGTGAGCCATTTGATAAGATGTAGAGCTTCCTGCAAAGCTGCTACTGTTCCGAGTAGAGCGTTCCTTTCTCACAAGATGGGGATCTGGTGAATTTATCACCGAGAAAACCAGGGATTTATTCTGCCTAGTAAATACCTTAGCTCCTTGTAGGCCAACATCTGGATTGAGTTATCACTTAAACCAAACCACTTCACAGGTTCTGCCTAGGAAAACATCAAGGAGTTACCGGACTGATGTGTTTTGCAACCCTCAACTATTGTGTGAGCTTCAGAGTTTGTCCAAATCATTTTCTCTAAATATTATAGAAAACCTTCACATAGATAATATCAGTGATCTCTTGCAAATTTTCTTTCAGTAAGTCATCTGTTGTTTATACCTCCTGCTGAGGAAAATATAGCCTATCAATAAACAGGACAACCCATCAGCACATAACTCATTCCTCTGATTCTCACCATGTTTCTCAATGAGATGACTCACCAAGCTCATGTACACAGATCTAAAATGAAATAAAACAAGGCACTACCAGAAAAAAAAATTATTGCACCAAACAAAATCATAAATTAAAAAGCTTTCAACATATAAGCAATAATGGGATAGCAAAGCTCTCTAAAGTGATTATAGACTCCTGTTGGATAACCAGCCAACAAAACGTGATGACAATTTACAGAGCAATCAAATCCTCACTTACAGCTCCACTTAAGTTTTAAGTATGTTTATAAGTACAGTAGTACCTTACACTTCCTAGCACGCAGGGATCCATTTCTCAGGTGTTTTATTGAAGCCCTTTTGTTGCTACCCACTGTCAGTGATGGGTGATAGCCCGAAGTTTAGCATGCCTCTACGAAGGAGCGGCAAAAGCAGGGTACTTGAAAGAAGGCAAGCCAGGATCTCTGGCTACCAGCCTCAGCAACACGGGCACAGTCCCACACTACTTAAATAAAGCAGACACAGCAGGTCTGATGAAGGGAACCGCAGCAAGCCACAACCTAAGCTTTACGAGACCACCCCACAGCAATAAGACAATCCTGAAACGTACCCAAAGCAGCAAGCCAACAAGACAGAGCCCGCAGGGCCCTGACAGCTCTCAAGTCAGCTCGCCAGTGCAAATTACTCTTATGCTTATGTACAGGAATGGAAATACGGAGCTGTGAGCTTGACCCAAGCCGCCTGGCCTGTAAGAACACCTCCTGTATCTGCAGTTGCTGTGATCCACACCATTCTCTGTGGTGCCTGTGGTAAGGCAGCCCCAAAATGCAGCAGATCTACTGCCCCTGCCATATAATTCAGCCACAGTTCAGGAAACAAACATCAGAGCTACTAACTGGAGTATAGTCCAGAAGAATGGAATAAGATTTGCCTCTGTGGGAATTAATGATATTCTTTAATGCCTGTCAAGTTTCCACTGTGTGGAAGTAACCCTTGATTTTTCAGGAAAAAAAAAAAAAAAAAAGATGAAAATGTCTTTATGTATCTTTAGATCTTCATTAAGCTGCTGCATTTAGTGAGAGATTTTTTCAAAGCACCTCAGAGGACTGGGACATTCAATTTCTCTTGGTTTAATTGAGTAGTCAAACCCCCAGCCACCTTTGAAAATTGTGTCTTTAAAGCCTTATTAATGCATAGGTGACTCTCAGCTACAAAAATGGTAACACTTGCTCAATTTATGAAAAGAAGTGACTGTATTCAAAACTCCCAGGCAATCCCCTGGGGTGGGAGAGGAAGCACAACCTGGTGTAAGCATGAAAAGAGAAAAGGTCTGTGTAAAGACCAGCAAAAGCCACAAAAGTCAGAGCACAGCGACTATGGATTGCTGCTTAAAGTCCGCAAGAGTAACACATTTCCGTAAAACTCGGATCTCATTCACGGTTTCCTCTTCTGGCACACGGACTCCGTCACAAAGACAGGGCAAAATCATTTATGGAGCTTCTCTTTTATCTTCTTGCTTTAGATATGCAGAGGGTGGTTTTGCTCTTTCATCAGAGAAAGGAAGGTTTGCCTAGTATCCAAAAGCAAGAATGGGATAATAACATCAATGATAAAAATAAATAAAACAGACACATGATGTTCTGTTCCAAGATTTACAGGTGCTTTGAAAGGAACGTGTGTCCTTCCCTCTGCTGTTGTAAAAGCAGAGCGAAAGTGATTGGGGGCAAGATTCCTCCGTAGATGAGACAAAGTGCCAGGAAGTTTGTCTAGCGGAAAGGCGAGTGAACGGAGATTTGAACCCCTTGACTTTTCACGCTGTGAGATCTCTCCCCTCTGAAGCAGCTGGCAGAGCATGGAGGGGTGTCCTTTTAACTCCGAGGCTTATCTGCACATAACACACATCACAACCTCAAGCTTCACACATCCTGACTTGTTAGCAGGGAACATGAATGTCCCCTTGAGCATGAGAAAACCGCCCAGGGAGCTCCAGAAACCGTCCCTTGAGGTGGAGCGGGGCGTTGGGCGCCCGGGCACTGTTGAGATGCACTCTCCCTACAGAAGTGAAGGGCCATCTGAAGGTTAAATGCCCCATACTGGTGCCGATGGATGGATCAACATGCCAGTTCTGTACTTGCTGGTCTCACTGGCTCCCAGAAATCCCCCTTCAGTTCTGTTTTTACACAGGGGAAGTTTTCTGTGACTCAAATAATGTCCTTTCAGTTCCTTTTTTTTAAAAGGAAAATTCTTACTCTCAGTAGTTAAACAGTTTGATAGTGCCCTGGTTTGCTCAGGCAGGCTTAAAACTTCACAACAAAGCATTTTATTAATTGGAAAATGCAGCTAAATGGGATCCTAGCTAAGTGCAGGAGGGTTTCTGGGACAGGATAAAGAAGAATTTGCTCTTCAAGGGAAGAAAACATTTCAATGTCATATTTGGGACCGCTTCTGCACTTTGTTTCATCCCAAATGAGAGGGTATTAGCAAAGCAGAACCTGGACAGGATATTTCAGTGTTAGCAAAACATGACATTTTAGTGGTCCCCAAAGTGCTTTTCATCTCCTGCCCTAAGCCAGGCTCTAGAGAAGCCGGTTGTGCATGAACTGGTCTGCTCACCTGACTGCTCTCCTTGCACAGTGTGAGTACCCTCTCCTCATTACCTCTGTGCTCTCTTCCACGTGACAGAAGGCAGCCACCCGGCTGCATGCTGAATTGCTCTAAACAGGGAGACAAGTCCCTGGGTGTGTGTGTATCGCTTCCTCTTCTCCAAAACCTATTTGTACGAGGAAACAAGCAAACAAAAAAATGCACAGAGCACAAATGCAATACAGCCTCATCCACCAACTTACTGTGTCTTGCTCAGCTCTGTAGAGTCTGCCTAGGTCTCTTCTGGCTGCATTTTGTGATGTTTTGTGGCTAATTTCACCTGGACACAGTTTCCTTATTTCAGTGCCAAATCACTGCCCCCAGACTTTGTAAAATAGATCTGTTTGGTATTTTACCCTTCCTAAAGGCTTAGAAGATGGTAGCAATGTAGCACATGGGAAGAATTTTTTTGCAGAGGATCCTGTTCTGCCGGTGCAGAGTCATTTGTCAAGGACAATAGCTGTTGGCAGAGCATTAATATGACAGAATCAGGCATGCTGCCAAGGAAAGCAAATTCTTTTGTGGTTTATGCAATGTTTTCCTGGCGTGTCAGCTTGAGATCACCATTGACGGCGAACTGAAAACTGCCTTTCACCATTAGTAGCAAAAAAAAAAAAAAAGACTAGTCAGCAAAACGGATAACGGGCTTCACTGAAGCCCCAGTGCAACAAAAGCAGGTTGGGTAGATCGTGTGTGTGCGTTTGGTTTGTGTGTGTGTCTCACAACAAACCCTCTGTGTTGGACGAGCCCTGCATGTTAGCCGACAAAGGTTCACCCTCTGCAAAAAGGAGGTTGGCGTGAGGTCCTCTTTACAGTGACTTCTAAGAAAACTTGGAGATGATGCCGATTGCATGAAACAAGGGGTCTTTCAACTTCAGAGATTTTGACTACAGGCCCATCTTTGTACTTGGAAATTCTGCCTGCTTGTTGTTCCAGGGATCATGGGATTATCTAAATTGGCTTTAAAAAGCTGACTTGCTTTTGCACAAGAGATCTCCTGGCATTTAACAAACTAAATGGACAGTTGCAAGTGAGGTCCATGAAGTTTCAATTATTTCTTGAGATGTCTGAGTTAGGAAGAACAGCACTTATTGATTCTCATCCTGTCATTCATTCACGGGAAGTACCCATGAATGCTTGGAGAAAGATTCTGTCTGAAAGGCTAAATGCCTGTAAAGGTTTTCATTCACAGAAGGAATGAGCTATGACCATGCCAAGGCGTTAGTGATATCTGTGACTTACCTCATCTGACATCACAACCTGATTGCTCTTATCTCTAGACACTTGTCACTTCTAACCTTATTGCTCATTTTTGGTCTCCTAACACTTAAAGGGTCTGCTTCCTCTCTACTTAAACGTGCACTAAAATAAGGTAAGACAAATGAATGGTACTTTATTTCTACATCAGAATGTCCACACTGATTCATTGTGTGTGTCCACACTGATTCATTCCAATTCATTTTATCTTAACACCCTTATGTCAGAAGGTTCTTTCAGAGTGTCCTGGGGAAACCAATCTGCTGGTATCAGCTGAGGCTTTTGAGGCTGCCCCCCATACAGTATGTCCTGACAGCCAGAGACTGGAAATGATGCTGCCTGATGTAGCGGATCTCATCATTGGGCAACCTGCTTCCAAATCCATGGAAGAGCATATGCCACCAAAGGATTATGACCTGAAATGCCACATGCAGACTACGCACATGGAATGAAAGTGTGTGTCCTCGGAACTTGTAGCCAGGAGGCTGGTTCCTTGCTCCGGCTGCTTGTACAGCGGTAGCACAAGCTGCTGTAAGCTGCAGCCCTCTCTTCAGGGAAAGGCCGTATGCTGCAGAACATGAGCTTTAGATTGCTGAATCAGCAGAAACCTGTTTTTTTTCTACCTCTCTCTAGCTGCCTGGAGTTTCATAGAAAAATGTTTTTCAGACAGCACCGAAGCATTTCCTCTTCAGCCGGAGGTTCCTGTTTTGCTTACGTGGTCTGTCTCCATGCTTTGTGCTGCCCCCTCCTTCCCCTTCCCTGTCTGGAAGGGCTCTTGCTTTTTGCACCTCTGGTGTCAATGTGCTCAGTGCGTGAAGAGAATTGCAACTCTCCCTCCGTCACCCAAAAAATAACCCTCTCAAACACTGAATTCTCTGCACAGCTGAATATCAAGGTGGTTTCATAGGATGAAAATAAAAATTTCCCGAGGCTTCCAGCAGATTTTATAATTTCATTGCCGAGCCTTTATCTCCAGATACTTCATTTGATAAGGGAAATGTACTGTTACAAAGAGGACTTGCTTGGACTAGCAGGTGTTTGTGTCTCTTGGGTGCAAGTGTACAGAGTGACTTTGAGTTCAGAAAGCATGAAAGACCCTTCACCCTGGCTCAAGGTATTGTTCTTAATTGGGTGACTTTGCTTTAGAAATAATAATGTTTGCACAGCACTGGGTGGCACATAACATGCTAACCTGTGTGACCGGGAGACTGCCAGCAGCTCCGCTATCTGAGGTTGGGCAGATCATTTAGTGTAGCCATGTCCTGTCCAGAAAGCATATCAAGAGCTTAGAAGGGAAGATTATGCTATAGTTACGAAGTGACTCCGCTGCTCTGAGTGACTCTATGGCTGCCTATGGCATGGAGCCCCAACTCTGGGGAGGAATCACTTAACATTGGCTACAGCTGCCTGTGTTTTAGCCCAAGAACCCTGCCATAGACTTTGTAACCTGTATAAAATACCACACGAACCCTGCCAAAGACTTTGTAACCTGTATAAAATACCACACAGGACAGCCGGCAAGCTGGTATGAAGGGATAAAAGAACGTGATTTTGTGCTGAGAGCCAAGAGCTTCAGGAAAAAGAGAAGCTGGGACTACCACCTACAGGTGTGCTGCGCTAAAGGGACTCAGTGATGTGATTCAGTCCAGATCTGTTTTACATTACTAAAAAAATGCTTTTCACCAAAGATGGAGTCCGTGAGGAAGAGATTTTGGAAATAGCACTATTTGGTTTCAGTGTCTGGACGGGATGTGTAAGGGTTTCTGCTCGTTTTCACCCAGTATGCAGTCAATCTTGCTGTAACTCCCGGTATAATTGTGTGAGTGCCTCTTTAAATGCCTGCCTGCCTCCAGAGCAAGGATCAGTCAGGGCCCTGCATCTGACCCGTGAACAATATAAAGGGGCAAAGGAAAGTGAGCAGCTTTCTTGCTCCTTTTTTGTGGTGAGTCTGCTCGTGGGAGATAACGTTTCTTCGTGACTTTATTCTCTTCTCCTGTAAGGTATTTGTGTAACTTCTTGTTGTATATAAATGCAAGCTTGTGCAGTGCCTTCAGACTCTGCATCGTAGCACCAATGCTCACTGCAGTTGGTTCTCAAACAGTATGTTCACTGGCCTGTATTTTGGTTATATTTGTAACTGAAAATTGCTCCATTGAAACCTTAAATTGTGTAAGCAAGAGCGCTTCAGTACGATAATCCTAAGGATCCTGTGTTCATTTTAGGGGCAAATCCTAAAATTCGGGCTACCGGTTTCATTACCACTGGTACCTGGTGCCTGCTACCCCTTCAGCAGAGCCTGCAGGAGGCATCTGTGTTTATTCCTGAACTGGAGAGATTTTGCTTAACTGACCTGTACTAAGCACTTGGGAACAGCTGGACTTGTTACTGAAGCCGCTGAAGGTTGTTTGTGTATAGCGTTCTGTTGTTCCTGAAGCAATGAGGACGGTGGCCTTCAGCAGAGGTAATAAAATAAACTAACGAATAGAAAACCCTAGAGAACATGTGTACTAACACAGGTGTTGGCTTGGGATTTACTATGGCCCTGAATTAGACAGCCCCTCTCCTGGGGGGAGCACTGCACCATGAGATTAGTGAGGTGGCACCTAAGCCATGAGGTGACTTGTGCCTCAGAGCAGGGTGGCTGTTAATGCTGATAAGCAACTATGGCATGCTGTTCCCTCCAGGGCTCCAGGTAGGGCTTGTGCTGTAACTTATCTCTGGCAGAGGGACAACTAGACTGCACTTAACGCAAGGCAGAAATTTCCCTGGAGGACTTATGTAAGTAAGGAGCAAATGACTTGTACTTCAAAGTAACAGTGCTGCAGGGACAAAGCTAAAGGAGCTCAGAATGGCAATCAGGGAGTTACTCACACCTTTGATGTATCCTTATCTTATCAGGATATGCAGATAGAAGGCCTCCGTACAGGCTGGCCAAGCAGAAAGTTGTTGGTTGTGTAAAAACTGAGTCGATGGGTCTTGGTTCCTTAAGGTGAGTGAGTCCCAGAGGACTTTAATCCTAGAGCATTAAAAAAATAAAGTGACGTTGCAACCTCTGAACTGTAACTCTCTGCTGTAAAGCAGCAGATACAAGTAGATGGGGCAAAGGCCTGGGTTGGGATACACGCAGCATGTTGCACCCTTGGGGATGTTGCAAGTCCTCCCAGTTTCTGAAGTTCGAGGTCACCATCTCCAAACTCAGGTGGCTGCTCTTTGTAAACAAGATCCTGATCCCCTTGCTTCAGTTATTCCAGAAGAGCCAGCTCTGTGGCTGCCTGCCAGCCAAGGGACTGGATTGTGCTATGCTGGAATTGAGCAACCCACTCTTCAGCCTTCAGGACAGGGAGACTTGTCTTTAGGCTTCTTGAGGCACTTGCTCTTGAATCTGTTTGCTTGTTTCAACCCTCCAGAGGAGAAGTGGTTAATGGGGGGATAACCACTAGAAGGCTTTACTTTTTTTTTCCGGTTTTGTTTGTTTTTTTTTTTTTTTCCCTACATTATCTGCTTAGCAGCTGAACCAGGGAGGTTCTGTCCACCTTTGTGCCTTTGTGATGCTGCCACCCTTACTCTGTTACAGGCTGTGTCTGTGCCACCTCTGGGGATAGCTGTTTTTTTGGGAGACAAAATGGGCCTTGGAGCAACATCACTTGTAGACACGTTACAGTGCTCTTCTTTAAGTATCCTAAGCTTGCGGTGGTTTATTTCCATGATGTCAGGAATTGCCTCATTATGTTTGTTAGAGGTCTGTTGTTTCTTCATCTATACGCTATCAATATTCTAATCTTGTACTATAATATCAACAGCAACTTTGGGAGTGACAGTCCACCAAGAAAGGGAGATATCTTACTAGTTCTCTATTGAAATTATTTTTGAAGGAATAGCAGTGGGACCTTAATGATCAAGGAAAAGTAATGTACTGCTGAAATTAATTTTACTCAATTTACATGCTCAAGCCAAATTCTCAAATAGAGAAATACGTAACGTTGCCCTTTCTTTCCTTCAAAAAGGGAAAAGCCCACAAAAAGATGCCTCATCTAGGTTAAACCATTTCCCAGGAAGAGATGGCATACATCTGAAGCTACCTTCTGAGCATAAGGATGGGCATTGTGTGCTTTATTGCCACAGAAGCACAGCCTTCTGTCCGAAGTGTACTTTTGACAGATACCATGCAGGGCTTGGCAGCCTGATATGGGAGGTGCTCTCACTTGCCCTCCGACCTTCTATGTGAGAAAAAAGGATGGTTAATCAGAGCACTTCTGAAAAGAGAATGTCCTGGTTATCTATGTTCTTTCAGATCAGCTTAATTTTTCAAGTGCCCTCCAAAGATAGCACAAGTGACTCTTGAAACCACTGTGTGATCGACTCTTGAAACCACTGTGTGATCGACTCTTGAAACCACTGTGTGATCGACTCTTGAGCTTATGGTTCTTTCTCTGGTTGCCTTGGCCTTTGACAGCTGAATTGGACCAGAAGCTCTCAGTTCTACTGGGCATTGAGTTCTTGGCTAACCACTAAGCCCAAGCAGCCAAGTTTATATGGGGAGTCGAGAGCCGAGGGAAAGGCTTGATACCTGTTGCAGTGCAGGGTACAGAATCCCTGCCTCAAAGCCTCTAATTTTAAGGCTTCTAATTTCTGTCAGCTCAGGCTGTCAAAGAGCTTCAATAGTTTATTTTTCTCCCTTTGAATTGTAAGGGAAAAGGCCTTCCCTTCCAGTTTGTTGAATCAGTGAGTCCAGTACAGGCTGAATTAGTGGCATGGCACTCGAGTGGTTAACAGGCTTATATTCCCATCCGCATGGGAAAATGACTGTTCCTCTAAAGCTGTTGCTCTGTGCAATAGGCCGCTGTCCTTCCTGACTCTCTGCATCCGGCAGTAACTTCCTCCCTTCAGATAAAGTGAAGTTTATCTATAGAATTCTTAGTAACTGGAAGAACAGGCGAGAGGGGCAGTCATGAGATCTGCTGGTAGGAGCTAGCCGCACACAAGTGAAGCTGAGCACGCCTTCCCTCACCAGTGCCCAGAAGAACAATTTCCTCTTCTAAAGGGGAAATTGATGTTGGGGTCACCCAGCTCTAGGTTCTCACGCACAAGGTTGTCATGCAAAAAAAGTTTAAAGCAGCATGTTAAATTCGATGCAGCAGAAATGTTAACACTGCTGTCTCAGACTTGGTTTGTATACTGACAGTGGGGTCAATAAATGAAGAACTTTGGGGCTCATGTTCTGCTTTGTTACATTTGGATTTTGTGACATGTTTTATAGACCTTAAAATGCACTGCTTTAACCACATATATAAGCACAAATTATATGTACATGAACTGTGCACTTAGCTTCTGGTCATACTGTTTGGTCAGGAGTCAAAGGTAGGGTTTCTGGATGATGGTACAAGTTCTTTGTGGTTCCAGCTTTAAATTATGCTCTGAAGGACTTCCCTGTGTGTTTGTGCCTATTTGGAGGCATTTCAGTACTAGGTAAAGAACATTGGCTTTTCATTACAGAAGGGAAAAAACTGAAAAGGAAAACAGTTTCAAAATGCTATATAACATAAGTAAGATTATTTGGAAAATGGATTTTAGAGTTGCTTTGCTCTGGTAGTGGCATGGGCTGCCTGAACCCTCAGGACTCATGACCTGCCTTTGGTGAGCCAGACAGTTGGAACCTATTTCCTCTTAGTTCTCCACCTCCCATATAGAAACAAATTATTGTCTCTAGTCATGTTCCGTGTCCTCACCAGGAATTTCAGTTTGGTTCTGTATTCCTAGGACCATTGGGTCCTCTTTGCAGATCTTTAACAGATCATATGTCACTTAACACTAGTCTGATTCTGCCACCTCTTCTCTGTGAAGACTATCAACTCCTTGAGACAGGTGTTTCTTCTGCTGTGATAGAGCCTTAATGTCCCTCTAAAGTAGTAAGTTGTCTTAAAAAAGGTAATTTACTTGACGGAAAGAGAGTGTAAATCAAACAGTGGTGTTCTGGTATTGCTCTTCTATGTCTGTCAGAAAACGAGTGGCTTTGTTCTGATGATCGAGCACTCATACTCATTTTCTGATAGTGGTATGAAGGGTTGTACATGACATGGTGTTGTGCAGTGGATGATCAGTACCTGCTGCACCAGGTGCTATACATGGCAAAAAGAGTAATTAGATAGTAAATAGCTCTGAGGTCCCTGTGGCTGTGCTCCAACGCTAACAAATGTCCATTGTTCTCTACTGTCTGACAAGCTGAAAGCACTTTAGTGGGGACTATGAAAGGGTCTCTCTCTCCACTGCCCCTAATAATAATGAAAGTGCAGGACCCTGAAGTCTTTGAGACACCTGTGAAGTGTGAGTTCACCTTTCCAGCCACACTTCATAAGGGCCTCACCTCTGCCGGCAGTCAAGGTAGGGACTTTGGTTGGGTCAGTGTCAATCCAAAGTGGGAAGGAAGCCAATGGGCAGCTTGTACTTGTTCTTTTTGTCCCTGGGTAGGCTGGATTGGTGAGTTACTGAAGAGGGAGGGGGAAGAGGTAAGAAATGAAAACAGCTCTAACCAGCTGGAACTAGATCTCCCCTAGCTGGACAGTTACAATTTGTCACACAGAAACAATGCCTAACTGTTTGCCTTGCGAGTAAACACGATGGGAACAAAGCCTCAGCTGTATGTGTGTGTGCTTGTGAACCTCCTTGCACTTACTTTACTGGCTGTCCACGTGCTGGTCAGTGTGTGGCTTGGATCTTTCATCAAAGACAAAAGGAGAAGGATGGGCAGGCAGCGACAGGCAAACATAACCCTTCCACGCACCGGGAAACCTCCCGTTTGTCCATGCTGGGCCTATGTATGTCTGAAATAGATTTCTGCATGTAGTCCCACATGCTAGTAAAAGCGAAGTTGGAAGTAAGCTCAGAATAATTAGGACCAGCTGGAATTACCCCGTGGAGCTCTACAAACAAAACAGCTATCCTAGTGAGGCTTATGAGCATAGCTAATTTGGTTACCAACATGGTCATTAGGACTGCATGGCAAGAGAGGGTGCAATTAGCAGCTTGGTGCTGCCTTTACGTGTGCTGCAGCGCTGTTCAGCTGCCCACTGTATCCCCTGACACGCTGGGGAGCTGCTTTGCTGCCTTCATCTGAAATTCCCCTTCAATTTTGTGCAAGGGAACATCTCAGCCGTTTATCTTCATCTAGTAAGGCGCAGAGCTGGGGCTGGTGATAGAGAATCTGCTCCCCTGCTTCCTTGCTCTTGGCTCACAACACAGCTACTCTGTTCTGATTGTGAAAGCTGGAGACAGTGAGGTTGATGCTCTATTTTCCAATGTTGTTTTCCACTGTGGAGTCTCAAAACAGTAACAATATGTAACTCGTTTGTCACTGCTCCTAGTGATGGGAGGGAAGAATGAGGGGAATGTGTCCCATGGTGCCAGACTGAACTGGAAACAGAACAGTGAAGTTCTGGTGAAATGAAATAAATTTGTTTAATTAGCCTGTCTGCTCTCTTAAAATTATTTTCTTTGTGTCAGTTTGTCCAGGCTAAATGACATGAGGGGGAAGAACTGATGTATGTCTAGCAGCATCTGGAAAGTGATGACATTAGGGAGGGAAAAGAGGTGGTCAGGGAGTGGTGAAGTGCAGAATGGGGAACAGAAATGCTGGAATGAGAAAAAGAAGTGATGGAGATTGGATGCTCAGTTTGTTCACTTGCAGACAGTGAAGGATTTCTCACTCTGGGAAAGACAAGATGACTTGATGCTTCAATCAGGATACAGCACTGAGCACAACATGTAAAGAAGCTGCCCTCCCCACAGGTGCAGGGACAGGCTGTGTGATTAAGTCCCTGCAAATGGAGCATTAAAATCCTCGCTCATTTTCTGTCTGCTTTCCAAGATCCCTGAGGAAGCTGAAGCACTATGTTCCCTAGTTATGCTTTAGCTATTCTCTTAGAGCCTTTCAGTGCTGAGGTCTCTGCTACAACCGTGGTCTCCTCAGCTGCCACCTTTCGGTCTGTTCTGACCATGAAGACGGTGCCAAATGGCAGCATAAACTGATCCTTGGCTCACAGTACTTGGCAAACCAACCCTGGAACTGATTAGCCTTTAACTTCACTTATCTGCTTAACAGCCCAGCTCTCTGAAGTAAGAGATTGGCAGTGGCGCCAGTAGGCTCAGGAAGGTGACACTGTATTGGCTCATACCGAGTCTATATCCAAAAGGTTTCCTTTAGGGGTATAAGGAACGCGCTTCACCAAGGCTGAAGAATGAATGGCTTATTTCCTGATGTGCATGGGACAAAGCTTGCCAATATCCAAAGGCAAGTGAGGTTTTTGAAGCCCTGTATGATGAAACAAAGGCCTGGGAGCATGGGTATGCTTTAATGGGCTATAAAAAGTTCCCAGCACTAATGAGGCTAACGTTATGTTGTGTGCACTAACCAGGGCCCAAGCTTGTTATCTTAGAATTCAGGAGATGCAGCCACAGTGCTCAGGCAGCGAAGGAGTAGTCCTTGATCCATCCGACACAGGTCCTTCACAGTGCACCTCACTAAGTTCCCCTTAGGTCAGCCCTATCCTTTAAGGCACCTGCATCCTTTTTCCAGCCTGTGTGTTGCAAGGCTGGAGCTGTGCGGGCTGGGGATTTTGCTTGGTTGATCATTGTGGAAAAAGCAAAAAGCTTTTGAAAACTTCCAAATTAAAAGAGGTAATTGTGTCAGAACCAAGAAACAGGGCATTGCCAGGCTCCTGTCATTGAGGGGAGCAAGAGCAGGACAGGGGAGGAGGGGGACATGGAGAAAGAGCACAATGGCAGCTAGTGGCGAATCCTGGTGTGGAGCAAGACTGTCTCCTGGCAACGGGTGGCAATCGGTGGACAGAGCGAGAGGAGCCTGAATGAGGCGCCAGGGTCCATTTCAAGTGTTTTGGAGAAATTTGCTGTTCACTTATTGCAGACCTGCCTAGTTTATTAATAACGCTTCCTTCTGATGTAATCCTCCCTGCTACAGAAGTGCTGACAAGAAGCGTATGTAGGGCACAGATCTGCCCGGGGAAGAGTTGGGCAGCGCTTTTGCTTGGCCCTCTTCTGGACCTGTTCCTTGGCCGTGACGCTGCCAAGCGTTTGGTTGCCATGCCAACTTTTCAGCATTAAATCATAATCTAAGCACAGCAGGAGGCCAAAAGCCTTTTCAGGTCTAGCTCCTGCTCTCTCCCCGTTGATCGTATAACTGGTGGTGTGAGCAGGACTGGCTGGACGCTTTGATGGCTTGTCATCAACAGCGCAGATGAAAACTTACCAGCAGGAAAATGACAGTTCCCTTTGGGAATAGGTACAGAAGTTAACGGGAGTTACGGCTGGAAGATTTCTGGCTCCCCAGCTCTGCCACCTGTCTGAAACCAAGCCCTCTCTGTCACTCAGCTCATGGTGCTCCACTGACACGAGCTGCTCTCGAGTGCCAGGGGAGCACTGTTGCTGAAAACCTGCTCGCGTGCAGCTGAGCTAGGAAGGGATTCCATTTTCCAGGGTCACCGCCTTCATTAATGCCTGTTTAGCATTAAGTAAGACTGTTACTGGACTATTAAAGATGTACTTCAGATTGTCAGGATCAAGGTCTTAATGCAAGAAATACTCTGTTGATAACGATGTGTATTAGATCATTAAAACGTTGAAATAAGTTGAGTGCATAGTTCATGTGTATTTCCCTTCCATAATGGGCCAACAAAGAGGCACGTAGTAATGCTGAAATGGCTCAAAACGAAGAATCTGCTCTGGGAATGAAAGAACTGAAAGGATGGTTAGGAAAGTAAGTAAACTCAGTAAGTTTGCAGATGACACCAAACTAGGCAGGAGTGTTGATCTGCTTGGGGGTCGGCAGGCTCTACAGAGGGACCTGGACAGGTTGGATCAATGGGCCAAGGCCAATGGGATGAGGTTTAATAAGGCCAAGTGCCGGGTCCTGCATTTCGGTCACAACAACCCCAGGCAACGCTACAGGCTCGGGGAAGAGTGGCTGGAAAGCTGCCCAGCAGAAAAGGACCTAGGGGTGTTGGTGGACAGCCGGCTGAACATGAGCCAGCAGTGTGCCCGGGTGGCCAAGAAGGCCAACGGCATCCTGGCCTGTATCAGGAATAGCGTGGCCAGCAGGAGTAGGGCAGTGATGGTGCCTCTGTACTGGGCACTGGTGAGGCCTCACCTCGAGTGCTGTGTCCAGTTCTGGGCCCCTCACTACAGGAAGGACATTGAGCTGCTGGAGCGTGTCCAGAGGAGAGCCACCAAGCTGGTGAGGGGTCTGGAGAACAAGTCACACAAGGAGAGGCTGAGGGAACTGGGCATGTTTAGTTTGGAGAAGAGGAGGCTGAGGGGGGACCTTGTTGCCCTCTATAACTACCTGAAAGGAGGGTGTAGAGAGGTGGGTGTTGGCCTCCTCTCCCAAGGGAATAATGGCAGGACCAGAGGAAATGGTCTAAAGTTGGGGCAGGGGAGGTTTAGATTAGATATTAGGAAGAATTACTTTACTGAGAGAGTGGTCAGGCACTGGAACAGCCTGCCCAGGGAGGTGGTGGAGTCGCCATCCCTGGAGGTATCTAAGAAACGTGTAGACATGGCACTTCAGGGCACGCTCTAGTGCCTGAGATTGTTGGGTTGTGTCTGTTTGTGGGTGGGGTGGGGTGTGGTTGTGGGCGTTTGGTTTGGTTTTAGTGTTGGTGTTCTGGGATTTTTTGGGTGTGGTTTTTTTGTTTGTTTGTTTTTTGGTTTTTTTTGTTGGTTGGACTCCATGATCTCAAAGGTCCCATCCAACCAAAAATATTCTGTGATTCTGTGAAACCTCTGAGCTCTGTTTTAGCCAGACAGGATTTCATGTTATTCTTATCATGCAAAGGTAGCTGAACATATATCATAATATAACTCTGAGCTTGTAAGAGCAGGCTGCTTAGTAAGTGAGGGGTAAACCACTGAGTGGACTCGCAGCAATTCCGATGAAAAAGCACTTGGTTTAAAGTAAGGCTGTGTTTTGCAGAGAAGAGATGGGACCCGAGTTCTCCCACCCAACTACATTTTTTAACTGTTTGCAGCAGAAAGCTTTTTGTTTGTTCCTTTAATGAAACTGAATACCCACAGCTCAGAAATTATCAGGTGCATCAAAACACAGGTCAAAAATAGAGAAGCATTATTAGACAAACTTTGTCAGGAGAAGCAATTTGACTGGCCCTGTCTAAGCCTTAGGATTTCCATCTGAGGTGTCAGGCATCACTGGGGAGCATTGCATAAGAAGTCTCTATTTTTAAAATACTTCAGCTCTCACCCTTAATTTTTGTATTTGTTTTTGTTTTTTGTTTTTGTTTTGTTTTGTTTTCAATTCAAAAATTAATGGAAGATTTCTCTTTGCCTTCCTCTGGTATCACAATATTGGTGTGAAGAGCATCCCAGCAACACAATTACATTAAGTTTTTAATTTTGCTGTAGAGAAATAATCAAACATAGAATCATAGAATCATAGAATGTTTAGAGGTGGAAGGGACCTTAAAGATCATCGAGTTCCAACCCCCCTGCCAGGGGCAGGGACACCTCCCACTAGAGCAGGTTGCTCAAAGCCCCATCCAGCCAACATGACTTGGGCTGTTCTTTCCCTGCAGTGTGGAGTGGAAGCAGAGCTATTTTCCCGTTTACTGTGACGTCGTTCAATAATGATCAACATGATTTCCATGTCAATCTGCCCTAGATTTTACCTGATTTTCTACTTCACTAACTTTGCTAAATCTGTATTTGGAACTAAGGACAGTGTTGGGTAATGCCTGTGCAAGAAAGAGCAACAGCTGTCCTGGCATTCCAGAGACTTCCTTCTCTGTTGTGAGGGAGATAGGCTCCTGGGTAGCTGAGGGAGCCTGCTGATGCTGTTGAACCAAACAGAAAAAAGGTGATGCTGTATCTAAGTCTGTGAAGGACTGAGGGAAAACTGAATCCTATAGGTCAGGGGTCCTGAGTAAGTTTTTGTGTGCTGACTGAGTTTTTCTGCTGTTTGACATGCAGAGAGCACACGTGTGTTGCAGTCCAGTTGATGGTATTTGTTTCCAGCTTACAGACTGTGTGCCATACACCTGACCCTCCACTACCCCTTATGCTGTCATTTCAACCTGCTCAAAGAGGGGGCACAAAGCACTCGGGCCACTTTATGCTCCCCCTGTGCTCCAGCAGAGCCAAATACCTTTCACTGGCATGATCTGGCATGGTGGAAAGCACTGGAGAATCTGGCCCTTGTGCTGTGGGGAATAATGATCTTTTCTTTTGCTCTCTTGTCCGAACTGTCATCTTAGATGTAAACAGAATGAGACGAAGGACTGATGAATACATAGGACAGAAGGGTTAAGTGAGTGTGTGTCAGATGTTACCACTCTGATCCAGATAAATTTTCATGCCTCTGTGCTGGTACAAATGACTATACAAAAAATAAGATGCACCACTAGAGGACAAACCTGTTAAATACCAATACTCACAGAAGCCTAATATTTAAGGTCAAATGCGAACTGCTAACTTTTGGACCTGGCCTGCTGCCTTGGGTCACTGAATTCATGCCATGTTTACAATGAATACTATACTTAACTTGTTCTCACTCTCCAATTCTGTTCAAGAATATGCTAGTAACTGCTGCATTGAAATATCAAACTGTCCTGCAGGCATCAAGTGAAAGGGAGCCTAACACTGCATCTTTACCAAATGGCACCTTTTATTTAAGGTATTGGTAAATGAAAGGGCTCCGTTTGTCCCTAAAAAGGAAATAAGAGTCATGCAAAATACAGGATCCTCTAAAGGACATAATTCCCACACTGGTAGATGACACTGGGAGAGTTTTTTTAAGAACAAATACTGTGGCAGTTTACAAGAGCTCTGGTTGTGAACCAGGACCCATTGTACTGGCTGCTATACCAACACAGAACAAAGACAGTGCTTTGAGTGTCCAAACAGTTTGGTTTTGAAGCTAAAAATACCTATTCAAAGGTTCCAAAGATGCTCTCACTTAAACACATGTTCTTAAAGAAAGTACTAATTATGTGGTGGATGTTAACTGTAAAGGCACATGTTGGGAAGCTCTGATTTCATGCTCTCTAGATAAGTATAGTTCAGTAGCTTGGACATGATTTGTTCCCTTCAAAAACAGAAACAGTCTAGTGAAGCATAAGTTGCAAAAGGATTTGGTAGTTTGATCATAATTGCAAGTGAAAGCTTGCATGCTAGTTGTACATATATTTTTATCTCCCTCAGCTTTCATCTATGATCTACAAAGGGTTTCAAGCAAAATAGTAATTTCTGTTTGACTCTGTATTCCACCTGTACTTTTATACTGTTAATCTTGACATATTTCAATGAATATTGAATTATTAACATATTTGATGTATTTTAATGCAGTACATAGAGTTTTTTATTACATGAATTAAGGGGGATTTTGACTTCAAATGCTTGAAGTCATAATTGCCAGCCCTTGCATGTCATTGTGTAGTTCTTCAGTGCTTGTCTTACAGACTAACCTTCTGTGTTAATACACCGATAAGAAAACCATAGCTACCATGTTAAAAAGAACAAGGCAAAAAGGTTCAGAAATGTGGCTGATGCTTACCTTCAGGGCTCCAAAATCAGAAGAGTGCTAGAGGGAAAAAATCCCTGAATTTTTATTAATGTTGTTTAATTGTTGTCTTCAATGACTGTGTTCTGAAACGTTGATATTGGCAGTACATGAATGTGAGCCCCTGGAAGAGACCGCTTGGAGTTTTGCCACAGCTTTTGGCACAGCAGAGTCAGGCTTTGGCCATGGCTGACTCTTCAGGACAAGGTTTCCTACTTGACTTTAATTACTCTTCAGCTGTTGTGCAGCATAACAGGGTACTGAAAATACAGTGAGAAATCAGAGGAAATACCTGTACTGCAGCATGGAGTAACCACTGTTTGGACTCATGCGTGTACGTTGGAGATCACATATCACAGCTGGTCTGCACTCTTCTTTATTTTCCTGGCGTCCAGGAGACGGTCTGTGCAGCCCCTAAAGCCAGAGAGCAATCTGGGTTACTCAGCCCTGGTTTGCTTTGGGGGAGAATTTCCAGGCAATGTGCTAGGCAAACGCGCAGCAACCGGCTGTGATTGTGTAGAGGTCTTAAGCAGCATGAGGGAAATGCTCAATTTTTCAGTTTCATGACTGGCTGGAGGCATGGCTGGCAGTGTGAGGGTCTCCTCACTTGCAGACCAGTGTCCTGTCTCCCAGTCAGCCCCTACTTCTCTTCTACTCCTACTTCTTTGAGTCAGGGTTCCCATGAACTTAAACAGGAATGCTGCAATAAAGAGGCAGACACTGTGGAGAGGGAGGTGGGGGGTTTTCTTACTGTATAAAAAAAGAAATGTCACCAAGCAAAAACTCCATCAGAGCAAAAAAGGAAGTGAGAAGGAGATTGCCTTTATGTAGCAGCTCTGTTGCTCTGTTTTGCAGAGATGTTGGCATGATTACAGAAGTGTAAGGAGGATCAAAGAGGCAGTCTTGCAGATGACAGCAGCTCTTGCCAAATCCTACTTCTTTATAGCCTTTGCTTCAGGGAACTCTGACAGCAGCTAAAGCTCTCTACTTATCAGGTGGTAGGTTAAAGGAGAACTTGTCTTGCAGGCTTCACGCTGTAAATGCAAGTGCTTTCTTTGCCTGTGGAGTGTGGTGCCTGCCTTAAAGGTTATAGACTTTTATACACCTGATTACAGGGACAACTTAGATAAATTTTCCTGGAGGACTAGGGCTCCTGGACATGGGACCTTCAGGAGAAACAGGATGACAAGCAAGAGGCACCAGGAGGCAGAACTGTCCTGTGGGACAGGGCTATTTGAGTGGTTGGCCATTGGTAATCCATCACTATAGCTAGCTTCAGGACAAACTCTCAGATCTCACGGGGGCAGAGCCAGGCAGAACTGCCACAAGCTTTAGCTAGAAGTTATCATAACCCTCGGTGTGAAAATGGAACAGATCTGTCAACAGAAACGCCATATCAGTAAGGAACCACGGGTAACCTGGATGACAGTTAGTATCTTGGTGGGCACAGGAGATGACTGCAACTGGTCAGACACCCATCCTGGAATGGGTAGGAATGCCTTGCCCAAAGAGGCCCCAGTTAGCAGTACTGCTGCACCTCACATCACTAAGAGGCAGTCCAGTACCAGCTGGAGGAGGGGGTTTTGCAGCATCATCTGTAATGAAACAGTTGAGCTACATGGAGATGGGACGATTTTTGTTTTGTCAGGCAACATGGCTGAAAAAGGACTGTCTCTAGCTGGGTACGGAGTGCTCGCTGTACATTAAGTTCCAGAAGGCTTTTTTGGACAGCAGCTGTTGGAAATGTGTACCCGTTCTGTTTGTAAGTGCTTCCCTCTGTCTTTGCAGCAGCTGTCTGTGAGGCTGTTAGCAGGCAGCAGACACAGCCTGACCACAGAATGCTAAAGAGGGGCAACTTCCAGAGCAGGAACAGAAACACTGAAAACCACCAACGGATTCTCAGTGACACTCGCTTAGCAAAGAGGAAGCCATCCTTGGGCAAGGCTCTGTACTCTGTCAGCCAAGCCAGGAAACAAGTCCGTTTTTCAGCCCTTGCAAAATGCTGTGCGGCACTGGACCTGACTGGTTCAGGTGGGAGTGGGAGGACAGCACGTAGGCCCGGTAGCGGTGCTGGTCTAGGTTCTACCTGAGCCACACAGTGAGGAGTAGGTTGCATCTTAATTGTGCAAACTAATATCAGTGGACATATAATATCTCAATGGTAAGGCACATAAGGCTTTATTCCAGTTTGACACAGAAGCTGTAAATTGCAAAACCAAGCAGGTTGCCAAGCATTGTACAGGACACGTAACCTGTCAGACCCTCGGAAGTTAGCTGGTTCTTGCGGGATAGGTGGGGTGGTAATGAAGTAGTTAGATCCTCAGGGAAGGAGCAAGGGAGCACTGGGAAAATGCAAAATTCACTTGGAGAATGTGAAATAACCTAAAACTAATATGCTTGGTCTTGAGCTAGGGAAAGGAGGAGGAAGGGAGAGGCTGGACCAGCCAGGTAAAGGGGGAGTATAGGGCTGGTCAAGAACTGCATTCTAAAAACATACTTGCACCCTAGTTTTCATTTGTAGAGGAAAGGAGGAATTGAAGCTGCTCACCATTCTCAGCATTTCCTCTAGACTATAAGGCAAGTCCCAAAGGGATCTCACAAGCTCATCCTGTTTCTTCTCCTATCCCAGAGCAGGATTAACTACACCCGTTTGTCTAACCTGTTATGAAAACCTCCCTGTGCTGGAAACATCACCATCTCCCCAGGCAACTCATTCAATACTTAATTATCCTTGCAGCTACAAAATTTGTCCATGATGCTTAACCTAAATTTCATTTGGTATAATTTAGGTACACCTTTATCTGCCCTGATTAAAGGGACCATGGCTGCACAGACTTGCTATTTTTGTAAATAATAGACTATGTACTGACTCTGTCCTCTCTTTTCTGGGCTGAACCACTCCTTCCACTTGATATTTACTCACAGGCCCTGCGGTTTCCAGACTCCTGACGGTTCTCACTGACATCCTCTGGAGTTGATCCTGTTTGTCCACACTTCGTTTTGAAGTGCTACTTGGACACAGCACTCCTGTGGATATAGAATAGAGGGGAAGGGTCACTTCACACCTCTTGCACACTCTATTCTTGTTTAACAAGTGCTTGCCACATGTCAAAACCACACAATACAGCTGACTTGGGTCCCGTCTGATTTGCTGTAACCCCCTGAGCCCTTCCTGCAGAACGCTGGAGTGACCGGTTGCCTCCCTTCCCCTGCTCCACTGCAGTGAGTACTTTACTCTCATCTGTACCTACTGCCCCTCTTGTTTTTCTAGTCACACTTAAATCTAGTTCTTTTTTTCTTTCTGTGGTAGGCCTCCTGGCTCAGTGTCAGGTTTTACGGGCATGACCTCTTTTTTTTTTTTTTTTCACATTAAAAGTATTACCCAGGTTTTTTTGTGGAAATATGTAACAGCACTGGGACAGGAAAATACCCCTCTGGAAACTTGCAAAATACATTCTTCCATCAGGACAGTGAATTTTTAATAACTAGAGTTTTGTAGCAGTTTTTGCACTTCCATTAAGGTATTTTCCCATATGCTGTTTCTTTTGCTTGTTGAGAACATAAGAGCGCCAGGTCCTGGGCCAGAAAGGGAATGCTGCCCTGTCTTTACTTATCTGGACCCTCTCTATGGAGTTCCCAGGATATGATTTGTCGCAGCGGCTGCTTTCCAGGCAGCACTGTGCTGACTGACCCTCGCATGCCTACAGACTTCAACCTGTCAGGATTTTCCTGAGGTGTGAAAGCAGGAAAGCAGTTGTTTGGGGAGTCGTGGCTCTCTTCGCTATTCATATCCCAGCTGAACCTGATGGCAATTTTGGGGGGCTAGGAAAAAGTACTTCTTGGGCCACAGAGTGCACAACCTGACAAATAATTTGGAAATGCTATTGTGCAATAGAAGTATGAGGCCTTCTTTAAAGGTGGATTTGTCATAATGCAATGTACCAGGCCAGCCTGCTCTTCCGTCTCTAGAGATGTGAGTTAGTACAGATGTTGTAGCACTTCTTGCTGAACTGTGATACTAGTATTATTATTTCTCCTAAGCTTAAAATAAAAACACTGTGTGGTTGCCCAAACTAAATGGGAAGATGTCACTTTGCAGCATTTCTCAGCAGCTGGATCTGAGAGCAGTTTCTTTTTGTGGTTGCTGAGTAATGGGTTCAGCATTTCACAGAATCCTTGGAGTTTTTCTTAGCCAGTGTCTCAGGCTTCTCTAGAAATAAGTTTCTCTCTCCCAGCAGTCTGTCAATGAGGAAGAAGACCTTACGGGACTGGTGAAGTGGAGCCCCATCCCAGTCCCCTCTGTTACTGGAGTGGCTCTGGGTAAGAAAAAGGAACATGTTGGTTCCGTAAGAAATTCCCTGCCTTGTGCAGATCATTTATCACAGAGAGCTGTATGACCAAGGCCAGAGATGCCTATCTAGTGTGGCTGTGGAGTTAGGGTTTTTACCCTCTACCCACGCCCATGGAGCAGTAGGGAGGGATTTCATGCTTGTTTTGTCTTGCAGAGTAGGAGTGATATTCACACCTGCACCTACAAACCGACCGGTCCCAGGCTCATGGCTGGGAGGCACCCCTCCTCTGGAGACTCTCAAGGCTTTGATCATGGATGGGCTGGGTGGGGGGAAACGTGTAACAAAACTAATCTGTAGTGATGGGCATGTTCCTCAGCTCCACTTTCATATGCTGTTTCTGGCTGTGTGTTGTCCTGGGTTTCCCTTCTCTCCCTTCCCTTAACGCTGATGCAGAGATGTGGTATAGGACTGGATGGCGCTCACTTGCCAGGTCTTGCCCTATCTTGTTGGGGTGACAGGCAGCTCTGGCCTGTGTGCAACCCTAGGACTCTCTCCAGGTCCAGGAGAGTTAAAAGGTGGTTATGGGCTCGACTGACTAGTTTTCTTATAGGGAAGTACCAAAAAAATGCCAGAACCTTCCCTGTGCTTCCCAGTACTAGGAACTCTTCTTCAACCTAACACCGAATGCACGGTAGGTTGGACCTTGTGCTAATAAAGATGACTGTGAGAGGGGTGTGATGCAAGCAGTGCTAAATCTGAGTGTGCATTAAAAAAGCAGCACAACTGAGAGGACTGGCTCTGCTGAGGGGATGCTTCTGACCTCCCTCTGTAACACACTGTAGAGTAAACGTCTGCTCAGGGGCTCTGGAGCCGAGGGGGCAGGCTGTATCCTCCCTCCTGCCCCTGCCTTCCCTCCTCTATCTGAAGTGTGTGCTCCCCCAGCCAAATAAACTCGGAGATCAGCCATAAAGAAGGGAAGACAGCTATGAGTTGCTGGTCTTTCGCACCCCACCCCGTTCTCACTCTGCTTGCTTTTGTTCATTTCCAACTCCAGTGAGTAAGGCTATGGTTGACCTTAAACCTCCTCAGAACTAGGGCTGTGGGTTGGAAATTGCTTTAGGATCTTCTAAAGTACAGAACCCAGAATCCAAATAAAACAGATATTTCTACAGCAACACATGTCACTATCAGTCCCGTAAGAAAGTGATGATTCGTTATGCCTCTGTTTTGTCTTTTATGTGACACTCCTGGAACTTTCTACCTGTAAGGCTTATAATAATCTTGATGGTTGTCTAACACACCCCAGGTAATGCAGGAGGGAGGGTACTAGATGATTTCCATGTCCGAGATAAAAGGTATCTGCCTCCCAGGGAATGGTCCTTTAATTGGAAGGCAGTCAGCTATGTTACCTAGAGTGACTGATACTGCCTTCTCTTTCTGGCAGCAGATGATCTCATGCAGCTTTCACTTCCATTTCTGGAGGATTTTGTGCTTTACAGAGGAAAAAATATCCTTTGTTATGTCAGTTAAAGAATGTGAAGCTACTGAGGGGTGTGGCAGGTCGGTATTGTTGACTCTATCACTGTGAACCACAAATCTCATGTGAGCTGTTCCTTGTTTGAAATAGCAGCTCTGGGAATCTTATAATTAAGGGAGTGTTTTCTGGGGGATTTTGAATAGGCCTCTTTCATGATGGTGAAGAGAAGCTGAAAAAGCGAATCCTAGAAGCACAAAATCTTGTAAGCTAGGAAATATGCCAGCTTGAAAAAAAAAGAAAAAACACTATGATTTGGGTGGGAGTTGGGACTCCCTGGCTTAACAATTACTTGAATACATGATCTGCCTACTTAAAGCACATTTGAGTCATTGATGCGAGGATGTGGGCATCGCGGAATGGGAGGAACAGGCTAATGGTGTAATGCTAATCAAGTCCTCTCATACTGTCTGCCATTTGCCATCAGTGTGCAGTCCCGCGAACAGAGCACACCCTACTCTTTATATTCAAGTGTTATGGCCTTGAGAACAGGCAGAGACCTGAAAAAATCCTTTTTGCCAAGAGTCATTTCCACTAGGTAGCAGTGAGGATGTAGAAATCTGTGCTTTAAAGCAGAGAGATAATAAACTAGTTAAGATAGTAACACCAAGACTTTTGATGCAGGGTAAACGATTTCTTGGTTTATTATTTTTGTTTTTAATGAAAAGCAGTAGCTCCTGAAGTATTTACATAACCCTTGCTTAAGAAGCCACCAGGCTGTAGTGAATTTAACCATCTGTAGGGTTTTAACATTTCTGCTCTGCTACAGCCATCAATGCAGAAAATGTTACCCATGCCTTAGGAACGCAAATTGCTCGGCCAAGGCTGGGCTCAGAGCTGAGTTACTGCTCCGTGACACTGCTCCTCTCTCTCCCACAGTTGCTTCCAGCTGTCCCTTGAAGAAAAGGATTTCCATGCCATTTCCAAGCTGATGGGCAGCTGGGATGGCCAAAGAATGTCTCTGTCAAAACAAGCCAAAGACCCCATCATGTTCATTTTCTTACTCACAGTGGGAGTTTTGCACTGTGCTTTATTGAATAGTTTCTCAAAAAGCCTATTTTTAGTCAGGCACTTATGTTAGAAGATTTTGAAATGCAGTCCTAGTCCTAAAAGAGACTGGTTAAAAAAAGCGGGGGGGAACCCCATGTGGAACCAAAGTGTTGAGCAGTTTCCTGTGTGTCTCCCTGAAGCAAACCCCAGCAGCTGACAATGAGAAAGTTTTCTTTTGTTTTGTTTTTTTTTTTAACTGTCAATGTTGAAATGTGGGAGCTGACATTTCAGCTCGGTTCTCTTGCGCGCATCCTGAAGGAAAAGAAAAAAAATCTTTCTGAATTAATTAGCATCTCTCACAGGTGAGATGCCAGTGGAATAAAATTCTGCATGCTGTGAATAACAGGACAGCAACCCATTCCTTGACAATGGGAGATGAAAAAAGCCTCACTCCTGTTACTATGTTTGCTCTTCAGCTCCAAGAGGAGTAGAGAAGTAGGAGATTCTCCTTTTGGTTAGTCAGTGGCTCCGGAGGCTCACAGAAAAGAAACAAACACATACGGACTCACTCTGCTGGGTGAAGCCTCCGCTCCAAATTGCACAGGGAACTTATGGAATGATTTTGTACGGAAGCAGGTGTTAGGCTGAAGCTAAAGTCCATGGTCTAGATAGTTTTTTAACAAGTTATGCACATTACAACATGACATGAACAGCTGATGTGTTTCTGACTGGGACTGAACACTTTTGCCTCCCACACGTTGTAGTTCTGGGAGTTACTTCCGACAAAGTAGTTGCTCTAATGTAAAACTTGCTTCCAAAGCAGTACACCATGTGCAAAGTGCTTTAAGATGTGACTCTGATTGTCCACTCTGGAGTTGTTGTAAAATAAAATTTCCCCATGGAAATGGTGTCTGTTTCATTTTAATGCTTTTATTTTCACCAATGTGGACTTTATTACTGATGGAGGTGAAACATATGAAGTGTTTATGGAGATGTTTCTTTCTGACAGATCACTAGAAAAAGCCTCAAAGGAAATGAATCTGGCCCTACTTCTTTCAGTGTCTTTTTATGCTAATGCAGGAAGCAAATATTTTTTTTCTTCTGAAAAGTTATAAAACAATTGTGAATTTTTGCAGGGAATCAAACACTGGAATCGGAGCATTCTTTACAAAAGAGACTTTAATTGTGTGTCATCAGTTTTTCTTTGCAGCACTGCTCTAGCAGACCTTCAGTTTATCTCCTGTCCAAACGTGACACATTGATGTGTCCTGCCTGGCTGCACATGTACATTTGCACATGTTTTATAGCAATTAGCTGTTCTTCTCTTTTCTCTCTCCCTTCCCCCTTTCTTTCCTTTCAGTGTTGAAGCTTCTCAAGTCATCTGCTTCCTGTCCAAAACTCACAGAGCAAACTTTTGCAGAGCACTCTAATAGAAACAGGTATCTAAAAATGCTGTGGATCTGCTGCCTTCCCAACTGTTACAGCTCAGAGCGCACAAAACTTCCAAATTAGCAGATCAGATGGAGCGTTGCTATTTTTCGACTGTTTTTACTGTGTGTCAAATCTTGACACTGAGCCAGTCTGAATTGGCAGCAGATCTCTGGAATAAGCCACGGGGAAAGCAGCAAAACACAGTCATTTATCTTTGAAACAAAAGCACTGAAGATGGAATGTCTGATTCTCTTCTCATTTAGCATGGTGTAAAGCAGGCAAAGCTCCTCCGAAATGGAGAACAGAACTGCAGGAGTAAAGAACTGAGCTCTTGCACTGTATCCTTCGGCAAAGGTGAAAGGGTGATTTTGTATGACAGAGAAAGATCTACTGCCTCACTGGGTGGGAGGGGGAATGGTGAAAACCAAAACCCTTCATCCCTTAGCAAGCTTTTTTAGATTGATTTGAGTTTTTTAAGATGTATGCTCCCTACCTGCCGGTGTAATTCCATGGTCAGTGAGAGCTTCTCTAGATTTCTGATGGTGACAGAGTTCTGTTAGTGCTATTCACTTCTCTCGAGAGCAGGATTTCTTGTCTTAAAAAGTGACAGACTTGAATAATTTGCAGAATGGTGTTTATACTTTCTGACAATGAATCTGGATCAGCTTTTCACCTCTTCTGTCCTACTAGCAATCCAGAGTAACTATTGAGTTGGTGTTTTGCCGTCTGGGTGCTAGTGTAAGATCAGCCCCGGTGCTGAAAATGTCCCTGCGTTCAGCAGGGTGCTATTTTGGAACAATTTGATCATGACTGCCAGGACGTATAATGCGGAAGTGAGAAAATGCTGAGGAAGTAAAATGAGCTGTTGAACGACACAGATCTCATCAGATCTTAAAGGGAAACTCCAAGGTTTCAAAAGAGCTGCTTTGAATAGCTGATGACTTGGAATAACACCTGTGAAACGCAAATCATCTAATACAGGGTTGCATCCTATATTTATTCAACTTGTTATGAAGCGCAGTTCCTACTGAAGGCAATGAATGGGGCTTGGGAGATAGGCATCACTTTCATTTCACAAATAGACGGTCAGGGACTCTGTGCAAGAATGAGGTTTTTTCCAGCATCATCCGGTGAATTAGCAGCAGAGACCAGGCAAACTCAGTCCTGCGTCTCACTACTCGCAGTACAGTCTACGCTGCTGCCAGATTTATAGTCCCAGCACACGCTGTGGTGTGGTTTGCAGTATTAGCTTGTTTCAGCTTCTGTGGTCACCTTGTTAGGTAAGAAATGTAGCTTTTCTCTGCCTGTTTATATACATATGTGTTTGTATATACACACCAGGGAAGTGAGTACCAGAGGAAAGGAAAAACCTCAAATGCAATTCAAGACAGATGAAAGCAGAACCAAATTTTCAGTTCAAATAAGCCATGTATGTTAGATTAAAAATAGCAAATATTAATGAAGAGTCTTAAAGCAGCTCGACCTTTTTTGGGGCTTTAATGTGATCTTTCTTTCTAGGATAAGTGATAAAGGTGATAGAACTCTGGTGACAATGCTGTATGTCATACTTGAAAAGAGAAGAAGATAAAAATCTCTTTTATTTTGCATCTTATAGGGAACTGAGCCACAGTTACAGTTTTTTTCCTAGGTGCTGTGAACTGGGCTGAAGCCTGGGCTGTATGATCATATCATCACTTTCAGCAGGGTTGCCTTGCCCAGTAGACGAGAATCCATAAGACACAAAGACCAACCACTAACAGGCAGACTATGCTTTCCAGTGGATAATTGTTTTGCTCATCTCCAGCATGAAGAAACTGAGGGATTTTTTCTCCTCTTAACTGCCTTTTTTACAGAAATGCAGCTATGCCAACTATGAAATGGGCCCTGTGCTAAGTGCTGTACAAACAAGTGGAGACCTTTTGCCTGAAAAAAACCCCATAGCTAGGTGGGCACAGGAGAAAACAGGGGTTTTAGAACACAAATAAATCCAGGAAGGTAGCAGAAACACAATTTTTGTTATGTCCTAGTTAAGTTTTCTTTAACTCCACAACTGGGTGGGAGATGGCTTGATTGAGAGGAGTCTCTGCTACAGAGTGATGTAAGCTGAAGGGAAGCAAGTAGAATGAAAAAGGCAGAGAAGGCAGATGTGGATTATTTTCTGCATCACTATTAGGTTATTTACATTAGGGAATAAGAAAAATGGGTTATTTAAAAAAAATTCCAAGATTATTTTTTTCTTTCACAGCATTTCCAGTTTAATTTTAAAGAAATTGTGGCTTGTCTACCAAATTAGGAGCTGTGTGGTTACCTAGGAGAAAAACCTGGTCCTACCAAAGGAAGGAGGAAGTCTGCTTTGTCCTGTCCATGCAGCAGACATGCATAAGCCTAATCCGGAGGCAGTTAAGCTGCCGCAGCTTCTCCCATGGAGGTTTTTGGGTTCAGAATGGTGTCAGCTACGTTCAGCAGCTCAGTTCCCAGTGCCATTGCCTGGACAGTTGAACTAGCCTAGGTAAAGGAAGGTATTTCACAATGTGAGAATTAAATCCGGGATGTGAAAGCCTCAACAGCTATACCTTAGAATGGTATTGCCTTTGGCAATTTTTGTACTGTTAAGCTTAAGTCTTACTTTGGAAATGCCTACTGGACCCTGAAGTTTTAAGCACAGACTAAGCTGGGAAATCAGAGCTTGGTACTCACACTTTATACTCTCTGCCTCATGGTACTGAGATCAGACAATACACATGGTGAGAATTAAAAAGGAATAAGAAAAAGATCACGTGCTTTAGACATTTCAGACTAAGCAGATGTATATGAGTTGATGTATGTTTGCTTAAGAGAGTAATCTACTGGTTTTGGCTTTTGGGGAGGGGAGAAGAGGATGCTCTTTCCCTGAGGAACTGTCTGTGGCTTTTTGCATTTTTCAATCTTGAACAAATTTCTTATTTACAATATAAAAATAATAACTAAGCTGCACGTTTTTCATTTTGACATGTGAAGGCAAAAATAATTGTGCTTTGCATTAGTGGCCAAGATGGTAATATGCTTCTGTTGTCTGGGTTCATTTTTAGTTCAGGTTAAAGAAATTCCTTTGCACTATGTCGGGTGGGTTGAAAAGCTCTATTACGGACTTATCTCTGTTCCCAGTACAGTGTCAGTAAAGACTGAGAGTAATTCTGGCCATGTCTAGACAGTGGTGTAAGACATAACGTTGGCATGTGCCATGACAACCTTCCATTTGAAAACAAGGTCAGTGAGTGCTGCTGGCACTGCTACAGATAATTATCTATCTGAAAGTAGATAGCAAAAACAACAGACAGAATTTTTTTAGATTAAGTGTGTTCAATAGGAAGATGTAATTTAACCAGCTATTTATTTGGTTTACTTGGTACCCCTTCCAAGAAAAAAAGCAAGGATTGTTTCCCTTACTCTGCAATGTGACTAGAACATAATTTCCATGCCAGTAGCACAACTGAGTGATAGCACAGACAAGAGAAAATGGAGTATGTTTTCTTTAAGAAATATTTGGCAAGCAAAACAGAAAAACCTCTGTTTGAAAATCTGGCAGCTCACCTTAAGGCATCTTAAAACATGCAAGCAAGCACATCAGCAACTTCCTGTTGCTGGCAGTGCTGTTTAAGTGTGTCCTAACAGTATGGAAAGATAATGCAAAGCCCATCTGGAGAGCATGCCACAGCCTCTTCAGAAAGCACTTTGCCTTGGAACAAGTCACATCCTATTGCTCTTAAAAAGCAGAGGACTCTGAGAGCAAATTGACTTCAGAGATTCTGTTCCCGTGGCAAGAGATGGGAGATCACCTCCTTCTACTAAAAACACATGACTCTTCTTTATATTTGCAGATTTCATGGTGGTGAAGTAAATTGATGCATAAAATATTTTTTTTTTCAGCGTAGGCAGCCGGCTCACAGACTTGTTAGTCTCCTGTCACTGCGGGATGTCTGCAGAAGCAGAAGAGCACCCGGGTCTCCTCACTGTGAGTCCCATGCACGGTTCACTACACTATGTGCTTCTCTACCTTAAATTTCCTGGGTACTGCAAAGTGGGGTAAAATATGTCTTGTCTCTGCAGCCTGTATTTTTCACAGAATAGAAGTCTAGTGATCATGAGCATGAAAGGAGTATAGCCTGAAAAGAGCTTGCAAATAACAGTTTTTTTCCAGTGCAGTCCTGTCAGAGAACTTGTGATCAAGGGAGGAACTGAAAGCAGCACTCCCTGAAGGGACAGAAATGCTGTGACATCTGAAAGATCCTTTCAGGAAGAGTTATCGCATTATAGACGTGCAGAGCAGCATTCCCTACATTTGACAGCCACTCTGCATTTATAGCCCTACCAAAACACTAATGTTTTTTGGTAACTTTATTATCAGAATAAAATGTTTGTTTTAGGCATGAGTGCTGCTTGTTTGGTCCTTCTTGCCGAGACCAAATTCTGAGTTACTTTCAGGGAAGCAAGAAGTAAACATGATGAAGTGCTGAGCCTCGGTCAAGCTTCTTTTCTGAGGTCTGTAGTGCTGCTGCAGTTCTGCAAAACAGTGTTCATGCTGAATTGAACCTTTGGGATAATTTTAATTGGCCTGAGGAGTCATTAACCGATGACAAATAAAAATGCACCATGCTTGACTGACCCCTGTTAACAGATGAAGTTTTTGTAGGATCGCTCTTAGCACTGCTTTGGGATCTGATACTGTCCAAGTCCTGTAGCTTCGGCTTCTAAGGTGCACCTCAATTTGCTTTTGCTGCTGCCGTCTGCAACATGAATCCCTCGGGAGAGAGGAGTTATGAGGAGTTAAAGGGGAACTGCAGAATAGGACCAGAGAAGCAAAAAGGAGAGTCAAGATGAAGGGGTGGAAGCGGAAGGCAGAGTGCAAAATCTGTGCAAGCGCTAAGAAAAAAGAGTAACATGCAAACAGCTGAAGAGAAGGATGACATGGAAAAGGGCTGGATCAAGTGTTATTCAAGAAGGTACAGCTGACAAAGAACAACAGAGGAGGAAGGAGAGATAATTGATGGGTTTTTCTCCTTGGAATGCTTCTGTGATGAGTTATCCTAAATATTCTCTTAAGGGAGACAGGAAGGGAACAAGAGGATGTGGTTTAGGAAGATAGGAGGTTCACTTTGCTGTCCCCTTTATGCACTTCTGACCTCCCACCTCTTCCCCACTCCCCATTATAAGCATTCTAATTATTATCAAACTGATTGCCCTACACATTGAGAGATTTCACCCCTCCTCCTTAATGCTACAAGGCATCTTCCCCTTCTAGGCAAAACCATCCTGTCTGTGCCTGTAATTGTGTCTGTGTTGTTATGGACAAGGGTCTTTTCATTCCAAGACTCAGTGAGCTATTTTGGCCAAGCACACTGAATGAAGCATTTATTGCTTTCCCTCTAATGCAGTTTCCTTTTACAGGACACTCAATTTTTAAAAAGCTGAGATTAAATAACCCAGGAAACGTTGGACAAAAATATTACTGAAGAGATCGCTTGTCATAGCATATAAAATATTCCGTGATGCTATCCCATAGGGAACACTGATACTCTTGCTGAGTCTGAGGTAGATGAGGTTCAAGAGACACACACATTAAAACACACCACTTAAAATAAAACAAATGTGTTTAGATGAAAAGGCGGCATGGAAGGAATCCAGTTCTGGAAAGGACTTTAGAGTGCAGAGAATGGTTTGGTTCATCTCTTTGGGAATAAACAACTCCTATGCGTGCATTTTTTTTTTTAAGCCTTTGAAATCAGGTTATTTTGGGAAGTATCTATTTAGAGGGAGCTGTGCAGCCTAAGTAAACTCACTTCTCAATACTTTTGTAATAGCTTCAATGGGACTCGACCCTGTGGTGTAAAACACATGCCTTCCTCATGGTAAGTTTCTAAAGAGACAGAGGCACTGGAAACTAGTGGGGCAACATAACACACTGGAAGTTACAGATTAAACTCGAGAGATTTGGTCTCCTGTCTCCTCCTAGCCTGCATTATGTCCAGTTGGATACCTCATCTGTACGGGGAGCAAGCCAGTTATTGGCTCTGTCCCTTTTTATGTGCCCTGCTGAAAGCTTGCTGCATTTCAGTGCTGTGGGGTCTTCCAGAGGCAACTGCACCAGCCTGCTTTCGGGCACAGTGGTGGACACGGGCTCGAGGGGAGTTAGCTTGAAACCTGCTATTGCTGTCCTGTCAACTTTTTTTAAGGAAACAGTGTTACGTGAAAACCAACATACTTCAAGAATTTATCTGCGGGTGTGTTTTGTAAGACGGTTGCTCCCTCTCCGCCCAACCTGAGCCTGGGGAATCGTGTTCAGGCGTGCATCAGCACGCAGAGTGTCTCAGAAGTACAACTACAGTATTGCTTTCCCAGGTGGAGTTCACGGACAAGTCAGGCAGAAAGATGTGGCTCGAGTCAGAACTGGAAGCAGGATGTGTATGTTAATATCAAATTTGGAAATAAGCAGGTAGATAAACTGCTGGTGCAAACATGCATAGCTATATTCTACGGTCTCATGCTGGCCTATGGCACTGTGTGGATTTAATTAGCTTCATTAGAGAGAGGTGAGAAATGCCTGTAAAACCCATGCCAGTGGTGTTCTGAGGTCTGCAGTAAGTGTGCCATCGCTGGGATGGAAGAGACCTGCCGCAGGGAAGCTACTCGGGTTTTATCTCTGCCTGTTTTAATGCTGTTCTCCCAGGAGGAGATCAACTGGATTTGTTGGCTCGTGACAAAAAGCAGTATCCACTCTAAAGTAGGACCTAGGCCTCAGGCTCACCTGGCAAAGGGGAAGATAGGGAAGAGCAGTCCCCATGCATTTGAGGGTGCTGGAAGTGACAAAGGCAGGCAGAGGAGCCACCTCCCAGCCAAGGCTCCTTCTGTCATCATACATTCACTTACAGAATGACTCAAGGAGCTGTGCGCTTCCCCAAAATGAGTAATTATGCTCCTTCTTCAAAGAGTTCACCAAGCAAAGGCAAAGGTTGCCAAATGCAAGTTGGAAAAATAAACAGAGGATGTTGTATAGGTTCACAGTGGCTCTGGCTGCCACTTACAGCCAGGACTCTGGCTCTAAGACTGATTTTAATATGGATGGGGTAGCGTTCTTACATGCCCATATAGTGTATTTCATTGCACTTTATTTTTTAACGAACTCCTCTTAGTTGAATGACTTCAAGCTAACGTAATACTTGTGGGAACCTGTATTTTCTATATTTGGGGAATGAGGAGAGAAAGGGCAGCTGTTTTTTTCAGTGTTTCTATTATGGATATTTACTTTGCCATTTATGTTGTGGGGAAAAATTTTTTTTTAAGATACTAAAAGTCCTCAAGTCTGCAAATAGTAACGAGTCTCCATACATATATAGTGTCTGTACAAAATTAATTTCTGCAAGTTGAAAGCATGAACTTATATAAACACAAACCTCACAGCAGAGTAAAAGGCAAATAAAGCCTTATCTTTTACAACAGGAAACAACTGAAGAAAATCTTTGCCAACTTTATCCAGCTCTGCCCAATTAGTATGCACTAACAAAGGTTTACTTCTCCTTTTGGAAGAGATGCTTGCTGGGGAATGAAGAAAACACTGTTCTGTGGGAAGGATAAACCAAGACAGCTGTTTAAATTGCTTACTGTAGTATTAAGCTGTTCTTTGTACTTTTGTTTTATTGTTTATGCATTTATTTTTCTGTAGTTTCCTAACATTGACTGGTGTATGAGGTTACAAAACAAATGGCTGGAATTATAATTGTGAACATGGCTTAATTCTCCACTTGAGCAGGCAGTGGAAGAAGAGGAGTTTGAGATGCGCTGCCTGGTTTAATTATTGTAAGCTTGGCTGGGCAAAGGGAGCTTTGCTTGTTACTAGGATAGCAATCACAGAAACATAAAACAGTATAACAGAAGCTAGCCTGTGTGTTGATACTAGCTGAGAGAGACACCAGTGCCATCAATCTTCATTGTTCAAAGTATAAATGGTTCACAGGAGGTCAAGTAGTCATTTCTGTCTTAAAATAATGCTGCACATTTGCCTGCCTTATGCAGACTTGAAACCTTCTTTTAACTTTCTATCAATTAAAAGCAGACACTTAGACAAGCTATTGTTGAGCTTAACGATAGAATAAAGGTCACTGAGTTTCAGGGTAAGGATGGCTGAAGCTCAATCTTTCCTGAACAGCCCCTTCCCCTCCCTCCCCCCCCCAAAATAAAATTTTCCATTACAGATATTTACTCTGGCAATTAGGATTGTCAACAGTGAAATTCCCACTACGTTCTGCAGCAAAAATATAATTATATATGCCACCAAGGGGGGGAAAGCCTAAACAATGATAATGCCACGTTGAGTCTGCCACCTTTGTGCATTAGTGTGTCTTTAATAATGTGATATATTGTTTCTCATCTAGAATATATTGGGCAATTTATTCTACGCTCTTAGATATGCTGTGTGTTCTGTACTTCAAAGAACATCAAGCCATTCTTTATCTACTTCATCAATGACAGGGCAAGCTTGTATCCTGCTTTTAATGATGCCGCACATGCATTTTTCCAGAGACAAAGCACGTTCAGGGAAGAACTGTAGAGCACAGCTCAGCAGAAGATTCATGCTCCCATCAGATTAGGGTATTGTGGTGGTTGTTTATCAGGCTGGTACTCTTTGTAGCATGTTTTTTAACTTCTCATAGGCTTTAGCTGTAAGATGCTAATATAAAGACCATTTGCTGCTAACTCTGTATTAGATGCTGAGTTCTCCTTCTTCTGTCCCAAGGACACAGGGAGGGTGGCATGGCCATGTGCCACCTGCCTCGTTGGGATGGATGGGTGTAGTTTGTGCTCTGGCCCTTGGGGTGGGAAGGGCCCCCCCTGTTGCATTTGTTTCTCACTCATCACCGTGGTTCTGTCTCCTTTGCTGCCTTTCCGAATGCCCAGGCTCAGCATTTATGTATCAGAATATTTCAAAACCTGCAGATGTAGGCCATCATCAGAGCTGACTAGAGACAGCAGAGGATAACTGCACCCCAGAAAGGGTATAAGCTGATGCTGAAGGATACACTCGCTCTCCTTTCTGTGCCTAAACGATGCTGGTGAATACAAACCCCAGTTTGGTTCTGTGGTAAGAGCCTACGATGAAACTTGTGGGCAAACGCTTCTTTCTGTGCTTTTGCAGAAAACAGCGCAACCCCTCTCAGTCTCCTGTCATTGGTTAGCGGCATTAGTGTTTCTGAACAGCAAAACCACATTTACCAGTTTGTTTGTCTCCAGGTTATGCAACTTACCTCATTTCAGATGAGCAATGATTTCATTTGATAATAGACTGTAGCTTTGAAACTCAGACATAGTTGCAGAGAAAAAGAAGAAAACTTGTGCTGCAGTTAACTGTCCTCAACTGTTTTCTGCCATGCAGATTTTTATTGTGTGCTGGTATTGGCTTCTGTCCTAAACACCTACATGTATTCACCATGGATATGGAAATGTTTAAATTGACGACTTGTATTACGTTCTCCCCTTTCTCAAAAAGCTGAGTTTGTATCATTGCACAAACGGCAAGTTAGCTCCTCACACCTAATCCTCTATTACATGAGAGTTAGATAGCACTAAAAGAAAGAATTTATTTCTTCTTCTCTGGAAAAAAAAAAGAGGCAAATTGCAAATCTCTGTATCAATATCTAAAATGTACAAAACATCCCACTTGAATTCAGTTAGCCTTCATGAACGGGTTCTGCAGGAATAAAAGCCTGGACCCCATTTTTGTAGACTACTCAGAAGTCATATCCACATGTGTCATGGCCACACAGTTGTTAAAGTGCATCACAGTGTGCTTTTCTGGTAGACACGGTGCCTTCAGCAGCAAGCCTATGCTAAGACAATCTAGGCTGTGTATTCTTCCATGTCCTAAAGCATTTCATGTATGAAAGCATTGTGTTCACAAATGGAAGCAGAAGTCATCTTCTCATCAGCCAGCTAGGGTTGACAGAAGCGCAAATAGAGATTTCCGTATCTTATCTAAGGAATAATATTTTTCCAACTTAATACATATTAGGAACAGGGAACTTTCACAATGCAATGTACCAAATGCTACATTTGAGTGTCTAGTGTTACGGTCCAAACACATAATTGAAGGAGCGAAGCTGATGGCAGCAGCAGTGATTCCCTGTACTGTTGCCTGGACTTACAAGCTCTGTGACTGGACATGTTCCACACAAACCGACCATTACAGCTGAACCATGGTAGCAGACACAAAGAGGACTATAATTAAGGCTAAGAAATTGTTCATATCCCAGCTCTGCATAGTTGTCCATTTTAATAAACGAAATGTCAAAGGCACAAGTGCTCAGCTGCCCTTTGCCCTTTAGCAACGCCTGCCTTAACGATCTTTTACTACTAAACTTCTCCCAGCTTCTGATTGCTTAGAGACCAGTGCGGTTTCTCCAGCTGTTTGGTGGATCTAGACCGTAACAGGCAGCATGGACAGGCACTGTAACCTCAAGTTTCTCACAGCCCACACTGTAACTAAGTGCAGATTTGGTCACACACAAGGCTGCTGTTGCCTTCTTTTAATATTATTTCACCAGAGATATTTAAGCGTAGATGCGACTGTCAGTAAGCACCTCTTGGTGATGCAGAAAAGCATGAGGATATGTGGGAAGGTTCTGCTTTCCTAGGTCACAGCCTGTCTTCTTCATTTCCAAGTAACTCAAGAGTTATTAACTGAAAAGTAAAGTGTCTGGCTTCATAAGGACAGTGGGGCTTGAAAAGGCTTTTGGAAATTACGCTTACTGAATCAATGAAGCCAAACTAAATGTGACATTTCTTTCTCATTTCTCAAAGTGTATCTAATGTAAGAATGCTAAGAAAATAATAACACTATTTCCCTCAATAGAAAACAAATCCCTCCAACAGGTTTTGCTTTTAAATAAATGGATCATTTTTTTGAAAAATGTTTTACATCTTATTACTGCTTAAAAATTCTAGCACAGAGATACGTGTTCTGCAGATAGATAAGCCGTTCAGGTAAATTAGAATATTTATACAATATTAGAATATATTGTTGTATGAAGTATAATTTGGTAACTGACACAGATTCGTTTAGACTTTGACAGTGAACCACACCAGATGCTAAACAGGAGAAAGTAAACAATATAAATGGAAATAATGAAGACACTTTTCTCATTACCTGGAATGAAGCACTAGAGTTAATAGTGCTCATTAATGATTGAATAATTTATCAAGATGCTTGAGGTAATTGTCACTCATTATCAAAATAGATGTCTCCTAAACTCTTAATCTCCATAACCTTAGTGGAAGAGCTCTACAGGTTAGTCCAGTATTATATACATACAGAATATTATTTCTATGTATATATGTGTATACCTGCTGTTGTATATTTATACTTTCTCCAGAAGCAGTTTAAACTGTTTGCTTTTGGGTTTAATTGGCTACCTTATTTTTGGAATACAAATACAGAGCATGCTAAGTAAAATATTCTTACATTATTCGTTGTTTTCTATACCAATACTAGGGTCATAGCATTATCAACATTTCCCTGTTCAATCTTTACTGTCTTTCCTCACATCATCTTTTCCTGAAGTTTCTTATAGTAATGCTGACAGATACTAGCTATGAACATAGTTGCCTTAGATTTGGATGTGGCATTTGCTGGTTTATTTTCTAGACATTTGAGTCTGATCTAGAGCAGGACAGCAACAAATAATGAGGAATGCCATGCTACTCTCCTGGCATACCCACTGCTCACAGCAAACAGGAGGAAGCGATCTCTTTGATCACAGATGAAGTACTTGAGCAAGAGTTTGAATAAAGACTTCACCTTGATTGATTTAATTAAATCAGTTTAGAAACTGCTTGAGCAGTGTGCACACTGCAGTGATTTAATTAAGCTCACATCTAAACCAGTGCTGCTACAATGGAGTGGATGTGAGCCCCCAGAATTCAATCACTATAGGCAGTGGTAAGTGTTTGAAACATCAGCTAATGTGTAACACGTTTTTATCATTGCTGGATGTTACTGCCAAACCTGGACTTGGGAGAGTGCATAGCTGGGCTATCCCTAAAATCACAATGAAAGATCAAGATGTCAAGAGTTTCCCCTTGTTCCCACAGGATAAGCAGCTGTGCCAAGCCTCGATCCTTTCCCTCCTAATCGCCTCTCCATGCCGATGCTTCTCTGATGGTGTATGTGTGTACGAGTACAGTCAACACTGAATCAGCTCCCTTTTCCCAGGCACCAGCTCCCCATTCGTGTTGATGAGAAGCCGCCCAATGGAAGCTACTTTTGCCATTGGGATAACTAAGCTCAGTGTTGAGGAGACAGCATTCCCTTTATGTCTTAGCTGGGTTACAGACGATAATCCTGACTAACATCCTGGGCTAGTTGGCATCTTCTTGTCTAATCCCATGTTTTCACGAATGGTCAGAAGTTTGCAGCGTTTTAACTGTGGACAAAATGAACTAGAGATGATGCAGCATGTTTGTGAGACAGGAGGTCTGGAATAGTGCTATCACAGAAACAGTCATAATGCTAAGCAGCTTTTGACAATTCTGCCTATAAGATTTAGGGGACAAAAAAGCCATGTAGAATTTAAATGCTAAAAACCTGTGCATGGTCTGTTTGAAGGTCTAGAGGTGAGTAGGAATCACTCATGAATGATGAATCACTCGCTGCTGGAGAGCCAGGCTCTGGTGGTTGCAGTCTAAAGTGCTCATGTCTTTTTGTTTCTTTCTTCTCTTGTCAGCAATAACTGTGTTTACATGGGCAGCGCCCAGGTTTTGTTCACGGCTCGTTGAATTGCTTTTACTCATCTCCTCTCAAGGACACTGCAAGTCTTAATTCATCACCCTTTGTAAAGATTAAAAGCGTTACTATTATTTGGTGACACTCCAATTAAACAATAATGACTAGGTGCAGGCATTTGCTAGAGACTAATAAAAGGCTGGAAGGAAGTGATGGGCCAAGATCCTGCAGAGAAATTGTTATTGCAATTGTGAGCTGAGAAAAAACAAGGGAAAAAATGCAGAAAGGATTTTTTTAACAGATTACACAATTTTATTGGCATCGGAAAGCCAATGCATGCTCTGAAAAGAATGTATGTCCTGAAAGCTTGTCAGATTGTTTCAATCATCTTTCAACTTCCAAGCCAGCTTAAAGAGTGAACTTGAAAAACATTTTTTGCTTTTGTTAGGGTTTAGCTCACAGTCCCTCCTTCCAAACATATCTTGTCACTAATCTTTATTTATGGGCCGATGCTGGTATTTCTGCCACATAAGTTGTTTTTCCTTCTACTGTTAAACCTAGTTTTCATGTGTTTCAAAAGCTAACCAATAAAAATTGGAATAATTTCATTGGTAAAGTCAACATAGCAGTCTGAAGGCCCATTCCAACCAAGGATAGAGGAAGACGAGAGGAAATAAAAGCAGGCAGCACGTTGCAGGCTGGCACCATTGATTCTTAAATTCTGTGACATCTTTGTTACATGTCCCATGAAATTGGATTGAGTTAGTGTTTCCTTGTCCTGAATGCGTACGTAGAAATACAGATTTGATAAGAACCTGCTCAGCTCCTCTATCACCATGCACTAAGGAATATCATGTGTATGTACAACTCAACTTTAATCATTTTGGAACTGATACTTGTCCATTTACCCTTTAAAAAAACCACAAATGAAATGTTGAAAAGTTTAAAGCTTCTACAACCTTTTTGATAGGGTGCTGGGTTTACTGAGTCGTCTTCTATTGCTTCCTTACCCTAGTTATAGCAACGGTTTTCCAATTGTCTAGTGTAAATTTTCTCTCCTGTAAATTAAGACAAATTATTCTTGTCTTCCTAGTAGTAAATATTGAGAAACATTGATCAACTTCCTGTAATTAACAACCTTTCCATTGCAGAAAATTAACTCACTCCTTTCTTTTCATCTTTCCTCCAGAGAAATATGACTTGTTTAACCTTTCTTCAGAGGACATATTTTCTGAACTTGTTGTATCTGCTGCATTTCTCTGAACTAATTGATGTAAAATAACTTGTGTTAATGTGGGATACCCAAAACGGGATGTGGTACTTCAGATGAGGCCTCAGCAGATTAATTACCTTTGTGTCCACAGATGTAATTTCTTTCAGTATATGCTCGGCTGGATTTTGCCTTTGTTTCTCTGTTGCAGACTTCTATTCAGTCTGTGAGCTGCTGTAGCCCTCAGACCCTTTTTGACAGACCTGCTGCTTTGTGATATACTTCTAATTTTGTACTTAAGATTCTTTTTTTCCACTTGCCCTTAGCTATTGCATTTGTACTTGTTGAATCTTACTGGGTTATTTCAGACCTCCCATTCCGGATTCTCCCCTTCAAATTACTTTCAGCTCCTCTCAGGCATTGAGTCATCAAAACAGCTTGGAAGTGTACATTCTTCTGCCAACCAGGCTATCCAGTAACGTTGAATAAAATCCATCCCACCGGAGCCTATTGCAGTGCCCCAGTTCACAGTCAAACAGGCAGTGGTAGCCCTAACATGAGTTCTTCCATGTATTTATATCCCCCTTTAAAATGCTTCCAACTCAGATTTTTATATCGTTTCCTTATTAAGCTGCCCATCTTTCCACTGCATCAGACAATTTTGCTGCTAAGTCTGTCAATGTGCGTTTCAGAAGTCATCAGGTGTCCTGCACTCCTTTATTCCTTGACTTTCTATCCCAAGGTCCCATCCATAAGTATGTAAGTAATACTTAAATACTTAATGAAGTTTTCCAAAGTCCCTCAGCTGTGCTTTGTCACTACTACTCCTTTCTTTAGATGGTGAACTAAATTGTTTTGTGATCACTTTCATTCAATACACTTCACTCTTCTAGACTTACTACTTTCAACGTATTATTCAAAACCAGATCCAACATAGTTCTTCCCCTTAGAATTTTCTCTGCTTTCCAGAACAGAAAGTTATTCCCATCTCATGCCAAAGACTTATCTATCCTATTTAATATGCACTTGGGCTGCAGAGCATGAAATGACAGTGATTAGGATATGCAATAGCTCTGCCTCTGTCTTTTTGCATACTGGAATAATGGACAGCCTATTTCAGGAAAGGCTATTGCAAAATTATGAGCAATTATTACAATATTTCTGTACCCGCTTAGATTTGGCATAAACTTGCAGCAATTTTCTTTTCTCTGTCTTTCCCACTACTTCTGTTGTGACCTGTAACACTAGTGGCAGATAAAATTCTTCCCTTTCCTTACCCTGGATGCAAGTGCTATTGGATAAACAACTCGCAAAGGTCTTAATGATTTTTCTAACCAAACAAAACTAAAACTGGAGTTCATACCTCCACAGTATTTGAAATGTACTTTCAGCTAACAGTTTGTGAGAGAAAATAACCTGTTTGCAAAATTACACAATTTAGAAGCAACATAACTATATTTACATGAGGGCTTTTAAAGGTACGAGTCAGCCAGCAATGACATCTATAGTCACTGTAGTTATACCATTTCCATGCTTAAATGTGCATCAGCACAAAGACAGTTCAGTTGTGACCCAAACGACATTCTCTCTTTCCAGGCTCTCAGTTCCAAGGATTTGTCCCCCTCCCTTCAACCTTATAAGGCTATATAAAGAAGTAAGTATTTTTAGCATAAGGACTGATGACCAGGAATATTTTTGCAGTTCTCTAAGGCTCAAAAAATACATGGGAGGAATAAAGTGCATTTTATAGAACAACTATAACAGTAAAACCTATCTCTGCAAATAGGGTAAAAAAAAAGATTTCAAATAAAATCATTTCTTGAATCTCAATAGCTGTGGCTCTTTCATGACTTTTCACTGCTAAAAGTAATTTTGAGGCGTACCAATGCCTCTGGGGGATTTCAGTGATGCTTGATTTATTTTTTTTGTGCTATAAAATAATGTATTTACATCTCAAAGGTACTTAAATGAAGGATGCTATATTCTAATTTATATGCTGACGAAATTAAGATTTCATTCAGACTTGCCATTTGTGCTTGACCTTCACCTTTTGTCCTCCTTTTTATCTCAATAGCAGTTGTAGAAGCAGGAGAGCAGTATTAGTATTGGAATTTGGGCATTTTCGTTTTCTTGTACCAAAGTTTAGCTCTCAGGAAGGGGAACTTGTACCACCATCCAGATCTCTGTGAACTGTCAGCAGGGCCTTTATAAACCATGTACCATGGTTTAAGAATTGTTGAGAAAGTCCATGTGTTTCAGCCACATGCAGAACTTTTTCAAGGAGGAAAGTGGATTTTTAAGACTTAATCATTAAATAAGTTAGGATTAAGATCCTTCAAAAGGCTGCACAGACCACACTTCATTCCTACGAGAGAAACTTCTTAAATATCTTTAGGACTGCAGAAGTTAGCTGTTGAAGCAAGGGTGAAACCAGGTTTTGTTTATAAGAGAATGAAATCAAGCACTAGACTGCTGGTGAGATGGGAATAACCACAAACCTGGGCAATAGAAGGCAGGGAAGAGTTCAACTTCAAGAGCTCAAATACGGCTCTAAGAACGCTCTCACAAAGCGAGCAGCAATACATTACCCTACCATACGAAGCAAGAGTCCTGCTCATGAGGACAAACATAGGAGACTTCTTCTCCAGAAAGGAAACACATTATTATTAATGTGAAGCAATTTATCAGGTCAAGATGCAAACAATACTGAGCCTGTTATAACCTCTTTACTATTCCTTCCTCTTGGATTTCTACCTAGAAATCTTACAAGCACATCTGCCTTTATGTTTTCCCCACTTCCCGTTGCTGTTTTGAACTGGCCAAGCGTTGTCACATCAACAAGCAGTTTGTATTTTGTTTGGTCCCAACACTGGCTGTAGTACAAATGACCCAATCTTGCGTTGCAATAAAAGACTCTTGACCTCAGTGTCAATGAGAGCTGCGCTGGGTGTCACCAAAGCTGATGTCAGCTATTTGTACCTTAAACAGTTTCACCAGCTCATTCCTCCGTTTGTTTCCATTTTAATGTCAGAAATCAGTGACTTAGTTGTTTCCCACAGCTCCTTTTGTTTCTTTCCTGATTAGAATAGCAGATAGAAACTGAAACGAATGAAAATTTGTCTCTGTTCACAAGGTCAGTGCAAAGCCTCTACTGCTGCTCAGATCTTCAAAACCGGAGGAGACAGGGAGGAGACACGTCAGAGAATGCACTGGCTTTCTAGCTGATTTGTGCCATCCCGCTGCACCAACTGATTGCTGACTTTTTTTTCCTGTGTCAACATATTTTCCATGCCAACATGTTTCACAACAGACCAAAATCTTTCTGCTATTTTGTATATATAATTAACAAAAAAAAAAAAAAAGAGAGAAGAAAAAGAGGAAAAAGAGAAGCCTTTCATTACTACTACTGCCTCTGAGACTCAGATGTGGAGCTGGGATATGACTCGATCCCAGACAAAAGCAAAACCAAACCCAAAGCAGTTATCTCCTGGGGTTTTCTTAGCTTTTAGCTCATTATAAACATTTCGTCTGGTTTTAGTAACCGTGTCTAAAACAGATTCCATCAGGGTCAGCAGTATGAAACTAAGAAAGAGTATTTATTAAGATAGGAAGACTCTATAGCTACTTCTCTGTGTAAAATGATGTTTCTCATGGCTCCCACGGGACCAGAGGGAAAATAAACATGCAACAATGAGGCGATAAGAAGGGAAAAAGAATTAAGAGTACTTATTGGGAAAACTTTCTCTCTGCCAGTGCTTTCTTTGAAGTGACTGAATTATTACAAAATAGAAAATAACCCTCACATACCCGAATAAGGACAAAAAAAATTTACTGCAGTAATTGCTAAACACTTGAGAGTCTGTATTACAAGGACAAAGATCTGTGTGTTTAAATTAAGGTGAAGGATAATGAAGTGACACTTTAAAAAAAAGTTTCAGTATGTAAAGAACATATTTCTAGAAAATTAGCTATTTTCTCTTTCGTTTCTAACACTCAGCTTGGGTAACTAGAATGAAAAGACTTTGTCCAGAAACAGCAAGAGACATTTCCAAAACAACACACAAAATTTTCCGTTTCTATTTTGCCTTAATAACTACTTTTTGTAAGGGCTATTTAACATTTTTGCAGGAAGCTGTTTTATTCTCATGGGATTGATTTAAAACCAATTTATGTATTGTACAGATGAAAGAGTTACAAGTAGGGAGAGATGTAAGGAGAGAAAAGCTTAAGAAACAGTAATCAAGGTAAAAGGCATTTGAACTGTTCAGCAGTTTAAAGAGGATTAAATCATCACATAAACTCCAAGCACACGTGAAATATGTTTCATTTTCAAGCAGTGTTCTCACCTAGAGCTTTCCTCCATAAATCTTCAAAGCATTTGGCAATGAAGTAAATAATCATTACCCTAATTTTATAAATGGGAAAATTCTTCAGATATGGAGGTGAAGTTGCATACTTAAAACTGCCTTATCCTGATTTTATAGATGGGAAACTTTAGGTGTACTGGGGTGAAGCAGCATGCTTAAGGCTGTGTAGCAGCCAGGAATCACATTTCAAGCACTCTGAAATAAAGCCATGGATGCATTATTGGACACAAGATAGGACTGTCACTATCTTGACACTGAGAATACAGTTGCTCTTGTATTAAAAATAAACTCCGGAGGTTTGCTTTTGTGAAATGAACTGTGAGAGGAGTTTCAAGGTGCGTACTGAATAAAGACAGTAAGTGGAAAAAATTACATGCCATTATAGATCTGCCATTATGCAATTATTAAAAAAGGAGGAACGTATCAGCATTTTAGACCCCAGGCAAAAGGAAGGAAGAAGCAAGATGTACCAATATTGCGATGGAGACATACACAGCATATGAGTGGAACTTTTTTTTCTCTCCTGTTTTCCTACAGTGAAAGTTCACTGTTGACTCTGCAGTCATAAAAAGCAGAAGCTGACCTTTATTGCTCTTTTATTTTTTTTTGCTAATAAAAGCTTAACATCTCCTATGTTTTCATGATTCATCAACTTGAGGGTTTAAGAAAAAAACATTATATAACAATCCTCCTTCTCCCCCTTCCGTTAATGAGAACTGATCTCCTGGCTTCAGTGCAGCCTCTGCATTAAGATCCCCCAGCTTCTCCACCTCTGTAGGTGATCTCTCCTCACTTTAGGATTCATACTTCTGATTTCCTGGTCTTTGTCACTGGATTTTTCTTCACACCATCTACTGTTTCATATCAACCAGAGAATAACTGTGCTTGTGGGTACTTTCAAGGTTTTAAAATTTGTTTTCTGTTTGGTTTTTTATTTAAGTAGTGCAAAGACCTTTCTGATCTGTTTGCCAGACTGTCAAGCATGCATTCCATTAAATAGGTTGTTTTCACTGCAGAAAACTGAAGCATCCCTGCTCTGCCTGAACCAAACCAGAGCTTTCATTTCAGCATGGGAGAGCAAAGTTTACTTCGGATTTCATAACCTGAGTGAAAGAAGTCTCACAACTCTTCCTTTCTGGAAATTAATATATATTCTAGAAATGTCAAAATGTCATTTCACTCTGGTGAGGAATTAAATCAAAGTCAGTGGGCACATACTCACATACTCAGAAGTATCACTCAGTTACCTGCTTGGAAGATCGGGCCCACTGTTTTAAGGGATCTGTCAAAATCGCCTCTATTACTCAACTTCATTGATCTATACTTAATAAAAGGAAATCCTTAACACAAAACCTCCTCACAACATGCTGGTGTCTTACAGTAAAAGGTTATTTGGGTGCCCAGTTTGCCATTCAATGGACTGTGGAACATCATAAATCAGCTACAGCGTGGCTCTTTGAGATTACTCAGGAGAGACCGGCAAGTTCTGCAGCCACCTACACGTTCATGACCACAACTCGGTGTGCAATACTGATACACTTATCTGCCAGCGATGCCTAGTAGTTGACCTCTACGTCCTCTAGTATGTCAAGACAGAGATTAGTAGTGTTAATCTCACTATAACAAGAGCACTCACTTTGTCCAGCCTATAAATACCTCGAGCAATAATTCAGTTTCTTCTTTTAAAAAGAACGAAAATACAGGGGTGGGAATAGGGCCCCCCAAAATAAATAAAAACTAACCAGATAACCTAAAAGCCAATCCTACCCTCTTGCAGTGGCTTTTTACTGAGGATGAGCAAAACTGTGTTACTCACTGGCACTAAACTTACGTGCTTTTAACCTAGCTGCATTTTTTTCTCAAAGACATAACTAAAAGCGTATATCTAAGGGAGTGCAGACATGTATCTCTGTAAGAACGCCCTCATTAACGAAATGCTATTCCTCTCACAGTGCTCTCTTCCTTTCATCTGCAGTCAAAATACCTTTCTCTTTTAAGGAAAACTGTGAATTAGAGTCTCTATATGTTGCTGAAAAATTGATGTCCAGTGACTGCAAGGATGGCAATGACTACAGAAAGGCGACTACTGATGCAAATAGCTGTATAGGTGCTCTCAATGTATGACAAGTTTAACAGAGAAATATTGTCATTTTGTTACTGACTAGAAATGGTCAGGACATCCCACATAAATTTTGTTTTTTATTGTATGATTTAATTCAGTAAGGGGAAAAAAACTGCACGTGTACCTAATTTGTATTTGCACAGGGGGGACTAATGAGGAGAACAGGCTTGGAATGAATTTACCTTTTCAACGACTCTAATCTCTCACCATTTTTGGATTACTAGAATCACTGTTTTAAGTACAAAAACTGGATGACATTGGCATTTTGGACAGTTCTGAAATTGTTTCAGTCTGAATGTGAACTTGAATTAGAAATTTGAGATAAACAATTTGGAAGTGTAGGGTGTTTCCCAAGTGTTGTTTCCAGGGAACTGTGACAAATATTGCCTCAAGCAGCCATGCTTGGCGATAGTAACGTACCTGACAGGCAGTGGCTCGCGCCTGCTGTGGCTCCCGGCCTTTCCAATCAAGCTGGCAGACCTGAGTGAGGGGCTGTGGGACACAGGGCTTCCTGCGGTTCAGGAACCGTTTTTCAAATACAATTCTGATTTTCCTGAAAATTTAACAGGTGAATCAAAGCTTGTGTTGGAAAACACCCAGGGTCGCTTTGTCAGTGTCTCTAGGGGAGATGTCCATGGACGGTACATTTCACAGTGGGAAATGTGCATTTACTGTTTTCTTGTCTGAATCCATCCTTTTCCCTCTTATTTTCAGTCAGTCACCGCCTAACGCTTGGGTGGAGATCCGCCATGGTTAACTTACGCTTGCCTTCAACAGCGATTTCACAGTTTTCACAATTATTTCCCTTACGGGAAGCGCTCGACAGACCCCGGAGGGCCTACAGCCAGCCGCCAGCCTGACCGGGTGCCGCTTCCCCCCTCAGGCCCGTCCCAGGCCCGGGCAGGCGCCATCAGGCCGAGGGGCTCCCGCCCGCCGCGCGCGCCGCCTCACAGAAGGCACGAGGCCGCCACCGCCCCTACCGGCCGCCGCGCCCACGTGCTCAGCCAACCTCACTTCCGGCCGGGCGGCGGGCGGGGGGTGTGTAACGGCGAGGCCGGGGCGTGTGTGAGGGAGCGGGGGCCGCGCATGCGCCCTGGCGCCGCGGCCCCTCCCGCCGCCGCCCGCCTCCCCGGGGCTGTGGCGGGGCTGTGCCCGCCCTCTCCTCCTTCTCCTCCTCCTCCTCCTCCTCCCCCTCCCCCTCCTCCCCCCGGAGCGGCGTCGGGAGCCGGCGGTGGCGGGTGAGGAGAAGCGGGGCGGGGGCCGCGGGCGGCATGTGAAGCGGGGCAGCCCCTTCCCCTGGGCAACGGCCGCCCCTCGCCTCAGGCTCGCCCGGCGGCTTCTTCCTCGGCCGCCCTGCCCGGCGCGGCGCGGGGTCAGGCAGCCGCCTGCGCCCGTCCGGCGGGCCCCCGCTCGCCATGAAGAAGTTTTCTCGGATGCCCAAGTCCGAGGGGAGCGGCGGCGGCGGGACGGCGGGTGTCGGCTCCGGCGGCGGGGGCGGCGGGACGAGCGGCGTCGCCTTGGGCAAGGTGTTGGCCGTCGGGCGCTACCAGGTCACCCCCGAGGAGCTGCTGGCGGAAGGTAACGGAGGGGGGGACGTGCCGGGCCGCGCTCGGTGCCCGTGGGACGGGGGGAGCGGCAGGGGTTGGGGGGGGGCGCTGCCCCGCGCCTCGCCGGGACGGGCCCCCGCCGCGCTGCCGGCCCTTAGGGAGGCGGTGAGCCGGTTGGGCGGGGGGTCTGGGGGTTTTGTGTGTCGGCTGGGGCTCCCTAGGGTGGCTTATAGAGTTTGCTGGCGTGTCGTGGCGACTAGAGCGATACGAGATGGTTGGGGGGGGGGGGGGTCGGGGGTCGGGTCCCTTGGGGCTGGCCACGGCGTGGCCGGTAACCGGCGCCTCGGAATGGGGCGGTTTAATCCTGTCGTAGGCTTTTGCCAGCTAATCCGAAAAAAAAAAAAAAACAAACCCCAAACCAGAAAATAAAGAGCGTGATTTTCCCGGCTGGAATGCAGTGGGTTTGTGGCAGGGTCACGAGTGGAGCAACTTGTGCGGCGGAGAATCGCTGTCCTCCCCTGGCCGCGGGGCCCGGCTCTGCCTCTCCGCCTTCGCTCGCCCCGGGAGGGAAGACCCAGCCGGACCTCCGCCGGCTCTCCGGGGGAGCTGCCGCAGTTCAGGTTGTCACAGAATTGCTGGACCTTGGCGGTTGTACGACTTTTACCAGAGGCTGGCGTGGGGCACCCTCAGAACAGCCATATTTGAGTTTTACTCTGTGTGTGTGTGTGGAGGAAACGGTGCGGTGTTGATCTCCCTGAGCTGGTGGCAGCCCATGTTGTGGTGTATAAAGTAGAAATCACTTCCTAGGTCACTGAGCACAGGGCTAGTCCTGCACACTCTGGAGTTACTGAATTTCGCAGCACTACAACGCACTGCTTTGCATATTGTGGGTAAAATAATTTATTGTTGTCACTTTTATGGCTGTGCATTGCTTAGACTAGTTTATGCATAAACATACTAGTAAACTTTCATGGCTTACGTGTGTGATGAAGATTGAAGATGCGGTTTTAATAACTACATGGAGATACTATTACTATTTAAAATAGAAATGTATAGGTGGTACTTACATTTTCATCACTATCTGGAAAAAGTTTTAGTAATATAGTGGACTTGGTGCTTAATATTTGGAATGCAGTGTTGTGCTTTTGGCCTATGAAAATGAGGCCAGAGCTTAGCCAACTGCATACCTGGTTGCCTAAAATGAGTGGTCTGTGCTGAGGGCGCCTTCAGAGTGATTGTGGTCTGCCAGAAGAGGTCCTTTCTCTGCAGGGCTGGTTACAGGATAGAGACTTCTTACAGAAATTACGGAAATAGGCTCCTGAACAAATTGAGGAGATGACACAAAAACCATATATGTAGTGGAAAGGAGAAAAATTGCATGGTGCTTGGTTTAGTTTAGCATATTATTAAAAGTTTTCTCATAAAGTGCTGTTTTAAGAGTCACTGTAGATCGCTTTTTTCTTCTTTCTGTAGCTTGCAGGAACACATTCAAAGCCCTTAAGGGCTTAGGGGCAGGAGGAGTCCGAATTTTAACAGTTGAGTGTTGTGCAAATTGCCTGCCTTACTTTTGAGGCTAAAAAAGAAAGTTTTCTACAGCTTTTATGTGGTCTTTTAGATATGGATGTACTGGAGATGATAAAGGGCAGTGTAGGCAGTATCTTGGGAAAAGTCTTCAAAGCCAACACCGGAGCTGTTCAGTAGGGAGGACCCAAAAAGGCCGAGAGGAGAAGAAAACAGCAGGTGGTGTGTGGCTGAGGCGGTGGGGAAGGAGCGAGGAGCTGGGGGAACCATACCTGTCGGAGGCCTCTGCCGTCCGGGGAGCAGCTGGGTTAACAGTGTGTGTGTGGGGAGCAGATGTGTGCCCCGTGGTGACTGGTGACGGGGTCACTGTGACCCAGTGTTCAGCTGCTGCTCCGAACTGACCACAATAGTTCAAGAATGAGTAAGTTGCTTTTTATCTAGGAAATACTTCTTGACAGTCGGGTTTTCCCTTGATGTAGTAACCATTAGTAGTAAGTAATCGTATGTTATTGATGTTACATTACTCATATTGCAATCTATTACTAATACTTAACACTTCATAAATCCCCTGCCTAATAATCCTCCTCCTTGGGCAGTGGGGGAGAACAAACTTCTTTTTTTTTTTTTTTTTTTGTCCCTAGTTCCTTTGTATAAGGCATTTCTTCCTTCTTTCATTTTCTGAAACCCAGTTTACTGAGGGTCTAAGGCTTGTCAAGTAGCTCCTGTTAGTCAGTGCTGATGAAATACCATTTACGAGTTACTTTAAGAGGCTCATATCAGAGTTTTAGGTTGTGTAACACGAAGCATTGTTAATAAGTTAATGAATGTAATGAACTTAACAGCAAGCCTATTTCAGAATGGATATGTAATGTTCTGTTAGCAGTGGTGCGGTATGGATATGCTATTTTACTAGCTGTTAGAATTATAAGCATTATATGTCTGTCAGATTCAAACTGCTTAAACACACCAGGCTCCCCCAGGGTGTACCCCTTGCAAATTGAGCGTCTTGGGGAGCTAGCTCTAGCTTTTGCAAAGGACTTGGGCTCCCGGGAACTGGAAAGAGCGGCAGTAGTGATGCCAAAAGGCACGAGTGGTAACACCTTGTTAGGCTGCAGTAATGAATCTGTGGCAGATTTTCCGTGTTGATACAGGTGTTACCCTCAAAATGCTCTTCTGTAGTCTTTCATGATACTGTTTTATTGCAGTGTTTTAAAGGCAAAATTACATAGCATTATAATCCAATTCTTTTGTAGAAATCTGTATAATTCTATCTGAAGCATCTGCATCCCCCTGTAGTAAAGCAGGTATAAAGGTTGAGGTGCTGTGGTTCGAAGGCTGTTAGATGGGTTCTTTTGCTTTAAACACACCTCTCTTCTGGTGACTTCTTACCTCTATGCAGCAACATATTGACCATTGGGTTATGAAGGCTATTTGTTTGTAAGGTTTACTTCTCAGAGCTGGGGAAAGAACAATCAATCTGGGTTGAGGTTTGACGTAGAAAACAAGTTCTTCTCCATTTCCAGGGAATGGTAGAAGTATGCGGGCTAATGACTGCTACAGGCAGAGTGAAGACCTTCTCTCTATATCGTTTTGCTGACCAAGAGTATGTGCAATGCAGCTGAAGACTGGAAAATTAAATCTGGCAAAAATATGGAGAGTTCTGTCTTTTCAAAGTTACAGATGGTGCACAGGGAAATTAGTTATGGTGACTCCAATATTCAAAAAGACTTTCTGGTTCAGAAATTGTAGCAAAGTGGATGTGACAAAGTATGAAACATCCTTTAAAATTCATCTCAGATGTCAATGCAAAACAGTTAATGTTGTGAGGAGTGAAAAGGAAAGTGAAAATTAGCAACTTCCCCGAATATTTTTGGTTTATGTAAGGAGAGGTAGAAAGCCGTGGCTTGAAATGGGGATAATGTTACTTCATTGTTTGCGTTGACTTAAACAGAAAGGACTTATTGAAGTGTAAGAACTTCAATGAGACTAATTTTTCTGGAGACTGTAAGGGTAGGCATTGGGAGATACTCTGTTACCTTATTGTCTTGATTGCTTGGTGGGTATTGGGGTGTTTAAACTGGGTAAACAAATGACTTTTCCAGGTTCAAAGTTGTCTTTGTACCATAGGCAGACAGAAGTAGGCATGTGAAGTGTTGTGTTGAAATTTAATATGTGGATATGTTTTTAATGAGTGCAGATAAAGCAAGCAGAGATAGTTACAGATGTTTAAAAAAAAAAACAAAACAAACCAAAACCAAAGCTGACAGAAAAAGGAGACTGTAGATGAAATGTACAGTAGATTCTCAACCTTCACTCCCAAACGTGGTTGGTGTGGCTTGGAAGCTAATTTTTGGGCATGGAAGGATGATCATCATACTGTTTCCTATTCAGAATTGGTTAATGGAATCATGAGCCATATGCTGTTGCCTCTTATTTAAAAAAAAAACACCAACCAACCAAAAAAAACCCAACAAAAAACAAACCACCAAAAAACCCCCAACCAACCAAACAAAAAAGCCCCAGAAAACCCCAACACAATGAAGAAAACTGTCTAGTGTGTTTTCCCTCCTGTGGTACACCTGTTCTTTATGTCTTGGTCGCGTGTTTAAAGTACCGTGGTTTCGAGGGGTTCTCCCGGCTGGTTGTTCTCCCGTTGTCCAGGACTATTAGTACCATATCTGGACGCTTCCCGATTTCTTGATTAGACTTAGACCAATGGAGAGATGGGGCAACTCCATGTCAGGCAGTAGTCCACTGTTGGTTGTCCCAGTCCTGACCGTCCACCTCACTTGAAGGGAACAGCCTGTAGAGATGTTTGTCCCGCTGGAAGTACTCCATCAGAGAGGCAGCAATCCATACCTCCTCTTGTTCATTAAGCTAGAAATGCTTCAGAAAAATGAGCTGGGACTTGGTCCCCTACTAGAAGAAGAGAGATGATTGAATGTAAAGCTTAGACTGTCTGGGGTTTATACTTCTTAGAGAAGTTAAGAGGGTTGGAGCTCGCATGTTCTGATGGAGTACTCCATGATAAAAACATGATGTGGCTAGCAGGTGGTTGTAGACTTACACACTGGGCCAGTGCTGTGGGACTTGGAGTCATCTTCAGCAGAGAACCTTGAAATAAAAGTAGTAGTATCCTAGAAACAAGCATAAGGATTTTTTTGTGTGTTGTTTTGTTTTTCTGTCACATACTGGGAATGCTAATCTGGCTGTGGGTGAGCTTTACTCAACTGGATTTCACAGGATTATCCAATAATTACTGTTTGCTTATGATTCGGATGTTAACCCTAGTTACAGATGAGGAATGTCCCAGTGTGCTGTGAGTATAGCACAAGAGGGTGATGATCTTGCCCCTGAAAACTTTGTTTTTTGGGAAGGACTAGGCTGACTGTGTTTGGAGGAAGCAAAACTCTTGTCATGAATTCAGTACAGCTTTTTCCATTTTAACCTTCCCACCAGCAAGTGCATTACATATGGAAGTGGAGGTGAGATGATAGAGGCTTACAGGGAAGAAACTGGGTAAATACCCTGTGCAGCTTGCTCTCAGAAGTGCCCAAACTGGATGGCAGGTGGTGTCACTGTGGTTAGAAAAGGCAATAGCCTGCTCTTCCCTGTGTCTTCAAACTTTGGATGGGAGGAGTTGAACCCGACACATGCTGCTCTTGTGCTGTAACTTTATCTGTTTCCTTTGCCCTAGTATATGTGGAAAGAAGTTATGTGGTTAAAGAGGTTATGCTGGGGTTTTTATTGTTCTGGCTGATAAGATGGTGAGTTTGGAGCTGTGTGGTGTTGAGCCTTCCAGTGCTGTATCTTAGGAAGCTGCTGTTTTTCTGAGTGACCTTATATGTAGGACTAGAGAGGTAGGGAAAAAGCCACTTGGGTGATGATAGCTTTTAAGTTAATTAGTTAATGTTTGTATAACACGGGATGTTTGATTCATTTATTTGATATGATGGTTAAAGCATAGTTTTCTGCAAAGAACCACCTCTCAATTGGGAGGACAGGTAAAAATCTCAAGTCTTACCTTTATAAAATTGGGAATTCGTTCTCATTTATTTTATAATGCATCTCACATGGCAACCTCTTGGAGTCATTACTGGCAAACTAGTGAAGGAATCTGCTTCTTGTGAGCCCTACCGTCCTACTTAAATAGAGCGCACAGTCTCTACAAGTACTTGATGACATTTATTATTCAGTCGGTCTTTTATTTTCATACTGTTCCAGTCGAGGCCTAGGAAAACTAGCATCGTAATGGAGAAGAATACAAGTCCTGTTTTGTGACATCTGGTGCTGTGTATTTGTAGATTGTCATGCTGTTTAATTTTTAGTGCAGGTGTCTTTTTCCTGAAGGTTTTCCTTCAACTAATTGTCTAAGGGAAGAAGGGGAGTCTTAAAGTTTGATCAACATCACAGCTGTGGTAATGGCTGAACCAGAAAGGAGGCATACCAAGTTTTTCAAAATCAGTCCTAGTGTTAGGATAGTCTTCAAAGACTTTTTTGGTGGTTTTTGTTGTGTTTGGGTAGGGTTTTTTTTGTGTGTGGTTGTTTTTTTTACCTTATGTGTCTTAGCAATAGCAGTTCAATTAGTAATTCAAATAGATGAATTTTCTGATGGGCATAAGATTCTTTCTGCCCTTCTAGGATACTGTATTAAGCCACGTTTCAACTAACCTTTCATACCCTGATTTTTTGGTCTTTTAAGTTATCTTGGGGATTTGTAACTCTGGCAGCTGCTATAAATTCTGAAGTGTGCTGCTGTACAGCATACACTGCTTTCACTCTTGGGAAGATGGGGCTCGTTGGTTGTGCTTTGTTCTGAAGAGGCAAATAGGCTGAATTGCCATTGTAATGGATCTGTTACATTTAAACGCTTTGAAGTACTAAAGTTGTTGTGGACCGACTTTCTAACCCCAAGATTCTGGGTGTACAGTGGGAAAGCTTATTTTCATGGCAGGTGTTATGAATGTAGGTGGTGCAGGGTCACTTCAGTCCTGACTGTGGCACAGCAGTCTCGTACGTGGCAAGCCACTTGGAAACCAATAATCATTATTGGTTTTCTTCATTAGTGTAGTGGTTATGTAGCTTGTGACTTGCCGCTCTTTGCAGTATCTACTGGTTTATTTTCAGCTGGAATCTAGCTCGGTTGATCATATGGATTATGAGCTGAACGGTTGTGTGGAAAGCGAACTTGTGGAATTTGAGTTGGGATTGGTCATGTTGATTTTTTTCTTTTTCCAGAGTGTAACATTACTGAATCTGTGTTCACACATGCCTGTTACTTGGTCTCAAACAGTTTTGCTTTGATAATATTTGAGTAGCAGAAATGGTTTGTTCAAGTTCAAAAGATAAAGGGAGAAAAGAACAGCACAAGTACTTGAAACTTTGTTGTTTTGGGTAAGAGCACAGTCATACCTGGGCAGCCCCAGCAACAGGCACAGCTGCCTTATCTCAAGCGTAGCTTCAGCGTGGCGGGTGGTGAGATGCTGAGCCCAGTTCTGATCTCTGGGTAATGTGCTGGGGACTGATCTTCAGGCTTTTCAACCCTAACGAAGGCAGCGAACAACTCGAAACAAGAGCATTGCTTTGCCTATTACAGGAGGCAGCTGTATTCTGTGTAATGAAAAAGAAAACAAAGCAGGAAGTAGTTTGGGTATTTGCATGTGATCCTAGTCTTACATGCAGGTAAAAATAGCTTTTCATGTAACATAGCACACAAAATGAATGCTTTAACTGCGGTTTTGTTAGATAACTAGTGTACTGACTGAACTTTGGTGGTACTTTGGGAGGACAGTTGTTCTCGCTGTGCTCTCCAGAGCTGTGTATGCCTCCTATACAGATGGAGAAACAACGAGGTCAGCAAACACCTTTGGCAGGCTCCAGACATCTATTGTACAGCTAAGACCAAGTTCACTCTTGCAGACATGGGGTCTAATGCTCTTTGTCTGTCAGGTTATGAGTCTTTGCATCCCCTAAGGATGCTCCTTTCTGCATTGCAAGGTACATGAACATGTGTATTACACCTCCGTTAACTGCACTAATCATTCCTCTCTTTTTCAAGAATGCTGTCAATTTAACTTCCGTGTGCCCAGAAGTAGTTAAATACTGAGCAAGTACTTTGGAATCTAGTAATTCTAATTTAATTTTTCAGGGTTAGTGGCCAAGAGTCAGATGATTATATAGGAGAAGCAACTTGATTTGTAGCAGTATCGTGTTATTATGATGCACAAGCTCAGGCCATCTTCCCTTTGCCAAATTTTGACGAAAGACAGATGTAACAAATGTGTGAATGTCAATGCCATCTACTTGCCTTTTTTTTTCCTTGCAGATGTGTGTTGATAAGGTATGCTAATGTTCCAGTAGTCATACAAGGGGGTGTGCACATGCAGGTGTTTTTACTATGAGACTCCTGGATGCCCTCAAAGGGTAAGGGGCATGTAATAATAGAGGCTATATTTGCTTTGTCTGTGAAAGAGACTTGGCCTGGCTTTAAAAGAAGCTCTGCAGGATCTTATTTTGGGTGTGTTGTGCTTTGTTGGTTCACCTGACAGTTTATTTTTTTTATTATATCACAGTATTTTGCGTGGCAACAGAGAAAATAAAAACTTTGTTAGGCAATAAAAGCAGAATTCATTTTCAGACAGGTGTTAAGTAGAAACCAGTGATTCTGGGAAGAGTGTGTTTATTTCTCTGGGCTTTTGTTAGTATAATATTAGAGCTGTCAGTCATTAACTAGAATGTTGCCCATATGGAAGTATTTGTACAGTTCTTCTGTGTGTGGAGAACTGGAGTTAATGCCAGAGAGGGGACTCGGTCTCTGCAGAGCAGTGTAATTACAGGCTTCCTTTCCCTTTGCATCTGGGAAGAATGAGCATGCTTTAATATATACGTGTTAGCTGTGCAAACTTAGACATCTCTCTAGCTGTGGATGTTGGTTTGGTTTAGCTGTAAATGTGCGCACGTCCTGTCTGATGAACGTCTTGCTTCTTGCTAAAGAGATTTCTCTTTGGGTGCAGAGGAGAAAGGTTTGAGGTAATCAGACAGGTTGTGCTTCTTGTCTCTGGCATTGCCTTGGTTCACAGTGTTCTCTTGAAGTCTTCATTCTCGAAACTGTTTAATTTCTTAACCTTGGGCTATATTTTCCTTGTTGTGGCTATTTTTTGCCTCCATAATAGCCTTGATAAGTAGGCTATTCCCATAGTCGAATGAGTTGCCGTTTGTAAGCAAACTGTGTTAACTGACACTATGAATGTTCTGTGCCTGCCAAAACGCGGAGTGTGAGAGCTTCAGGTGTGGTTCTAGTAAACAGATTTTATTCTGCGTTTGGAACTAACCAGGAACACGGACATTATCAGTCACCTAATTGTAACTTGATTGCTTGAGATGCTGTCCTTCTCCAAAGAAATAGGTTCGCAGGCACCTGTTTTGGAATGGAAATTTTTCGTTGTGTATTTCTATAGGTTTAGTTTAAAAACTGTTAATATACTGGATGAACAGCTGCTTCCTGAAATGTTTAGAATAATTGCCTCTTTCTAATACCTTAAGCAGCAAGACTGAGGCTAATTTGCCTGGTGATGCTAAGCAGCAGTTCACTGAAGCAGGTCATGTCGTCTCCAGCCTGTCCTTCTGCTGCAGCAGAGATGGCTTGTCTTGTGTTTCTCTCTCCAGTTTAAGAAGTGAGGTGGTGAATGGGAAACCCCTGTTCTTCTGAAGGGCTAGGTTCTGTTTTTTCTCCTCATCATTGTCTGGCTGCTGACAAGGAAGGGAGGTAAATTCCTCTTCTGCTCTCCTGATTGTCTTCGGAGTGGATATCAGTCTCTTGAATGTTTGTCTGCCAGTAAAGAAGGTAGGAACCTTTCCCTTCCTCTCTGATTCACATGTTCCTTGCTCACGCTTGTCTAGGTTGCTTACTTCTTACTGGTAGCAGTGGGATGTCCTGGGGTATGCGTAAGGTCAGTTGTGAAACTGGGTCTCTGAACAGAAGCAGGGTGGAGAGAAATGCACAGAAAAGTACAGGATAACAACTTGAAAGAAAAAAAAAATACTTGATCTTAGGGGTCTGTTTTAATTAAGTATATTTCTCTTGGTTTGAGTAGCAAAAGACACTTTACTGTGTTCATGTCATTCAAGAGCAAAGCAGCAGATGTTACAAAACATTAAGTGTTGTGGAACTGAAAATTAACTTGCAGTGTTCTCCCTGTAAAGGTTACGATGGCCTTTTCTTAGCCTTATTCTCCTTACCTTTACCTTGCTACTCCTGATGCAAATGGTAAAAATACGGAAGAATACTGACTCATGTGAGAGTGAAGACCTCTTAGCATTTTTTGCCTTGCTCTTCAAGAGATGTCAAAGCTGGTATTGATCTGAAGAACATCGCATCCCCTTAGGGCGAGTCATTATCCTGTGGATGGAGGAACAGAGCAAGATGAAGGGATTTGCCCCAAGTCATACAACAAGTCTATACAAGAGATATGTGTAGAGTTTGGAACGTCCTGGCTCTCTGATGGTTTCTTCCTCATGGCTTCTGTGATAGGCTATGCCTTGATTGCCATATACAGAATAATTAAAGGAATTCTGATATTCCAGGACTTAGGGAGATTTTATTTGGAATAATGTGTATAGAATCATAGAATGGTTAGAGCTGGAAGGGACCTTAAAGATCATCGAGTTCCAACCCCCCTGCCATGGGCAGGGACACCTCCCACCAGACCAGGTTGCTCCAAGCCCCATCCAGCCTGGCCTTGGGGTACGTTGCGGTTCCTTCCAAACCTGTGTGTTGTTTTAATGGGTAAATTTGTTCCTGTGATGCCTTGAAACTTTAATGAGCAAGTCTCCAAGAGATAAGTACTTCTGTGGTCCAGTTCTTGGTTTAATTCTTGTGCTGTTTACTTCTCTTTTTTTTTTTTTTGTATTTGTTGTTTGGACTGTGATACCTGCCTGTGCATCTTGTCGTTCAATAGCAGTTCTAATGAGTTATTCTTGCAGCATTTTGCCACTTTTCTTCTAAAACAAAAAATAGTCAGCAATTAATATGATGTGGTTTTACGTTCTTTTGCAATTCCTGTAGGCTTAAAATCTGAATGTGCTTTTATTTAGAAAGATTGTTGCTAAACAATTTTGTTTTGTTTTGGATAATTACTAAATTACCTTCATCCGTTCTCCGCCCAGCCTGTATTTGTGCTTGGGATTGCTCTGACCCACGGGGCAGATAAGAGAGGATGAAGAGACAGTGAAGAAGATGAGGTGGGACAATGAAAATCCTAACATTGATCACCTCAGATACTCATATTGGATATTCTTAACAACTAATTCCAGCCAGTTAATCCAGTTCTGATCATGCTCATGTACAAAAACTGGTCAATGAGTTCACTGGTGATTACTCTCAGATGTGGAGATGGGATTGTGTAGGCTCTTTCTACCAGTGAAGAGATGTGCAGTTCCTCTTACTAATTTAGTACGTGTACGATCCCTTAGGAAAATCATGAACCAGAGACTCTTCCTGTGACATCTGCCTTAGTCTGAAATGCTTCTAGCATTATGAATTGCTTGGTTTATCTCTGCACGGCCTGGTGACTCCTTTGTTTCTGTTGCAACGAGAGGTGGCACTTCTCCAAGAGGCCGTAGCACTGGCCATTTTGCTGGAGCTGGGAACCTTATGCTTCGCCTTGATTCTGTGCCGCGGTGGCTTTGTGGCATTCAGTGGGCGAGTTATTCATGTGTGAGGTTAGAGATCCACTCTGCGACTTTCTCTGCTTTGGATTCTTCTGCTTGCGTATTTAAATCACAATTAAAGTAGTGATTTCAAGGAAAATGAAAGACATATCTCAGAGCAAATCAGAGTTAGTTAAAAGTTTTGTGGGCTTTTTCTTTTTTTTTAATTGGGTGGTAACCATTCAGTATGAAAATGGAGTTTAGTTCCAGAAAAGTTGTGGTGATTATATATTAGCTATATAAAGTGTCTGTACCCCCTGATTTAACTGTTCTGTAGCTGTATTTTTTTAACACTTGTTTATTATATTGGAGTTCAAATCAAGTTTGTTTGTTTTTTTTAAAATATACACTGTTGCATGCATTAAAGGTTATCAAATGACATTTGAAATCAATCTCTAAAATGAATTGAATTCATGGGTTCTATTGATTGTAGTCTCAGTGTTGTGGAATGAATAACTTCATTTTCGCATTTACTCTATATTCACAGATAATGTCATCATCCTGCTTTTCAAACGTCCTATGCTCTCAGTTCAGACTAAACTACAGACAGAGCTGAATTCAGTGAGCAAACAAAGTTGGGAGGGATGGGGGGAAAAAACCTTTTCCATGTGTTGAAGATAAAACTGCTGTTTAAAGGGGTTTTTTTGTGTGTATGGTGGTTTTGTTTGGTTTTTTTTTTTTTTTAAACTGTGCTAGCGGATGCTCGTATTCTCAATGTCTTGGTCAAGTTGAGAAGGTTTCTTGTGAAAAGCTGGGCAGGAAGCACATCCTGCCTGCGGGCATCACCTTGGTTATACCTTGAGTAACAGTCATGTCTAGCATGCTAAAGTTTGAGAGATGAGAGATTTAATGCACAGTGAAGGGGAGGTGAATTAACTGTTCTGGCCCAGGTTACACAGCATAGTCCCTTATGTAAATGTTTAGTCAACAGTCTTGACTTTGACCAAAACCCCACCATGTTCAGGTTGGCTGGTAGGGGTCTGTTGTGTGGGTTTCTGTTTGTTCTCGAAGATCACTGTTTGGCAAGGGAAGCATCAATGACATGAAGCTCAATTTCTTGGAGGAAAATCTTGCTCCTGCAAACAGCTGTCTCTTGACAAGTGTTTCTTGGCTTTAGAAATATGAATTGTGTTTCTTGAACTTCTATTTTTTTATTTTTTTAATTCCAGAACTGGTTCTAAAAATGCCGAGTTAGTAGGGGATGCAGTTCTGAGTATTGTATTGCGCTGTGGATGGGAAACTCAACAGCAATACTTGATAGAGCTTTGTGGGCTTGTACAAAGGAAACGCACTTCAAAAATGCAGCCATGGTCTATAAAGAGAAAGCGTGCTCATTGAAGTATTCTGGGATGTGCAAGAGGTGCATTTGTAGAGGAAGAAAGAGTTTGAAGAAAATGAATGGCTTGGTTGCATAATTGTACATCTTCAAGTGGAAATCACTATGACTTGGAGATCCTTGTGTTGCTGGAAGACAGTGTTGTTCCCGGGCAGGAAGACGGTTCGGTGGGCACTGAACTAGAAGATGCAGAGCTGAATGCTGTTTGCTTCTGTTACTGATGTGCCTGTAAACAAATCGTTGTACTGTCTCTCTACAGTAAATGGCGTAAGAGAACTCTGGCTCGGCTTCTGCTGGAGTGTTTCTTGGCCCCACCAATGCCAGGAGCAGGCTGGATTAATCTCTTCAAACATAAATGCTTGCACTGTTTCTGTGAGAAAAAAGCTCTTGTTCTTCTTGTTAGAAAAGCTTACGGTGCCCCTCCCTTGGTGTTACATTTAACTTTTGTTTTTAATAAATCAAATAGCAAGTGTCTGCATGACAGCATAGCCCTGGAGCTTTAAGAGCTGACTTTGTGAATGAAGCCCAGTGGATTGTGACTTGTTGCCAAATTTCACCATGATTTCCTGCTTTCAGTTTCTGTTCGAATAGATAATGGCCCTGTTTAATACTCTCAAGTAATTTCTGTTACAATGTGATTTTGGAATCTGTAGGTAAAAAAGGTTAATGTTTTGACCTTTGCCATCAATTAATTGAACTGATGGTGATCTACTAGTCATGTTCTGTGCTCCCTTTCTTATTAAGGGAAGGTAAGTATTTGTTGACTCAAATACAAGAATCTATTAAATACAGTTGTAGAAGTCAATGCGCTAAACTTTTGTCCGGGGGTAGCAAGAGAAGGTGATACCACAGTTTTATGGAAGTATTACAGTGGTTGTGATTAATTGAAATGTAGAGAGGCTTTTCATATGTCTTCTAACAAGAGTATGGGGTAAAGAAGGGATCAGTTTTACCCTGAGAAATACTATGTTTTGTCTTGGGTGCATAAGATGTATTACTTACGAGGCGTATGAAATGCTGCTTTTTTTTTTATAGCTTGCGTTAAGTCAGCTATTCAGCCAATGCAGTTTCGTCTTCCTTAAACTTGACAGAATATTGTGGGAATTGCAAGTGTGTCTATTTCAGTAGCTGTGTTTATTTCAAATAGTTTGCAAATTTATCTGCATTAGGAAATTGGGGTGGTTTTGTTTCTCTAGAAGTAGAATAGCTGAAGTGGACAGAAGCAGTGTTGTTGTTATAGTGGTCAGCTGTGGATAGCAAGTCACCTGGATACTGGGAAGCACGATTGTCTTTAATGCAGGATGCTGAGCTTTGTTCCTTTGGCTGTTCATTAGTTCAAAGCTTGAGTGTCTCAACTGGCCAAATGTCTGACAAAACTTGCTTAAATCTAGAACTACAATGTTAGCGCTTCAGTTTGGAAGCCGTCTGTAGTAGATTGAGTTGACAATCCAGCATAGTGCTGTAGGACTCTAGTGGACTAGAACAGGTTTGCTCTGTACAGAACAAGAAGTCGGTATCACCTCATTAAATGATTCCGTGTGTGGGAGGGCATGATCCAGGCTTCTTTCTGGGATGTTCTCACAAAGAAGTCCCACTGCCAGCTGCAGCAAGAAAAATGCCATCTTTGGACCTTGTTGAGGTTTGCCTATTGAAGGGCACATTAGTCATAGAATCATAGAATGGTTAGAATTGGAAGGGACCTTAAAGATCATCGAGTTCCAACCCCCCTGCCATGGGCAGGGACACCTCCACTAGAGCAGGTTGCTCAAAGCCCCATCCAGCCTGGCCTTGAACACTTCCAGGGATGGGGCAGCCACAGCTTCCCTGGGCAACCTGTTCCAGTGCCTCACTACCCTCACAGGAAAGAATTTCCTCCTAGTATCTAATCTAAATCTCCCCTCTTCCAATTCAAAACCATTACCCCTTGTCCTGTCACTACACTTCCTGACAGAGAGTCCCTCTCCGACTCTCCTGGAGGCTCCCTTCAGATATTGGAAGGCTGCTGTGAGGTCTCCCCGGAGCCTTCTCTTCTCCAGGCTGAACAACCCCAGCTCTCTCAGCCTGTCTTCACAGGGGAGGTGCTCCAGCCCTCTGATCATCTTTGTGGCCCTCCGCTGGACCCGTTCCAACAGGTCCATGTCCTTCCTGTGTTGAGGACTCCAAAGCTGGACACAGTATTCCAGGTGGGGTCTCACGAGCGCAGAGTAGAGGGGTAGAGTCATCTCCCGCGACCTGCTGGCCACGCTTCTCTTGACGCAGCCCAGGATGCGGCTGGCTTTCTGGGCTGCCAGTGCGCACTGCCGGCTCATGTTGAGCTTTGCCGGCTCATGTTGAGCCTAATGGTATCTTAGTTTGCTGCTGTCACACAAACACACGCACATGAGCCTGAGGTGAGCGAAAGGGATGGTGCCTGGTGGAAGGGAGGAGAGCAGAGGCTTTACAGACGATAGCGTTTTCAAAACTTAGAGAACTTTACCCAAACAGCTGATAAGTCTATGCATTGACTGTTTCAGGCTTCCTTGCTGGCCCTTAGGGGCCAGGAGGGAACGACAGCCTTGTCAGAGGTGATGGCTAATAGTTGCTGTTAAGGCTCTTTGATGAGTAGTAACTTCACCACTGAGCAAAAACTGTCAAGGTGAGTGCCATAGGAATACTTCCTGGGAATTAAAAGAAGAAAAAGATGTCAATCTGGGACTGATATTTTTCTTGTTCCTCTTTATTCCACCTCCTCATCTGTCTTGATGTGAGGGGATTTCCTGTGATTTCTGGGCAGCTTCCTGGAGCATGTTGTGTAGCATTTAAATTTGCATGAGTTGGTTTTTTGCACTGTAGCAGGTTTTTGGGATCTTTGGTGTTAAGAGAAAGTATGGTTGACATGTTGAACTCTCTAAGTATGTAAACTTTGTTGGGGTTAGAGCTTTACTACTGCTTCATGATAAACATATAGTACCTACTTGCATCACTGGCGTCTGGGTTTTGATTATGACTGCACACTATATCAGTTGATCTAATTATTTTTAAATGGCTAAAAAAAAAAAATCAAGTGATTTGTGCATTTGGCATTTCTATGCTCTGCTTTGCAGCATAGCTGCTTCTGTCTTTCCCATTAACACTAGATTTCCTTTTTTTTTTTTTTCCAGTTCGGCACCTGGGCATGTGTGGTGCATAGGCGGTAATAAATGAGAGAACTTTTCACGGGAACCTATAGCAGACTTTAATTCATCTTTCCCAGAACTCCTTAGTAACTTGAAGTGTCTTGGATGCCCCAGGTGGTCTCAGGTGCTTATGTCAAAGCTTTTTGCAAAGTTGAACAGCAGTTGGTGCCAGGAGAAGGAAAATGTGAGAGTGCCTGCACATCAGCAGGGCTACCAGTGCCCTTGGCAGGTAGAGGTGTGCCCAGCAGACCTGCTTCTTATGGCTGTACTGCTGGTACGTGCTCACAGCTGCTTTTCCCACAGCGCTGCCTTCAGAGCAGACGCTGGTTTGAAGAAAGCAGTGGTTCTTGTCTAAACTAGCCCTGATACTCAGATTGTTACACGGTGGGAATTTGTGTGGGCAGTGGGAAAAGGAACAATGGTATGTCCCTTGGAATGCATTGTCTGCACGCGTGAAGTGGAGAGAGATCGAACTCCAAAATGTGTGTGTGTAGAAATGGTTTGTTTTAAAAGTAGAGAGCTATTTCTGCTCTTGCTTTTGGGAACGCTGACTCCTAAACTTGCAGGCAACATCTGTCAAGTGCTCTTCTGGATGGAGCTGTGTCTCTGAGCCTTGTTTTCATGGCTGAGACTCATGGAATATACTTTACTGAAAATGTACACGCACAAGAGCATATGTATAAATATACAAAAATGTGAATGTGTGTATATATGACTACTGTCATTTCATACTGCCTTTATTCATCAGGATGGCCACTTTGCAGTGCTTTCCAGAGCACGAATGTGCACAGATATTAGGGCTATGGTGGCGGGATGGTGGATGCACAGCACCTTCCCGGTACCTGGGATGCTGTTGCTGAGCTCGGGGCCAGCAGTGACTGGTGCAATGAGGCAGCAACGTAGGCGTGAATAAAGTGGTGTCAGAGTACTGGGATGATGAAAACTGGATGATTTTTCAACCCATGCTCTGGAAGCCAAGCACACAACATGAAGTGTATCCCAGCTGTTGCAGGAATTCTTGTCACATTACTGGGAAACTGATACCTTTCTGAACAGGACGTCCCATCGTCTTCCTGTGCAAAGGTGCTCCAGGAACAGAAAGGCAGAACTGTGGTCATTGGCTTCCTTGCCCTGTGCAGGTTTTGACCACAACTGAGTGCTTGAGCAAAAATCCTTCATAAGGCTTGAAAATTGTGTTACAAGTTTTTGCTAATACGTAGCTTCTCAGCAGTTAGGTGGTGGTTAGGGTCTATTAAACATTTTTCAGTGTTTGAGTTCTGTGCGTTTTTGAAGGTTTCACTGTCGCAAATAGATATAAATTTTGTTAGCTTGAAGAACTAAGTAGTGTTTTGTGTGTGCTTTTAGTCTGTCACTCCCATAAATGTGTCTGCGGTACAGCATCTGTATTGACTAACAGAGGCAGTGCCTCTGTGGAGGAAGGACTTAGCTCGTTATGGGAAGGAGAGAGTTTCTGATAATTTGAAGAAGTGCCGTGTAATTATCCTAATCGGATGCCAGTGAACATACAGAGTTATGGGCATTGTAGCAGAGCACCATGAGAGAAGAAATTGAGCAGCCAGAGAGAAGAGGCAGCTGTGTGATCTGATAGCAGTGTATCAGGATCACGGAAGGATCTGAACTCCAAGAGTGTGCTGTGTTTATTATGTATTGTGTGAAGATGCCATCAAAACCGAGCTGCAATGCGTAGCTCTTGACATGGATTTATCGACAACTGTGGCAGGAAGGAGTTTACTCAAGTCCTCGTAAACGAACACATCAATTGTGGTCCTTACCACTTACAGAAAAAAGGCCTTTCCCAGTGCTGTGTATGGAAGAGCTATTTTTTGTGAGGTCATGCTTTTCTTGTAGAGGAGGACTTCTTCTTTCCTGATGTTCTTCATAAGTGTCCTGTTTCTTTTAGACACTGGCTTCTTTGGTGTCTTGGCATCTCACAAAGCTATCGAGGTCAGAATCGTGGTGTTTTTTTTTTTCTAGCAAAAAGCATGTACTTGGGAACGTTAATGAGGCCTTACTGCTAGCCTTCATTATGGACTTGTAAGAGGGTTTCTGCTTCTCCGTATTGCTTGGAGCCTGTCTGCAGGCCATTCATGCTACTATTTTGAGAGAGTCTGCTCTTAATCTGTATTTTGAATGGATTCATTATCCATAAAATGGCTCACGTTTGTGCACTGGACTTGCAAACGATAGTTCTCGGAAGGCTGTGCAATTTCAGGAGGTGGGTAACTTCTGAAGGAGGGTGTCTCTGGCTACAGGGCAGCCTGATTTTGGGAGATCCTTGAGGCATCTGGATGACTTTTGGCTCTAGAATTAACAGAGAGCAGACAGGTACAAAGTCATCCAGGCATCAGGTGATGCAGAGTAAGACAGTAGTGAAAGTATTCCTAAAGGCAGGAGTTTATTCAGAACACAGATGAGTACACCTCAATTACTGCTGTATGTTAAGATTGTCTGAAATGCAAAAAAGCCAGATCTGGTATTTTAATGCATATTAGTGTGTGGAAGGATAGCAGTCTTGTTGCAAAGTCGAGGGGGGGAGGTTAGCAGCATATGTGTGAGTGGATGGGTCACTGGAAAATAATTTGTGCTTCAACCTATTTATCCAGCTTTGCAGAGAGATGGACACAAGGCCATCATGCTAGCCAAGGTCATATGAAGCTGAGAGCTGAACTTATGAACTGGCTTCAACTTAGAAATAAACTCACCTTTAGGTTATTGGGCTTTATTAAGAACTACTTTACATCATGCCTGTAAAGACAGTTCTGAAACTGTGCCGTAACGGAGGCAGTCGTGTTGGCTTTACAGCCAGATAAAATCCTGATCCTGAAGTTCTGTTGGTCTGAGACTTGAGCACGTAGTCGAGTAGCTCACCAGTTGGAGGCACATTTGGCGCTTCTATATGTTTTAATGGGATATTAAAAAAAGTTATTGTCTGTATATCTAAAATATGCATAACTTTGTTCAGAATATCTTTGTTGATGTTCTTCTTGTCTGTCTTCACAAAACTGTTGGCAGCAGTCTGAAAGATGGTCAAGGTACTGGAAGGTTCTTCAGCCTTATTTTGTTCTACCTGAGTAAGCAAATAGGATATTTTGAATTCTAACAGCTACGCTGTTTCCTGGTTGGAGTTTCAGGAATGTAACATGGTAAAGCATAAATAGAATGTTGAGGCCTGTGAAATTTTCAAGGTTGACCTTAAATATGCATGGGAAAAAAACAGAGTAGAAAATGTGACTGATGTAGAATTTCGTTTAAAAAAAAAAACCCCACCAACCTGAAACGCTGCTAGTTAGCTCATTAATAAGATTCCAAAAGTGGATGGTTAAGATGAAAGAAATGACTGTCCAAGGTAAGAAAGAGTTGTGAATTTCTACTTGCTGAGCTTTGTAATGAGTTTATCTGTCAAAACTTTGGAGTTTAAATTCTGCGAAGCATCTCTTGACTTACATTACTGTAGGTGTTACAGAAAGGCAAGTATTTCAAGGAAAAGTGATTTGTGCAATGTGACTATCCTGTGTAACTTTTGAGTATTTAAATCTTGGGTGAGTTTGATGGATATAAAAAAACTAAGAGATTCAGCTCCTACAAGTCTTCTGTGGTTTAACCCCAGATGGCAAGTGAGCCCCACACAGCCCCCTGGTAGGATGGGGGAGAGGATCCGAAGGGCAAAAGTGAGAACTCATGCTTTGAGACAAACACAGTTCAATAGGTAAAGCAAAAGCTGCGTGTGCAAGCAGAGCAAACTTGTGACTTGACTATATCAGGAGTTTAAGGCAGCAACCAGAATTGTCACGATGGAATGGAAGTGTGTTGAGAAGGTGGTGACTTAACATCTGAAACTTCCTTGTCATCTTCTTACTTGCAATAACTTAAGACAGTTTTAAGCTTGTTTGAATGCATTGCGTTATGGGAAACTGAGCATATTTTCTGTCTTCTCTATATGAGATAATAGAAAATTTTTTTCAGCTTCTGAAATTATTGGTGAAATGCCAGCTCCTATGCAACACTGAGTCTCTGGGCAAAGCAACTACTCATTATTTCTGGATGTGTGTCTGTATGGGACAACACCATGTATGTACCCACCTCCTCCTCCCCTGGAGAGTTTTCCTGAATGATTACAGCATGACATGATTATTGCTTGCTTCGGTGCATTCAGTGAGAAGTTAAATGTAAGGAATTACTTTAAAGGTTTAAATCTGTGGTTCAGGGTTTTGCTGGATAAAGATTCCCAGAATGTTGGTGGCTATTAATTTTCCTGTGAACATTAATATACTTATTGAGGTTTTGTTCAGAGTTATGCAACTTGGCTCTTTGAGAGGAGTTTGATAGTGGTGATATTTACTAAGGGAAAACCATTCAAAGTCACATGTCTACTCCTGGGCAATAGGGGGAAGAGGTCTGCTGCTATGGCTCGTTCAGGGTTCAAGTATTGGTTAATATTGCCACCTAATGGCAAGAAGAACAGTTGTCTGAGAATTTAGATTTCTTGCACTATATTCTACTGATTGTTTTTACCCAGTCATGTCTGCTCTGGTTACATAAAAACAATTGTCAGGGAAACCTGAAATCTGGCTTTTTGTTCTTCTCTTCCTGCTAGTTATAGAGAATTTCAAGGCTATAAAACTAGTTAAAAAGACAGAAGTTATTTTTGTCTTCTAATGGTTAGACTTTTGTGCTTTGCCTGAGTATTGCTTTATATTTTTGGTCCAGTATTGTTGCTTAAAAAAGAAGCCTCTCTTTATTGACAAGATAGTACAAAAAATCATCTACTAATGAATGTCTGCACATCACTCAATGTAATTCCCCAGGCTGGCATTAGGGGAGCCCTGTGGGATCATTTCAGCCCCAGCAGGAGTTCAGCGTTAGAACTTGAGTAACTTCAGAGCAGGTGTCCCGGTACTGTTTTGGGAAGGCCCTATATAAACTATAGATAGGGCCTATAATAGTTTTGCAGGACTCTAGGGTGTTGTATTAAAACTGGCAGTAATTCTGTTTTGACAGCATAGCATCTCATTTGGCTAAATGAGCAATTAAGTTAAAAAATAATAGATACTTTGTCTTCAGGAAAATTTCCTAATAAACCTTAACTTCTTTAATTGCAAATTATTATGTGCACGTTTGTTCAAGCACGTGAGACGTGTATCAAATGAGGTGCATTAAATAAATGCTGCTTGCAGATTGTATCAGGAAACATGAAACGTGCTTTCCAGTCAGCTGCCTGATTATCAGAGCAGTTAATCATTTGAATTTGCATATTTCTGTCCCGATTGTATGCCTGAGTTTTTGCAGTAGTTGAAAGTCCCTGTGTTAGTCGTTGGCTTAGCATCAGAGAGCAGTCCCTTAAGGAGGGCATGGGTTGACATGAGCTCTGCTGTGGGGCAGGTTCCCTAAAGCTGTGGGAGAGCTGTGCGTGTGAACCCTGCGGCGGTGCCTGTGTCATCTGCTGGCGGCCTTGGGCAGCAGTGGAAAATAACAGACGAGAGAGAAAACAGGAGAGCATTGTTTTCCTCTTTGCTTTGCCTGACCGTTTGGACGTACTGTCTGTGCAGGCTGTTTCACTTTGCTTCTCCGTGTAATTCCTGTCTGCATGATTCTCCTCTGCCAGTGAAAAGGAAAAACCTCCTTCTGGGAAGCTGGGAATACATGGAAGCTGCTTGAGTATATGGCTCACAGTTCATACTGCTGTTGGACTAAGAATGCTCCTGATGGGACTAGTTGTGGGAAAATGTTTAATTCCTAACTGCATATTTAGTATGGCTTTAAATAAAACCACTGTTTTAGAGTTGATTGCTTGCACAGTCTGTGATTGCAGAGAGGTTCTATCTGTCTTTAGGCTATGCTGAAAACTTGCATGACTACTTCAGTAACTCTCAAGAGTCTTTTTTTTTTTTCCTTAGTATTTCAATTTTTATGTTTTAAAATGTAGGTTTATGGAATTAATATTTACCTGTTTCAAGTATTGGGGATTTGGAAATTGTGAAGATCTGGAGAATACCTTCATTTTGTTCACGTTTCTGGATGACTCTGAAAGTACTTCAGGGTTGATACCTGAATACCTAGAGTTCTCACTAGGTTTTATAAATTTATTTGAATGTGAAAGTGCTATTCAATTATTTTCTTCTAATATTGTAACAAAATAGTAAGATCCTTATATTTCTGTCAAGAACACTTCATCTATATGGAATGGATTGACGTAGCAAGTCTTTATAACTTTTTAGGTGTTCGTTACTCCTGACTCCATGACTGACATAGACTTTCTCATTCATTTCTTGGTGTGCAGTGATGTTTGCTAGAGGAGTAACAAAAACTCAAGTAGTTTAATTTGCTTGTAATTTTTTTTTCCAGGTGGTTTCTCAACTGTGTTTCTGGTACGTACCCATGGTGGGGTACGCTGTGCACTGAAACGAATGTATGTTAATAATGTGCCAGATCTCAACATATGCAAGAGAGAAATTACAATTATGGTAAGAAGCTCATTATTCATAACTGGAGAATGTATTTATGTATAATATAGGTGCACCCAATGCCTCTTCAATAACAATTGCTTCTAGGCCACCTTTTCTTTTGACCTTGTGATCCTGATTTTGCACTGTTAGATTCAGAACCTAATGCTGAATTTAAGGTTGGTGCATAATTAACTCTAAAGCAGTTATATCTGTAGTACATGTGATAACACTTATGTAGTCAGATGTGAAATAAGCATTGCTTAATTCCACATGCAAAATGGCTCTTAGAAGTCTTTTTTTTTTCCTTGGAACACCTTCAGTTGCTTGTATGTAGTAAGTTTGTAAAACTTTATAATAGTTGAGACTACAACAGTTGTGGCTTTTTTCCATCTGTCTTTTTAAATAACTGTGAGACTGTTTTTCAGTTTAGCTTAGGATGGGGATGGGTAGCTTGATTCTTCCATATCTCCTATGTATCAAGGCTCTAGCTATTACTGCTTCACAGCGTTGGTTTAAAATGCAGCGTTTTGGATGTCTTTGCACTCTCCATGAGTAGCACATAAATGTTCTTTTCTGAGTAGCAGTTGTGGTGTGTTTGATACGTAGCAGTCACAGAATCTTGGTTGGAAGGGACCTTTGAGACCATCGAGTCCAACCAACAAAAAAAACCCCAAAACCCCCAACACCAAAACCAAACCAAAACAAACACCCACCACCACACAGCACACCCACCCACCACCACACAGCACACCCACCCATAACCTCGGGCACTAGAGCATGCCCTGAAGTGCCATGTCTACACGTTTCTTAGATACCTCCAGGGATGGCGACTCCACCACCTCCCTGGGCAGGCTGTTCCAGTGCCTGACCACTCTCTCAGTAAAGTCATTCTTCCTAATATCTAATCTAAACCTCCCCTGCCCCAACTTTAGACCATTTCCTCTGGTCCTGCCATTATTCCCTTGGGAGAGGAGGCCAACACCCACCTCTCTACACCCTCCTTTCAGGTAGTTGTAGAGGGCAATGAGGTCCCCCCTCAGCCTCCTCTTCTCCAAACTAAACAAGCCCAGTTCCCTCAGCCTCTCCTCGTGTGACTTGTTCTCCAGACCCCTCACCAGCTTGGTGGCTCTCCTCTGGACACGCTCCAGCAGCTCAACGTCCTTCCTGGATTTCACCCCATTAATTACAACTCTCTGGGCACGGCCATCCAGCCAGTTTTTTACCCAGTGAAGAGTACGCTTGTCTATGCCATGATTCGCCAGCTTCTCCAGGAGAACGCTGTGGGGAACAGTGTCAAAGGCCTTACTAAAGTGCAGGTAGACACAGCCTTTGTGTCCACAGCCTTCCCCGCATTGAGAAGGCGGGTCACATGGTCATAGAAAGAGATCAAGTTGGATAAGCAGGACCTCCCTTTCATAAACCCATGCTGGCTGGCCCTGATCCCTTGGCTGCCCTGCACTTGCTGTGAGAGCTCACTCAAGATGATCCTCTCCATGATCTTTCCCGGTACCAAGGTCAGACTGACAGGCCTATAGTTTCCCAGATCCTCCTCCCAGTGGATCCAGTCATGGGGACATTCTCCTGTATTCTGCCTTTGTGGTGCTTGCTCAAGAGGGGTGGATGTGGGGTAGGGACTCACTTAACTTGAAATCATAAGTGGTTGTCTGAAAACTTGTACTGTCTTGTATTTGCTTAGATTTTTCTGGCCCGAGGTGTAATGTGCATTTTCTTTTTCAGAAAGAGCTATCCGGGCACAAGAATATCGTGAGCTATCTGGATTGCGCTGTTAACTCCATAAGCGACAATGTTTGGGAGGTTCTCATCCTCATGGAGTACTGCCGGGGTAAGAGAGCGCTGCGGTCTTCACAGGAAATGCAGGGAAAATGTATTGATCGCCTGGGATTTTTAGGTAGAATTGTTCCCTTAATATAAAAGGTTAACATAGGTGTCTCACAGCTAGAATCCAAGCAGTTGGTTTTGGGTTGTTGCTGTTGAGGTGCTGAACTGTTGAACGCTGAGAAAATGTAGAAGTCAAGTTTCACAGGGCTTTGTAATTAAGTGTGGTTAGAAGCAGGGAAATTAGTTGTTGAAGTATAAAGTGAAACTGTTCTGTTCTGCTGTTTGTGCTAATCAACCTGTAGCTAGAACCTAATTTAATAGGAAAGATTGGCAAGCTTTTCACTGCTCTTCTCCCTCTGTTATTTTTGTTTTAGATAACAATATTAAAGATGCTTTACTCTTATCTGACAGGTGATGTGTTATAAATGAGCATAGCATAGTTAATGTTGATAATGCTGGCCAAAAAAAATAATGGTCCTGTGGTCCTGCTTTATAATGTAACTTTTTTTCAAACAATGTGTAAAACCAGGTAGTTTCTAGACTTTTATTTTTTCCCACAACTCACATATGCATTGCAATAAACTTGTCATTGAGTTTAACTTCTGCAGTTTACCTAAAATTCAGGGTAACTGGGCACAGACTTCGTAATAGGAGATGGTGGTTAACCCAGATAGGTGATGGTATTGGAGCAAGTGCAACAAGTATGAAGTAGATATTTCTAGACTAGAAGGAAAACCCACTCCGTTGTCTGTAATGCTCAAAGCATACTTTGAGTTGAGATTTGCATTGGATTATTTGCAGTAGCAGCAGCAACTATTAGAGCTTGTGCAACCTGTACCAGAAAGATCCACAGATAGTCTGGATGTATGGTTTGGGGAAGGGAATAAGGAGATAACTTGAAAACTAATGGCCGTGTTTTTGGCCCTCTACCCTGCTTGTCTGGGTGAATTTCTGTGCCCTGGTCAGAGCTCACTTCTGACTCCCTATTGCAGCACGCTTGCCTTAATTATAATGGTGAATGGCCATAGGGATGTCAGCTGTCAGATGATGGACAGGGTTAGGCTGTTCTTTTTCAAAGCATCCTTGTTTCCACAGAACACCTGCCAAGGCCCTGCAGATATTGAGTCTTGCTTCAGCTGTTAGCTTGAGTGTTGTGGTAGGAGAGCCTAGGATTATCTGGTAAAATTAGCTCAAGAAACAGGGAAATAATGGTTCTTGAGCTTAGAAAGAAACCTATGAAGAGGTTAAGTGAGGTCTTTCTCAAAGTGTGGATTCAGGGCTCTTTATTTTTCTCCCTTTTTCTTGGGGTGTTTTTTTTTTTTTTTAACTTATTTGTCTCCCAGAAAGACAAAGAGAGGAGGTGTCTAGAATATGAATTAACTTGAACTCGGTTGGCTGACAGGGTTTTGGCTATGGATCTAAATGCAGAGACACTTTCGAGGTGACATCTTTGTGTGATGGATGCTTCTTTGTGTTTGTGACAATTTGCCCCAAACAGGATTCAGTCATGGGGACTTTTTTTTTGTTTGAGAGAGTAATTTTTCTGTCTAGGATGATACAAGAGTGTGCATTTGAAAAATCAGGTTTGTTTTATTTAAATACAGTGACTGTAGAAATCTTTCTTGCATCTTATTTGTGGACTTTTTGCGTATAAATGAGTCTTCTGTACATGATAAGAAACACTTTAAAAAAAAATAAATCCTCTTGTTTCTTTAGCTGGGCAAGTTGTGAATCAGATGAACCAGCGCCTGCAGACAGGCTTTACTGAGTCAGAAGTAATGAGAATATTTTGTGATACCTGTGAAGCTGTTGCCCGGTTGCATCAGTGCAAAACGCCTATAGTTCACCGTGATCTAAAGGTATGAACTTACAAAGAGGAACTTCTAGGTTAAATTCAAGGATCTACTTAAAAAGGATTGAGAATATAGGAGGTATTTCACTAAGACAATTCTAGTTAGGGAAGCACTTGCTGATGTTGGAGCTGGAAACAGAGGGACTAGAGCACAGACATCGTTTATTGTGAATGCCAAGTCTATCAGTTGAGTTCTCAGAAAACTTTCCTGTTTTTGAGAATGCGTAGTAACAGTTAACTTGGAAATTAATGCCATTATTTTCATCTAATGTTTGTGTGTGTTGATTTCCTTTCAAGGTGGAGAATATATTGTTAAATGATAGTGGGAACTATGTTCTCTGTGACTTCGGCAGTGCCACTAACAAATATCTTAATCCTCAAAAAGATGGTGTTAATATGGTTGAAGAAGAAATTAAAAAGTAAGTTGACTTTTAAGTGGCTATCACAAGCAATGACTGCGCTGCTAGGAAACTGTGTTATGTGCAGTGTGCATGTGCCTTATTAATATGAGTTGACCTTAATGGTTGAATTCGAACTAATGTTGACATAAATAGAGCAAAACAGTGGAGCTACTTGGTAATATAGATTTCTTCCATTTATTCACAGATTGTTTTTGCAAAACTGAGACTCTTAAGAATAAAACTGTTGGAAAAAAGCATGCTGTTTTGAAATTTAATTGTTAAAAATATATGTCTGGCTACTGGCCATTTTAAGAGTTTGGTATTTTAAATTCGTGCTATTTTAATACAGTTAATGGTATGAGAGAAAAAGAACTGATGTAAATAAGCATTGGAATGGGTTTACGTAGGGTCTTACTTACAGAGTACGGTCTATGTTCATTCTCCTAAGACTGATCAGAAAAATATTTTAACTTTTATTGCAGGCGTACTCTTGAAAAAATGCATCAGTTTAGTTTTGCCTGTTCAGGCTAACTACTGCAGAGGAATAAATACAGACTGCTTGTTCTCAAGTTATAAAGTGATACAAGGTTTTTTTTCCAGCTCTGAAAAATACTTTGACTACCAGTTTAGGTATTATTTCGAGATGGTAGTTTTTTGGAGTCCACATTCTGTATGGATGCAGGACTCTTACACATTCCAAATGACTGGTTACTGCAGTACTTAAGCAAAGTGACTCTTAGAAAAGTACATGTGCTGCAGAAATAACGTTAAAAGCAGATTTTAGCTGACTTAATATTTATTCTTGTGTGTGATGATTTTATGTTGCTGCTGCAAATGCAGTAAATGACTTGAACTGCATAAGGCAATTCCAGGCACGTATCTGAAACTCAGGTGTGAATGGTGTGTGCGTGGCAGATGCAGGAAAGTATGCTTTCAGTTGGGAGGCACGCTTTTCATCTATGTCCTCTTTTAATTATATACTGCTAGGTATACAACACTATCGTACAGAGCTCCTGAAATGATCAATCTTTATGGAGGAAAACCAATTACTACCAAGGCAGATATCTGGGTAAGCCAAAATCGGGTACTATGAAATATGGAATTAATTAACTGGGGGTGTGTGTGTGTAAGTTACAAGCAGCATCGCCTAACTGAAAAACTGATTCTTTGAAAGTGAAGTGTGTCCTGCAGCTACACAGTGCAGGATATAGTAGAGATATCTTTGGTAGTTATGTCTTCTGTAAATAAAATGAATGCCGTGTGTGGTGATCAGTTAGAGTGAAGGGGGACATGGTTTACAATTTTTTTTTTTTCCTTTGTCAGCTCAGGTTGGTGTTTGATAGTCACCAGTGATTTCTCATGGAAACCTGTTGGCAGCATGAGAAGGAAAGGTGTTTTTATTAGGTGACATGCAGTGAACTAAAGACTAAATTCAGTGGAAAGGCTGGTGGTATCTCTGGGTGATATGACAATGTGAATGCAGCTCTGGGGGTATGCTCTGATTTCGGTAGTTTGCTCTCTAACATAGGAGTTGGTGGGAAAGCAAGCCTTTCCGGAGCTGGTTTATATATCAGCTTGTCACATCAAAGTGCTTCGTAATGCAGCTTCTACATAACAGTGTAAGTGTGGCGTGTAGCTAGGATGCAGTTTGTTTCTTGTTGGTGCCACTTTATTGTGTAAAAGGCTTTACTCTCATCCCTTCACAGTGCCTGTATTTGTTTTTTACAGGCACTTGGCTGCTTACTGTATAAACTCTGTTTCTTTTCCCTTCCCTTTGGAGAAAGTCAAGTTGCTATTTGTGATGGAAGCTTTACCATTCCGGACAACTCCCGATACTCTCATAGTATACACTGTTTGATAAGTAAGTATGTGGGCAGCATATTTGTTTTGCCTGGTAAATCAAATAAAACACAGAAGATTCTGCTAATGAGGGCGAGTGACTGGGATGGGTGATGCAGACCGGCTGGGTGCTTGAGGGAACAGTGGGAGTTGCCCTTGGCTACCATCTGTCTCGCAACTCCTGCTCTTGCCCTCGAAGGGAGGCTCGCTTGTCCCTGGCTCAACAGAGGAGGGTACAGAGCTGAGCTGCCAACTTAGGAGTTTCAGAAACCTAGGTGAATCTTCCTTGAAATGGCACTAAAAGTGAGCCAGTACTAGTAAGTCTTTCTCCTGAACAGTTGGCCTGTTAAAATCAGCTACTGTATTCTGGGCATTTAGTGGAGGAGTTGATGATAACTTCAGAATGGAAAGTGTCAATCAGTGCAAACACCTGCCAGCTGAAATTGTACCTCTCACCTCAGAGGAGCTTTGTTGGAGTTAAAAGAACTTCTTGGTTTCTGTGGGAGGCTTGGATGCTTTTGTTTTTTTTCCTTAGGTGGCTGTAAACCACAAAGGGATAAGGGGAAAGAGAAGAGTAGCTCTTAATTTATTCCCAGTTCCTTTTTGCTCTTAAGTGTGTATCTTCTATGGCATGTCAGACCATTAATAGTATTTTCTATCCAAGTTGGACAGTTGTGCATAGATGAATTTGAAGTGCAAGTTTACTTTATAAACATAAATGTACTGAGATGAATTGCACTGGGGGAGAATTTTATAGTTGTTTCATGGTTTATAACAAAAACCCAGTAAGGTTTGTGCAACCCTAAGTGTCGGACATGAACTCTGGGAAACGTTTGAAAGCACAAAGAGGATGAAAGAAAATTTTGCACAACAACAAGCTCTGAAGCTAATGGTTGGTCTCTTATCCAAGTACAGAGATACAGGATCTAATATTTACAGTAATAATTATTTTCAGTTGTCCTTATTTTCAACGGAAGGTTCACTTGAAAGGGCGCAACTGACAGAATATGAAAAATTGAGAAAGTTTGAATAGAAGCTCTTAGAATTTATTTTGAAGTTATGAATGGGGTGACCCCATAGTTTATGCTTTTGTATAATAGGAAATACTAAATCCAAACCATTTTTTTGAGCACACATTCATAATTGAGAAATAGCAGTTACCGCAGTAAGCATTTACCTACTTAATAACTGACAAAATGAGACTAATTTTCAAGTGATTCAGTGCTTTTCTCAGTCACGGTGCTGCTTAGAGAGTACAGGTTTTAATCCTGTCTCCTTGTAAGTGTGAACGCTGATTTATTAAGATTCAATGAACTGATGTGCCAAGATGAGCATTGCTGGCATGGAATATATGTGGGTGGGGAAGAATCTCATCATGTAAACTTCCCTTCTTTCCAGTTGCAATGGAAGCCAAAAAAAGCTGCAGTTGGTCATAAAAGGTATTTCAGGAACTTACAGCTTCATCTCAGCTCTTTTATGAGACAGGGGAGCAACAACCTGAACATTGTCCACCTCATAAATCTAATATTTCAGAATCAAGTGGCAGGAGTCGCTTCTCTTTTTGCTTAATGGGGCTGTTAGCTTAAATCTGCTTTATTTTGTAAAATCCATTAAAAATAAAACTTGCTGTGAACTATATTGGCCATAAAATAATGTCTTTGAGTAAAATTGTAATATCTCTCTAAAATTAATTTAGAAAAACTTGTTTTACAAAATCTCATTTAAGGTTGGCTGTACTACTGAATGGTTTTGGCAAAGCTGCTGAATTTCTTCTTGCTGGTAGCACCTCGTGTCAGCAGGCTTTTTTATATCTGACACTGATAACTTGGTCTTACCAATTTTTGCAGGATATATGCTTGAACCCGATCAAGAACAGAGACCTGATATCTTTCAAGTATCTCACTTTGCCTTTAAACTTGCCAAAAAGGATTGTCCAGTGTCTAATATTAATGTAAGTAGTCTTTAACTTTTTCTGCATTTTTAGTGTATTTTGTAGGTAGCAATGAGGAAGTCTGTCAAATCAGCTGAGAAAGATTATTTCAATTTCTTCATCAACTTGTTCCTAAAGTTAAACACAGAGCAGAGTATGCTTCAAGTTGCTATTGTGTATATCCAGTGTTAGCTCTCTGGAACTTGTTTTGTGGTGGAAGAGCAGAGTGGACTAGAAAACTACTGTTTTATCCGAAGGTTAGGCTTTGATTTAGTTCTTAAACTGGAGGCTAAAATAAGTCTCTGGTCTGTGCAGTTACAAGAAAACTTTGCTGTTGAGAGCTGGTAGTGTGGAAATGAAATAGCTGACAAAACAGTCAGAGCAGTGATGGTTTCTGTGACAGATAATAGAACATAGGGGTACTGTTAAATTAAAACACTTCCTTTAATCTACAGCCATGTGAGTGAGTTCTGCATGAAGCCTTGTAACATGAAAAACTTGAACCCAAGTATTCCTCTTCAATATGTAATGATTTTTTTCTTTCAGGATTTCGGTTTTTTAATTTATTCAAATTTATTTTTCCCAAGAATTCTCCTGTCCCTTCAACTCTTCCTGAACCCATGACAGCTAGTGAGGCAGCTGCTAGAAAAAGCCAAATAAAAGCAAGGTGAGCAGCGGGTGTGCCTTTACTTCCTTTGCTAATATTGTTAAGCTACATGTTTGTCTGAAACCTGTTTTCATATGCCTGTTTATAAATGAAAAATTATCTTAGTAGCAGAGGTCATTAGAATAAATTAACTGCAACTGTGAGAGCTTCAAATCTCTCTCGATTCCACCTGTTGCTTTTTTTCATTGTATTGAGAATCCATGGAGAGAAGCTGAGTCTGTTTTGTGATGGAATAAGTGCTAGTGGTCTCTTCCTGATCTGCTTTATTTCTTCCTTGTGTGATGAGTGAATTTTGAAATAAAAGATTTTTGTGGTAGGTGAGGATAATATGGTACAGGTAAACTGTTCTTAGGGCTTTTATTTAAATGTGCAAATCAAATCTGATTGAAGGTAAGTGGATTTTCTTTAAAATTCCAATTTTTATACAAAAATATTCTTTTTTTTGGTAGTTAAAAGCATGAATAGGAATTCCCAAGGTTTTATTTTTATTTACTTCTGCTGTGGTACATGGTTTATGAGTAATGCTAATGCTGGAAGAATTCTTTATACTTTTTTTCCTTGTTAATGGAAATCATTTCAGTTTTGAACTTACCGACGTGTGTGACTTGGGTACTTTTGTGTTCAGCTGTAATTATCAGCTCTATTTCAACTCTGACTTCATTAGCCTGTTGGGAATAGAAGTAAATGGCTGGGCTCATGTGGGCTGTGTTTGAGTGATGTAGATATATCTGTGTCATTAAAGGTCGTGTTGTGGTCTGAGGTGGTTGGTTTTGGTGGCTCAGATGGTGAACTGTTTTTAAGCAGTTGGACGGTTCTAGAAAATTCATATACTATAACCTGATAACAGGATTAAAGCTCAAAAGTACTTTGGCTTTGAACATCTTTCTTACCCTGGTGGACTGTTATACAGCTCTGAAGTACTGCAGGGAAGATACAAGTATTTTGAGCAGTTTATGGCTGTTACAACTGCTAGAGGCTAAATCTCTAACAAAAAGCAGAAACAAGTTGACTTAACAGATAAGATTTTTCTTAATCTTATTTCCTGTGTGAGTGAACAGTAATCCTATCCCTAGTCATGGGATCGCTGACTCAAGCTTCACATAAGTTTCACTCGCTACTGTGAGCTGAGGAAAGCTCATACAGGGAAATTTCATGCCACGGTCCCCTTGGGAATGAGGCTGTTGTAGAGCTCCTCCTTAATGCTCTCATGCAGCAGTCGCACGTCCTGTGGCTGCAGTGGGTGCAGGGTGCAAGTTTAGGAAAGCAAATTTTGAGGTATTAAAATGCAACTCGTAAGTGGATCAGCACATGGTTAAGACAAAATTGAGTTATTAAGAGATATATTGTGTCTAATTTGGAGAAGAAACAATCTCTTTTTTTTTAACCAAGCCTCTTGTATGGAAACCTTGCCATTTCAGAATAACGGATACTGTTGGACCAACAGAAACCTCAATTGCACCCCGACAAAGACCAAAGGCCAATTCAAGCACTGCCACTTCCAGTGTGCTGACGATCCAGAGCTCAGCAACGCCAGTCAAAGTACAGGTTCCTGGTGAATTAGGTAATCGTGGGCAAAAAGGTAACTCGACAAAGTGGAAAAATGGACCAAAATAAACAAAGAATGAATTTTGTATTTCTTATCCTTCTTGCTCTAGTAGGGATAGCATTTATAACTCAAATTCATTTGCTTTTTTTATATGCCAAAAACCCAAATCTTCTTCCTTTTCAAAAGACTCTAAATGTGCAAGTAGCAAATTTTACCATGTGCCATAAAAACTAAATGCAGATTATTAAGAACTGAAGGTATTTTTTTCATTGTGCTTAACACTGCTTTTGCACTAACTTTCCCACTGTGGACTTGAGAGAAGTTTATTCTCAGTTTTGACTTCCAAATAATTCACTGGAAGCACCGAGCTCTTCTGTAACAAACTGCTTTCATTGTAATAGGACAAACACTTTCCCTGTACCTCAGTAAGTCATGAGATATCAGCACCCTGTAAAAACTTCACTTCCCTATTGATTGGCCGGTGCATTTCACATTGCGCTGTGGGTGCAGGAGAGAGGCAACAGAGAAGTCATTGAGGGAGACTCAATCAAGTGAAATGGGTTTTCAGTAAATCCTTTGTGAGATTTTTCTTTATTGCTTTTAATATTTATCAGTGCTGTAACTCTTTCTCTTAAATACTTTTCATTTATATCTCGAATACTTTCCTAGTTGCACTGTGTGACGTTATGTGTCTATTAGAATACAGGAAGAGTAGCTTCAGGGACAGCATTGGGAAAGCCTCCAGTCAAAAAGCTGCCGAGAATGTTTCTATCCCAGGTGTAAACAACTTTTACTAGACAGGATCCAAATAACATCCGACTTGGAAAGCTTTTCCTGTTATGACAGGAACAGATAATTCCTGGGCACTTCAGAGTATAAATACAGCAGGCAAGAGAGATTGATTTATGTTAGCAACTGCTTACTTAAAAGGCTGCAAAAACAATTGAATGGTGAAATTAATCAGGTGTTCTGTTTAAGGGAGTTTGACAAGTGAGCCAATAGTTCCCTTAAAGGAAAAAAAAACAAAAATGGTATGCATTACATTCATACAGAATTGTATGCTTTGAGGGTTAGGGTTTGAGATAGTAGAATGCACAACGTGTTAGTAAAGCAGAAGCCTTGAACACACCTTGCTCTGTCGTAAGAGCAAAGGAAGCTTCCAGCATCCTGTAAGTAGAAATTGTGCATTGCCAGGCCTGGAATTATTTTGGGAGAAGTGAACTTGGTATCTACCAGCTGTACTGGTTGTCAGGCTGGGAGGGAAGTTTATAAACTGTTTCATCGTTGCGTGTTAAATAAAGAAGTTAATGGCCAGGGAGCTCTCTAGCTATACTGTGGAGATGGGTTTGTCAGTAGCGTTGTCTGAATGTTTCAGGAACCCCGCGACCAGGGAATGGACAAGAAATCTTGCAGTCCCAGGGGCACCCCCCGCAGCAGCACCGGGTCCTGCAGCAGCTGCAGCAGGGGGACTGGAGGCTGCAGCAGCTGCACCACTTGCAGCACCACCAGCAGCAGCCTGCCATGCAGGATGCCTACATTCAGCAGGTACCAGACACGTCATGCTTGTTAATAACATTTGGAATCGTGTGCTAGTTAAACTTTTCTGCTGTTGCTGCTTGTTTTTTTTCCTGCTAGGGGAGAGAGAAAGGGAGCACGGTTCCCGCCCCTTCTTTTTACCTTTGATTTGTCTCTTCATAAGCACTGCAAAGCTTATCCTAGAAAGGTGCTTTTTTTGTGTGCTGTCTTGTTTTTGCAGTTTGACCCTGAATCCCAGCTTGCTTTGATTCACCACCATGTGCCCCAAATACAGGTTTTGTGTATGTGTAAATGTGCTGGAGATAAATGTTAGGAATTACCTAGGTGATGATGTTATGTTTGCAGTAGATGTGCATGTGCCATCTGCGTAGGATTGTTGCAGTTTTTGCTTTCATAAGTTTTTCTTGGTCAGTGAAGAGGTTCCTTTTTGTAGTTGTGCTGTCCACCCAGATTTTTCATGGATGCAGTTCTAACGCTGTCCAGCTTGCATGCAGTCAAGTATAATTGCTGAAGTTGTGTAGTATAAATAACTGCAGATATAACAGAAGAGCAGCAAGGTCAGACCAGAACTTTCCAATTCTGTCCAAGACACATATTGGTATTCCTTTTTTTTTATTTTGCCCTGTTAAGACATGTTATTCTTTAAAGCATGGCTGACTTATTTTCCGAAGGAGCTCAGCACTGGTGAAAACTGCAGAAGTTGGGATGTTAACTGGCCTGCCTTAGAAAAGGCAATACTGAATACGTAGTGTAATTTTTTGTTAAACAAAAACTGGTATTAATTGGGGGAAAAAATGGAAAAGCTTCCAAACATAGTCATTAAAATGCAGTGACTGAATTGCAGGCTGATTCTTGGCTATGTAATGTTTTAGCTGAAAAATGCTGTCGAGTCACAGAAGTGATACTTGATGCTTTTTCTAAATATCTGGATATTTCTAAAGGGGGGATCATGACTCCTTTAAGTCATCTTCTTTTCAACTACAGTACCAACAAGCCATGCACCAGCAGATGGTCCAACAGCAACTGTTGATGCAGTCTGTGTACCAGCAGCAACCTTCCCAGCCTCAGTATCCTGCTATGGTATGTGAAGAGCGGAATGTAGATGGTACAATCTTAAAATAGGTGCTGTGTTTGTAAGTCTGTTGTGAAGATGCAGTAAGAGAAGTATGTACATAGTTGTAATGAGCTATGGATGTGGCAAATAGCATAAAGTTCAGCATCTGAAATGATATTCAGTTGAGGGGGTAAAAAAAGTTAACCCAAACTTGATTGCAAAAGCTTACCTGGAGTGGCACTTCTGTATTAATCAGATGGAGTATATCCTAAACTTCAGTAATTAGGTATATACTGACTTGAAACATGCTTGGCTCTTAAAGTTTCCAGTAGTGAGCACAGCAACAAATGTATGTTCGGCTATGAAGTAATAGAAGAGAGAGCTTTCTTGCTTTTAAAATAGGAATTTGATGACACTAACCGGCATAGTCTGTTTTTCAAAACTCAGGAGAAAAACTAGAAGACTGACTACCGAGTGCTGCAATAGCATACTCTGAGGTGGCAGGAATTAGAAAAAGCTAAGGGGTGTAGTATGTTGGAAAAGAAAAACAATATCGCTGACCTGTGAGGGCAGTTTCTTTTCACCCGTGTAAAGGTCTGGCTTCTTGTTTCTGCTGAGGCTCCCGAGCTGTTCTGGCGCGTGGTGGTGGTCAGTGCACTTGGCTGCAAGGCTGGAATTGTCACTTAACAGAAGACATTCACACCGGCCCATGTGCATTTTAGTGACATGATCATTGTCTTACTTAGGTGCAGCAATATCAGCAGGCTCTCCTACAGCAGCAGATGCTTGTGCAGCAGCAACAGCAGTCGCAACAGGCGCAGTCTCCCGAATATATCACTTCTCCACAAGACTTCTCACCAGCCTTAATCTCCTACCCTGGGTCGCTTCCAGTGCATGCTGGAACTGTGGCAGATTCTCCCTACCCTGCAAGCAGGTAAGTGTTCTGTCAGAGATGTACCCACGGGTTACTTACTGTTTATGTTCCTCGTTGTGAGCAGCACTGCTGAATCCTTTCCTCAGAAATTACTTGCTTCGGTGGTAAGGTATTACTTAAAGCAGTTGGAGAGTTGCAGTTTAGTGGCAAAGGATATTTTGGGAGGAAAGTGTGACACTTGACATGTTAACAGGTGAGCCTGGTACAGCTTCTCCAAGAATCTATTTTCCACTTTTTCTTGTTCAAGAACTTAACTCCAGGAAGTGACTGCTACCCACTTTGCTTAGGATGGTCAGTAGCCTTTGCTGAGTGAGATTATAGGCATGCAAAGGTCAGCTCAGACACTCTTAAGAGAGGCTTTGTAGTTGGCATCGATTTGCTAGGGCTTCTATATCTTGTGTATATTGATCAGAAGTCTGATGTAGGTACCTTTATATGATGGACTATACCCCATGAGTGATATGGTCCCTTTGCAGGGGCCTGTGGACTTACTGTGGCTTAATAAAATATAATAAATGATGACTTTCCCATTAATTCTTAAGAAAAACAGTGTGTGGAACAAAAAAACCTTCCTTTTCTGATTTAAAAAAAAAAATCACAGATTTATCCAGTTTTACTAATATTAGGAATAAGGTTATATATCTCTATAGGTTCCTGCTATACTATATTGAAAGAGAAGCCCTTTGGAGTTGTGGGAACGCTGCAGCCTTTGGTGCACTCTGTCTTGACACGTTTTCAGTTAATAGTGTGACTTAAATGCTTCAGGTGCTGCTGTCATTTCTGGTCTCTTCTAAGTTACAGTGTGTTGAAAGAGGAAAAGGCAAAATAGGCAAAAAACCCAGCTGCTGTAGGCTGGGTTGATATCGTATATCACTGTGACCAGTTTGGCTTCAAATCGCCAATTAGTTTGTCTGATCCCTAGCAGAGAGTGGTGTCCTGTACTTCTGTACTCACACCTGAGACTTACCAGCTGTACTTCTGTCACGTTATTGCCAGAGTACTTTTGTCACAAATCATTTTTGCAAGGAGTCACCCCAGTCTGGAAGCAAATACGTATGTTTCCAGTTTCTCTTCTGTGTGTTTGGCTGAAGGCTTTGATCCTGCTGTTTAACTTCAAGTTAGTGACTGTGAGTTAGCAACGGTTTGCAATGCATAGTTTTTTGGGATGGCAGCACCCAAGGTGACAGGAAAGAGCCCTTCCCCCTTCCTCTTCTCCGGAAGAGATGGTTCCATGTGGAGCTGGGCTGCAGGTGTGGCCTGTTGAGCCTGGCTAGGCATGGAGAGGACTGGTTAGCATGTGGTAACTTGCTGCCTGCTGCTTCTCCAGTCCTTGTCAGACAGAGAAGTGGTAGGTGTCATTTGCTGAAACGTGCATGAAAGGAGAAACGCACCTGGCCAAAGGTTTCCTTATCTGTGTAGATTAGACTGATACAAGCAGAAGGTGTAATGTCAACTGGTTACGCTAATTGTATTAGTTGGATGAGTGGTGGATTCAGAGATGCTTTGTGTGTCTGCCAAGAGAAAATAAAATAATTTGAAAGTGAAGAGAACCGATGAAAACTTCAAACATATGTAGGAGGCTTTTTTTGTGAGGAAAACAAGGCGGTCTCCTATAGCAATATAGAAATGACCACAGGTTAAATACAGTTTTTTTTCCCTTGCATGTGACCTTGATTAAGGATTCTTTGCTTTGGTTACTATTAATAAATTGAAAAATAACTGTCCAAGGATTGCATACAGAAATGATGTGACCAAACCACATATTTCAAGTGATCCATTTTCCTTTATATTAGCTTTCAGATGGTTTTGGGATAAGCTGTTAATGCATGTGTGTTACTTGTATGTGGTATTTTGGTGTAACGAAGCATGTCATAGACTGTCCCCCTGATTAACAGCCCAGTAATGTCTCTCTCTGTTTGCTTCCATGAACTGACTTTACAGGTCAGGCATTCCTGACGCTGAAGCAATTGCTGGTTACCCAAAGCAGACCATCAATAACCCACCTGATATGTCAGGCTGGAACCCGTTTGGAGAGGACAATTTTTCCAAGTTGACAGAGGAGGAGCTGCTGGACAGAGAATTTGACCTGCTGAGATCAAGTAAGGGACGCTTGAAGGCTTATTTTGCTTCCCAATAAATGAGGGCTGTGTAGTTGCTCAACAGTTCCAGCACTGACTTGCGGAAGGGCCACGCAGTCTGTGTACAGAAAATTCTTTCTGAGCATTTGAGGGCAGAGTTGGGCCTCTCTTCTTTCTCTCCCTTCTATTTCTGAAAATGTGTGCAATAAGAACTCGCTGTCTAAAATCAGCAGTTACCTGCTCAAATACTGCAGAAATAGTTATATCTTAGCTCTTAAATACTGCTTGTGTCACCTTGATTGTCAAGAAGCTCTGAACAGCAGAGATGCTTTGTCAGATAGGAAGGACAATTTGGCTGCTTGCTTTGTTCCTTTCCAGCTTTGTTCTTGCACACCAGAACAGAAGATTCTGTGGGTCTGAGATGTCCTTTGAAAGTGCCTGAAAGAAAATTGATCTATTACATTATGTTAATGTTTTGTAATGTCCTTTTTGATGAGTGGCTACATGTAAGGGCTGCTTTATTGTTCTGATATGGCAATAGTTGAATAAACTTCTTCCTCTTGAAGTCAGTTATCTCAATGGTTTTTACTTGGAATGACTTCCTTTTCTTAATTGCTTAACACTTGTTCATTAGATGCTCTTCCTAGAACTGGTTTTGTCAAGAGCAGATTTATTAGTGAGACTTGCAAGATGTGACAATGTCAAAAAACAGATTGTATATACTTGGCTGACTATCAGCAAGTTCCTTGCAATTAAAAATGCAGTAAAGTTGAGTTTGAAGTAGTTGGAAGAAAAAAAAAAAAAAACAATGCCTTCAGTTGAGTCTTTTTTTCTTCTTGGATTTCTGTGTCCTTAAGCATAGTGGAACAAGATGTGCACGTTACCTGTTAATGCTTAAGGAAAGCAACTGGTGGTTTTTTTGTGAAACTCTAGTTGATTGTTTCCACTTGTATCCTGTGTTGATAAAAGAAGACTCCTGTTTGAGATGTGGATGTAGCCTGCACACATTTTACAGCAAAATGACATGCTGTTAGCTGGGCAAAATGGATAATGTACCAGCTGAAAAATAAGCATTCTTTCCTAATCAAAGTTTAGAATTTGAAATTATTTAGTAGTAGAATTGAATATCTTTAGGCTACTTCTAAATACACTTTGAATCTGGAGAGGGTTAGCTTGAGCCAAAAGGTCGGCACAACATTACCCATTTCCAGAGTCTTTAGCTGCCTGTTGGACTCCTGACTGTAGTTCTGGTAAGTTTTATGGATGGATTTGGTTAAGCCACATCTTGAACAAATGTAACTACAGAAGATTATTTTGAACAAATGTAACTACAGAAGATTATTTTAGCAAAGGACGTAATTAAGTGGCTTTACAAAAAAGCTGGAAAATGCTATAGTAGAAACGTGCTTGCCTGCAATAGCTTAATAGGCTGGTTATAGGAAGCTGGGGAAATAGAAAATCATAGAATCATTTAGGCTGGAAAAGACCCTTAAGATCATCGGGTCCAACCATTAACCTATCACTACCAAGTCCACCACTACCTTGTGTCCCTCAGCACTATGTCTGCACGTGTTTTAACCACCTCCAGGGATGGTGACTCCGCCACTGCCCTGGGCAGCCTGTGCCAGTGCTTGATAACCCTTTGGGTGACGATGCTGAATTGCATGCACAGTTAGTAAAGGGTAGAATAACTCGGAGCTACAAGCTGCTAACTGCTGTCTCTAAATCTCCAGCAGAAGGTACAGTTTACTACTACTGTAATTCCATTGACCAGTTTTTGTACTACATGTATGAAAATACTCTGAAGTTTTAAAATCTATTCAGGCGTGGTTTTGTCTCGCCTCTTAGTAAACCTAATTCAGTGCACGGAAGAGCTGGATGTGATACTAGACTTAATGTGCTGTATCAGAAAAGTAAACATAACATCATAGTTTTGCTTGGGGAATTATAGTCACTTGAATACAGAAAATGTAAAAAAAAAAAAAAAAAAATGTATTCACTTGACCAGTAGTACACTAGATGGCGGGCTTGGTTATATGTAAGATGCAGTTACTGCTTTTCTGGGGCCTTTTGGCTTGTTTTCTGTTAGTGCAGTGGAGGGGGGACATGGCCAGTCTAATCTCAGTGTATGTTTGTGTGTACACATGGAAACTTACTTAAAGACCTTTAACTTTGTTCTTTGATATTAAGGATGTTGTGCCAAAGATCGTATGAAGTTACCTTGCAGTGTTAATGCCTTTAGTGCAGACAAAGCAGAAAGATTTATACTTAATTTTGCCTACTGGTACTTTTTCAAACTTAGGTGGGTTAATGAGAAATCGGGAGATTTATTGTACAATTAAGGCTTATACCTATAAAATTGTCTTTAACTGTATAATACGTCTGGTATTTTGTCAGATACTTTAAGGATCAAGTCTTAATTCTCTTTAGATGTAGGCTATCTCTCAGGAGAGAAAACTGCTCTTTACTACTAAGTAATTGGCTTTTCTGCTCAATTTTTGAGTTTACTGTGAATCATTTTGCCATCTAGAGGAAAGAGAATTAAAGATACAGATTTAATAAATTGTTATATTTTTCTGCTACTAAACCCAGTTGCTATCCCGTACTTTGTAACTCACGTATGGTGTTGCGTAAGTTTGTCTTTTTGCGATGCAATGTGGTGCTGAGTAGCATTCAAAACATCAGTCTTTTCTTTCCACTTCCAAAAGCCTGGATTCTACTGTTGGGCTGATGCTTTATACATAAATTTAAAAATATTTTTAAAACTGTCAAATATTTTTAAAGCTGTTGTGTTCCTGACAGTAACACATGAATAATTAAATATACAGGGCCTTTGTTAGCGGATCAATATGTCAACATAATTTGTCAGGCTAACATCGTTCCATTTCATGCATTTAGCTTAATGTCATAGTGCGTGTGGTGATGGGTATTGCTGTGATGATTAATCCTTTAAAAGGGATCTAACTCCTAGCACAGAATACCTTGCTTGCACTTGATGGAAGTTTTTGATGGTAAAAAGCTAACAGTTGCAGTGAAATGTAGCGTGCAATTGAATGAAGATTTCTGAACTGAGCACCTTTGGGGAGAACTGTGGTGTGGAGTTCCTGGTTCTTGTGGACACTGTGGTTTCTCTGTTGTTATCATCGGTATTAATGGTGGTGCAGAAGCAACACGTGATGGTGAGAATCTGCCAATGTTGTGAAGAAAAGGATTTCTTATAGAGAGCTCCTGTAACCACTTCATCTGTGCAGAATTGGCAGCCAAGAGAATAAGTCTGCTTTTTCACCAGGAAAAAATACCAGTGCAGCCTTCAGGCTGGATTGCAGAAGGGTTGTCATTAGGCCCAGAGTCACTGTGGAGCTCCAGCGGAGACACCTGTGGGTACAAAGCCTGCGAAGCCGTGTGCCCACCTCCTCTGCAGCATGTACAATGTGGAGGAACTGCCTGGGCCATCCCTGCAGCACGGCGCTGGGACCCTTACCGGGCATTCCTTGGGCATGAGCGCTGCTCATACTGCACAAAGTCTCCTGAGGAATCTCAGGCCTCTTGCTTGGATGGAAACAGCTGGATTCCTCCTTTGTGGTTTGAAATGACTGCACTTTTCTATGGAAGGCTCCGCTGTGCTACGTGGCACATGGCTGTGTCTCTGGCAGTGGTTTGGGCTGCATTTGTACAGTTATTCACTGAGGGGGAAGAAATTGGATCTTTACTTTAAGGGAGTTGCATCTGAAGCACTACAAAGTCTAATACTGACAGTCCCACTGGAGCCACTTCTGCTTGTGTGAAGCTGGAGAAACCATCTCTGTCTCTTTTCTCAAACACTCCCTGATAGAGACAAGTGGATCTTCTACCAGGTGCACAAATGACACTTGTGCCTCAGAAGACTGGAAAAATGCCTCGTCCTTTTCCAATAGCCTTACATTTGATGAATTGACAAATGTTAAACTTTATTTTCCAGGGAAATGTATCCCAGTACGTGTGTGCCTAGATGCCATGCAGGAGTTGAAACCTTGTATTTACTCACTTTATTTTTTTCTTGCATGCTTTGCATTTCAATCCATTTTGTTTTCTGCTAGCCCTGCTGCTGAAGTTGGGAGATCTGATCATCATCTCAGGGCTTGAACTTGCAGTCTTGTGTGCCAGCATTTGCAGGGGCACCCCAAAGGGTAGTTGAAGTTGTTGCACCCTTAAAAGTTGCTCTAGGGTTGGTTTGCCTGCAAAGCATGCAGCAGTCAGCTGGTTTTCTTCTGGAGGGAGGACACTAGGGATAATAGAACAAAGGCATCCCTCGCTCACTCTGTGTTTGTAAAGATGCAAGTTGAAGGTCACATGCATTTGTTCAAAGACAAAACTGGAAAAAACCTCAAACAAAAGAACACAAACAGCAAAGCAGAACACAACCCTCCCTCCCCACCAAGCCAACCCCAAACAATCAAAGCCCAGACCCTTCTTCCCTGAGGAGAGTCAGGAGGAGGCACTGCTCTTGGATGTGATGCTCAGCAGTTGTTTGTCTTCAGGGCTGAAAGCTGATGGTATAAAACCTAGAGCTGCCAGTCATTTGTGCGTCTGGGCTAGTATTTTGTTCTGCAGGGCTGTGTCACTGCAGGATAATTCTGTTGGAGTCTGTCAGTCCCTGTTTCAATATGCATGCGTTGAGGTGAGGGCAACTACTTTGTGTCCTGACTGGGAGCCCTCAGCTGGGTTTGTATTTTAAGTAAGGGTTGACTGTGGTGGAACAACTCCCCCTGGTATTCCTTTGGAGAGACTAGCAGTAGGTAAGGGTAAAAGAACTCACATTATGGACACCTGAATACGAACAGAACACTTGTCTGTGAAAACTAGCATGTAATTTCACAACTCCTGGGGTTGTCTCAGTAAAGCCTCCCGGTCTGTGTAGTGAAGGGCTGAAGAGAAAACGTTCAGGTAGCATGGGACAGAATCAGAGTGCGGGTTCAGCTGCATCTCCACAGCAGCAAATTGTCGAGAAGGTTGTGCTGCAAATTGTTTGCAAGAGCAGCTGCTTGTGGTGGCAAAGGGGGAGACCAAATGCTGTGTCATTTGGCATGGAATGTGTAGGGTGTTGGCTGAAGGTGGAGCCCCATGTCACGGGGATGTTGTTCAATGGCTGATGGGCACTGCTGGACCCTCCTGAGCTGCAATGTGGTGCTTGGGCTGGACAGTCTGGATCTTCAATTGGCAGCAAAGTTAGAGTAAGAGCTTAGACAGAAGAACTTGTATTTACCATTCCTAGTGCTTTGATTCTTTTTTTGTTGACTGTGTTAAAAGCTTTTTGTATGTCTATGTAAAAAAAAAAAAAAAAAAAAAAAAAAAACAAAAACAAAACAAAAAAAACCCCAACAAAAACAGTCTCTTAAGGACTGAAGACCATACAAAACAGACACTACATTCCTCTAAACAGACACTAAAATTGTTGGGTTTTTCTAGTTACTAACAGATATTACATGTTTAATAAAAAGTACTCATAGCTATTTTTCTGTAACGGTCAACTTGTCTCTTTTTGTGGCAAAGAGTGGCCAAAACTTGGATAAAATGATTTTGTGTTTTAGATAAACATAGTGATTCTGACTTCTAAACCTTAAGAGCACAGAAGACTAGTAGTTTCTATTACGTAGTCTGCATATAACATATAAGAGAGATCCTCATTTAAAGCATTCCATGTCCAAATACATGCTGCTCTGGGTGGGACCAGGGGTTAACAGTAGCTCTGTGCAGGTGAAGTTTCCTGAGAGATCAAGAAGTATGAATTCAAGATGTAGGATATCTTTAAAACTTCATCCTCCCCAAATTGAGAGGATATTCCTCCCTCACCCCATACAGTAGATATCTTTGCATAGGCATAAGACCTGCCATTTTTATTTTATTTTATTTTTTGTTCTGTTTCATTTTGTTTTTTACAGACAGGCTGGTGGACAGGAGAGCATCTTCAGATAAGAATGTGGAGCCACATTCTGCTCCACAGAAAAGTCTTCCTGAAGATCCCTTTGGTTCTGTTCCTTTCATTTCTCACCCAGGCAAGTTACATCTGTAGCATCACTAGCTCCTATATATATGTATACATATGTACATATATATGTGTGTATGTATCTGTTGAAGTATGTACATGCAGTTAAATGACCAAAGAATGATAAAGGTGTTGGCTGCCTCATGAGAGTAGATGGGTTGAAGAGATTTTTTTTTTTAATATGTTGATTACCTCCAATTAAAAAATGCTTCTGCACCCAGTTCCTGGTCCTTGTGCAGTGTACAGGCTACATAGTCCTCGCAGTGCAGACATGCTGGACCAGTGCAGTGTGAACCACTTGCCTAGACTCAGAAGCGCTTCCGCTAAAAGCAAATTTCTTGCCAAGACCAAACTTTGCTACTTCCCTGTAGGCTGTTTCCAACTCACCCTGTTGCTTTAGTTTGGTTCTCCAGCCAAGCTAAGACTCTGAGCTTCTGCTGCATTTAATGCATAGTTTCAGTGCAAATTGGGTCAAAACAATATCTGATGTTATCTGTACTTTGGGGAGGGGAGGAATGTTCAATACTGTTTCAGTTCACCTTTGGCTATCTTTACCTTGGATGGAAGTAAAAATAACGTATGTGGACATTGACTGTGAATGTGAAACTGCATCATCCTGCAACTTAATCGCCAGTTTTAACATTTGCTTGATCAGCACTTTAATAATTTCTGGTACCTGTGGCAAAGTAAAGCCTACATGACAGTTAAATGGTAAATTCAGTTACTTATGGAGCCACTGAGATGCCTACCTAAGCTTTGTTGAGAGTGCTTGTGTGGTAAAGGTGTCTTAATGTGACTTCTTAAACCATTCTTCTAGAGGTTCAAAAGCTCAGGTAACATGCCTTAAAATAAATCACTTGGGGTCAGCCTAAGTGAGCATCCATGTCTCCTTCCGGTTTCTTCTTGCATTCCTGAAGATCTCCTGCTGCTCCCAAGTGCTCCCGTACTGTACATGGCCAAGAGCAAACAGGATAACGCTGGTGTATTCTGCAAGGCAGTTTGTAAACATACCTCTGCGTCCCTGTCTGTTCCTGTTGTGAGAAAAACTGGAATTCATCTTCTTGGTCTGTTACTGTGTTCTTAGTTCCTGGTTTTGTTCTGCTCGTTCAGAAATGACCGGTTTGCCTTCTGTCATCCCGTTAATACTCAGTAGTTCAATACAATGTGAAAGCAATTCTGAAGTGAAGAAATGCGTGCTCTCTAGGTGCAGTCTATAGGAGGGAGTTTGGAAGGATTTACCCTAGAGCCTTCATTAACAAGGTTGCTTTGTTTCATAGGTGAGCGCATGCAAAATGAACAGCAATAGTTAGTCACCATCTCAGATGAAGTATATCAGGTGCTTAGTCTCCTGTCTTCAGTACTCATACACGTGTGTCTAGGGATTTCTTTTTTCTTTCCTTGCTGTAGGTCCTAAGAAATGTATCTGCTCATTGCTGGTTTTCACGTAATAGAGCTTAGATTGTAATGGATGGCCTTGCTTTATTATGTCATGTTTTGTCACTTTGAATCTAAGCTCTGATTCTTGACATACTGAAAAACAAAGGGAGATGCCTTCTTTTACGAAAAAACAAAAAAACCACCCAAGTTCAGTCATGGCTGAAAAGCCAAACTGCTGGAGAAATGCTGAGTTGGTTGTGAACTGTGTTACCTATTTCATTGGAAAAAAAAAAACAACCCCAAACCATATGTTTTTCAATAGCCTTTTTTCTACTGACTCATAATTGGGATACAAACAAGTGTACAGACTGGACTGACTTCAAGGAAGGTATTTTTAATTCTGTGTTAACTGTGTTAACAGTGAACTAGGCTTAGCAAACAAACCTGATACGATGTTTAAATCTGAAGATACGTCTTTTAAAAGCTGGTTTGTTTTCCCTGCGGAATTGTTTCTGGAAATGTCTTGAAATGAGGTGTTGTAGGACAACTAAGAAAAGCAGAATGGTGTTGACTTAAACATATTTTATTTCTAGTTCAGGCCTTCTTAGGACAAACTTGACATATGTCCCTAATATTTTGATTTCCTCTTGTACTTAACACTTCTGTATAATATGTTCTTTCTGGTTTGTTCCTTGTGATTGTAAAAGATTAACCGAGAAGTAAACCACATATGTGCCTTACTCGGGGTGTCAAAGGGAAGGTGAGTGAACAGAAGGTGGAACAGAGGTTTAATACCGTGAGCACAATTCCAGCGCTTGGGTTGGAGACTGTCTCGATCTAGTTAGAGCAGACATTTCACCTCCTTAGTGTAACGTGGCTACAGTGCAAATACGGAATGTGTTATTGCTCTTCACCCAGGCTTCTGACTGCTCAATTTGGACGTCTTGAATTATGATGAATATGATGAAATGTTGATGTTATCAATATAGATTATTTAAAATAAATAAAAAAAGAAAATTTAACTTTCTTAAAAAGTGCCAGTTCCTATTGAAGATATGTTCTCCTGTATTAACAACCTTTGAGTTGGAACTGTGGTGGTCTTCTGATTTGATTTTTTTGCTGTGTGACATAGGTCTCAGGTTTGTAAATGATGTTGTAAATGGACTGTAGCTGAGTCACCCAGAGTATTCTGTTTCGGAGGCTTAAGGGTTCTCTGCTGAAGGCAGCACTCAACTAAAGTAATTTCTATCACCTGATGTGAGATAGAAGCAAGAAGCTGAAGATCACTTATCTTTTGACCTAACAGCTTAACATAGGGTGCTGGAAGTCCAGCAGAAGAAGTGCTGCCAGGTACGTTTACATGTGCCGGGGAAGGTGATGCAAGGAAAGGATGCAGAGGTGGAGATCTGAAACCTTTCATCGTGGCTGGGAAGGACCCTGCGTTGCTGAGAGCTGTGAGCCCTTGGGGTTTGCCCTGCGGAGCTGAGTGCGTTTCAGGCCACTGCTGCTGCAAGGACCACCGGGCAGGAGAACCTGGAGCTGGATGGACTGAGGCTGTTTCTGCGGCAGAACTTCTGTGCTTACTCTTCTCAGGTGGGAATGGAGAGCCAGCAGCAATGTGTGTGTCACTTGACAGGCTGTGTGTGAAATAAACTAACCCACTGTTGGGTTCCTCTCACTATAGTTTATAGGAAAGCAATTTAGAAACACTTAGTGTTACTTGCACTTGGTGTTTATTGTATTAAAAGTGTTTTCACAAGTACTACATGTAAACTTGCTACACACTCTTTTATGCCTAAATGTTTGTGGAGAACAGTAGTGGCTTAGAACTTGAGACGCCTGGAAAAGAAAAGTGGCTTGAGAAATAATTCCAATGCTCAGTCTTATACGAACAAAACTAACATTGGAAACTTGTTAGGAAAAAGAAGAATGCACAGCTGGATAGCCAGTAATGGGGCATTAGAACAGGCACTTGATGTATGGAAAACAGGTTCTGGTTTTTGAATGCCTTGAAAAACTGGATGGTGACAGTGGAAGAATTGGCTTCTGTGGTCAGCATTTTGGAATGGAAGCTTTTGGTTCAGGTGTGGGTTAACCAGCTTGTGTTGTAACGTACTTTGTTAACACCAAGTTCAGTGTTTCAGGAACTCAGAGACAGGCATTTTCTGCTGTCTTCAAATTACAGGAAGGAAATGTCATGAATATAGTACAGTTTGCTGCTGAGTTGTACTCTGTGGCCTTTTGCCATCTTAATGTTTGTTTACACTAATTCTTTCTGGGATTAAACTGGCCTAGATTGCTTTTTGCTTCCCTCAGCTTAATACTGGAATTCAGAGAAGTAATAAAAAGATCTGAGGTAACTCTCAAAATGATTCAGATGGACTGGGTGAGAAGTGGAGATGTTGGGAAACCATGATTGGAATTTCTTTGCCAGTGCTGACCTGAAGCTGTCTGCGAGGTGGTGTGCTCCTGTGGAGGATCTCAGGAGCTGTCTTCTGGCTTGTCTTCAGGGAATAAGGAGGCTCTAGTTCAGGTCATCTATTTAACTGTTCTGCTGGATATCTGTAAAGCTCATCTGTACTGTAGACGTGGTGCTTCCTGTCTGTCTGTAACTGCTGCGTGCCAGAGCCCAGTGCAGTGGGAACCGGCTGGAGACTGGGACACGATACCTTCCTGAAAGGACTCTGCTGCAGTAGCTGAATATTAGTGTTCACTGTTACCGCAGAAAAGAGCATTCTGGTATGAAGAAATATGGGTGACAACCATTCATTTGGTTACTTTGTTATACTGCTTCTAACGAGGTTTCAAACCACTGCGGACTTTTGTGTAAATGCTTGGGAGCCCTCGGACTACTGTGCAGTCTGGAGCTTTAAAAGAAACACAACTCGCTATAATTTAGCAAGAAATTACAAATTTGAGAACAGGAAGTAACAGCAATACTTGACCCAACTTGCTCTGTGACACTAAAATCAGTTCACGTTTCTTCGGCAATTGATGTTCTTGAATTGCTTGTTACAAGATGCTCAGACCTGCAACTTCTTATGGCTGTTGTAACTTGACAATTAAAATTAGTTCATATCAATATTTGTACTCCCTGACAATACTGCTTATGTTACCTTATCGCCTCTCCTGGGTTACAGTTTCAGGTATTCTTCATGCTACTTGCTGAATGCAGGTTCGGGATCTTTCCCTGTCTCAAGATCATCTTTAGACTTAACCTTTTCTAGGTAACACAAAGTAGTTTGAACTTACTCACACATCACAAGAGTAAATAATACATGTGGGCTGTGCCAGTGGTGTGCTCCTTCTCTCCAAAATGATTTAGTGGGGGTTTTTTACTATTATTTTTCAAATTTTAGACCTGTCATGGTCGCCTTTCACCTTTTTTATTCTTTTTTTTGTTGTGTGTAACAACACACTTCAATAAGAAGAATAATTAGAAAGAATATCTAAGCAATGGATACCAGGCAGAAGTGTTTTGTTCTCCCACTTTTGTTCTTCTTGAAAATAAAGGTGGTGAGCAGTGTAAATCCATTACAATATCCAACAGCTGCTGCTCTGGCTGTTGTCAAAGAGGGAGCGCAGATTTAGTTGCAGCAGGCGGGTAATCCCTGGGCCTGACATGTGGCAAATTGTTCTGAAATGATGGTGGCAGTATGCTACCAATTCACAGAGAGCTTAGAGCCCTTCTGCCCTGCTCTTCCGCCACCCCCGCAATACCCCAAAATGATGAACCAGCAGAAGGCATGTAATTACTGCAGTTGTTAGGGGGAATTCATCCTCTTATAATCCTGTGTCTCGAAAAAGAACATCAGAACAGAAAATTTCCTTGAAGATTGGGATCTTCTTATATGATTAAAGATGTTCCACCTGGCTCGCATTTGAGCGAAGAACAATTGTCTCCTACAAGATGCAAACCTGATTAGAAGTGTGGTAATCTGAACAGTACATTGCAAACAGATGTTACTCAACATTTTGCAGCTTTTTTGTATAAATCTATATCTGAACAGTCTCTGCAGCAGTTCAGGTTGAGAAGATTGCATGAAATCAACATGACAGAACACTTCATTTTTAAAATCTGTTTGGCCGGAGCATTAAATTGTCATTAACCAGGGAATTTTCCCTTTGGGGGCGTTGTTTCTATTTGTGGTGCTCTTTGTATTCAGTTTGCTGACTTTTTCAGGAGTGAGAGAGGGGGAGCTTAGAGCAGAAAAACAGAACAAGCTATTGCTGCTCTGGGTTTACGACTGACAGCTCTGAGGAGGATGTTTTGTTTCTCTGGCTTTGACACCAGCCTGCTCCCGTTTTCTCCTTGTTACTGGGACCAAACCAAAGGCACTGCGGGTGAGAAGGTGTGTGCAGAGATGCTTTCTTTAAGACTAGGATCTTGGACTGTTTACCACACCTCAACACAAAGTGAAGAATAAAGCAAGGTACTTGCTTTTTCCTGAAGGATACAAATGTGGGCACAGCAAGGGCACCCCCCTGGAAAAACCTCAGAAATAAAAGTGCTTTCTTCAAAACAGAGCAGCAGGAGCAGTGGCCGCTCCCAGCATCGTCTGGCGTGTGCTCCTCGCTTTCCTGGGGCAGTGGTGCCTGTGGGGTCATACCTGCTGCTTCTGAAGTTGTAATAGTACTGAGCTGTTACCACACCTTGTGCATTTCTAATCACTGCAAAATTCATTGTCTTTTTGATAACTGAGTCTGCACACAGTACAGTAACGTACCTGTCCTGCTGTGATAAAGAGGTAACATTAAGGGCTGAAGGGCTAGAAATGCAGAAACCCTGTTCAGAAATCACTTGTGGTGAAATGAGGGGTTTGGAGCTGGTGAGCTAATGGGCTGTTAATTGCCTGGTGCTGTGATGCTCTTAGGGCTGGAACAGTAAATACACTTCCAAGATCTTTCAGTGGCCTCGGAATGGAGATATGTCAGAAAATGTTTTCTTGTGTGCAGGGACAGACACTTAGAAATGCACAAACTTCCTTCTCCCATGCCGTTCTCCATTCTCTCCATCACAAAGGCTGCTGAACGCTGTATCCAGTGGGCCATGGCCATGGCTTAGCCCCCTTACCTTCAGAACAAGAGGACACAAAACTGGCTAGTGCCGAGACAGAGTGCTGTGTGGAAAGGATTGTAAAGATGAACAAGAACTTCCCATTTTCAATAATCTCACTCGCTGTTGAGGCACTGTCCGTGTCTCTGTCACTGGGTCCTGTGCCCAGCAGTGCCTGGAAGAGCGGCCAGAGCTCCACGTGTGGGAACAAAAGACACGGTGAGCAGGTGGTCTCTGCTGCGGGACACCCATCTCCAGCATCTGGGCTCCTGCATTCCTGGGACCATTGAGAGAGGCTGGGATGGCTCGTGTGCCAGCACTAATACACTGAGTACAGTTTGGGAACCTGCTTTAAGTGTTTTGCCATGGATTGTCACGCCCCGTTTGCTGTGTGTTGAGTCCAGAGAGCTCTGCTGCCCAGCACTGAACACCCTGTGCCTTGAATGACTTGTTGGTGTCTTGTTGGTGTCCTCGGCGGTTTGCTTTCCAGTGAGTGTGACTGTGGCAGCAATTAAATAACATTTAAGCCTTTTGGGAGGTCAGGTATATTAGATACACTGTGGTTCAGCTCTTGGCTTGAAAAAAAATTGCTTTATTAATTGTTTTGTGCATACGGAAATGATGTGCAAAGGTATAATCATTCCTTGGGAGCATAAACTCATGTAGACATTGACATACGGAAAAGGTTTGGGGGTTATGTTGTGTAAGTGGTGTTAACGTCTAACCTAGAAATCTTTCCTTATTCCTCTCCTTTTAAATCTAATTGCATTTTTGTTAACATTAGTGTTTAGTAAACATTGGAAACAGCAGGATTTGGAAGATAGGGGGTTATATAGTGCACTGTGAAGGCTGTACCTTTGGGAAATCTAAAGTAAGCAGCCAAATAATCCAGATTCTAATTTAGTGGGTAAAGCGAATGTGTAGTATTTAAAATTACAGTAGATAAGAAGCAATCTGACACCAGAAGCAAAGAAGAAACAGCTCAAAGCCCTAATCACCTGATGGTTTTAGTCATTCTGCTCATCTTGTTTTTAAATCCGTACATAAAATAAATTGCTGCAGAATTTTTAGTGTTATGTGTGATTGCGAAAGAGCAAAATGGGTACTGGGTGAAGAGATCGGCTATTAGTGCCTGTTAAAAAAACTAAGAAACTGTTCTTGTAAAACTGAATATTCTGGTTTAAACTGGAGAGTGGAAAGAAAAAAAACTGCCCTGGCTCTGGTCCCCTCTGGAGGGTGGTCCCCATGCAGTGCTCAGCCGGAGCGGCTCATACAGCCTGACCTTAGGGTATTGCACACTAATTTTCCGTAGCTGCTCCGCGTCTGCCAAGAGGTGAATTATTATCGCTCTTATTAGTGTTACACGTTCAATTAGACATTCTCAGAGCAGCGTGGCTGCCGTGTGGTCTCTCTCCTAGAGAACAGGGCGTCCCAAGAGCAAATATACTTTCCCCAGCTGAGACAGTGTTGTGCTTTTCATCCTGCTCCTTCTCTTCAAATGGAAGTCCCACAGCAGGTTATGCTCCCAAAAACATCTCTGGGCAGCAGTAGGGCTCCGGGACAGGGAGACATGAGATCTGTGTGAGTCTGATGAGTGCCTCACACTTGCTGTCTCTTTACTTTACTGATGCAAAGCTTTTCCTGCTCCTGTGTTTCTGAGCCAACCACCCCACAGAGGAGCCAGTGGTGAATTGTTCTCATAGCTCTGCTTGTCAGAGTGTAAATAGTGTAGTGAAGGTGATGGAGTCAAATGAATAAATAGATAAATTTCCTTCCCATAGCGACACTGAGCTGACGGGTCCTATTTAGAAACAAACAAGAAAACACTTCTCGAATTTAAGTTAAAGCAATAGCTTTTTTCTGCCTGAAGAGCTACACTAGGAGTTAGAAGGGGCTGATGTGGAGCTTCAGTGTCACTAGAGAAGACATTCTCTGAGCATAGGTTTGCCAGGGCAAGAATTGCTTGCGTGCGTTTGTGTTTTAAAAAAAGGCAAAAGCTGTCCAGTGTTGCTATCGTAGCATCTCTGTCTCCCTGTAGTTACGTTAGCTGATGACCTTGCCCTTTCCTCATAGGGACTGGTGCCTTGTCCCTGTCCCTTTGTGTGCCTCAAAAGACACCAGTGAGGCAGACCCCCCCCCCGAGCCCGGATCCCTGCTGGGGGTGCTGGCAGGCTCCAGGTCCCCCTGCTTCAGCCCCTATAAGGAGTGGGTGTCCCCGAGGACAGGACAGGGATCATGACCTCATGTCATCTTCCCTGCAGCTTGGACATGAACAAACTTCTTTTGCCCAGGCCCTGGTTTTCATAGACCTTAGAGGAGCCTAATTACCATGGAGGTGTTGGGTAGGATTGCCTCATTAGGAAAGCATGGGAGAGGAAAGGCTGGGCACTAACGGTGTCAGGCACTCTTTTCCCTTCTGAAATGACATCGAATATGTCATTCTTGGCACACGTATCTGACTGCGTGGTGAAAGCCTTCGTACAGCCCTGGAGAACCCCCCCAAAGGCACGTGTGAAGGGCTGGGTTTGTCAATAAGGGGCGTTTGCTCTGGTGTGCAGGACCCAGCAGACGGTTGGGAGACCCGCGGAGCAGAGCCCGCTGAGGGTAAAACCGTACCCGAGATCTGAAGGGAATCGTCTGAAATTGCTAAATACTTTTCTTTTGTCTGTGCCGACTGTTTTCATGGCTAGAGCGATACGTTTGTCACAGCAGATTAGCAAAGCAGAAGCTCTTCAAGAAATAAGTATTCTGCTTTAAAAAAAAGTGTCAAACTCGCTGGTTCCTGGGAGCAGAAGCCTAAGGGGTGTGTACAAAGCTGGCTCGAGGATCACCTGTGTCTATTCCCCCCCCCAGTGCCCCCAAAATACTAGTATTGTATTTCTGAACATCTTGTGCTCGAGGAGCACAGCCAGAAGGTCTGACTACTCGTCGGTTTTATGAGTGTTGCTTGAAATATTACATCTGGCTTTACCTCATTTCCCTCAGTAAGTACAGAATATACGTTCCCATCAACTCTTGGTGTGTGGCTGTAGCGAGCGCGGCGTAAGTGTTGGCTTTAAGAGTGTATTTCATGTTTTGTTTTGCATTTTTCTTTGGACCTGCAGGTTCCCCTGGAAAACAAGTGGATAACTTGTCCAGCAATCAAGGAAATAACGTAGGGACTCCAACCAAGGCTGGAAAACTGAGCCACGCTTTTAGAGACCCCCGGCCAGGGAGGAAAACTGCAGAGGGACAAGTGACAAAGGGTGGTGATGAGTCAGAGAGTGATTTTGAGTCTGATCCTCCTTCTCCCAAGAGCAGCGAGGAAGAAGAAGAACAGGAGGATGAAGAAGTCTTGCAAGGAGAGAATGGAGACTTCAATGATGACAATGACACAGAACCAGAGAATTTAGGCCACCGACCTCTCCTCATGGACTCTGAGGAAGAGGTGGAGGAAGAGGAGGAAGAAAAGCAAAGTTCTGACTCCGATTCTGATCGTACCAAGCAAAAACCTGCAGACGGGCTCCTGAGCAGTAGGTTCAGAGATGGCGTGGGCAGCAGTGAAATCAAAGAGTCCAGTTCACTGCATCTGTCCTTGTCTGAGGCGCCAAGCACTGTAACCAAGGAGAGCCCTGGCCAAGAATTTGATGTGTTTGGGGCAGTGCCCTTCTTCACTCTGCAGCCTCAGGCAAGAGAGAAGACGGACAAAGATGTCTCTTCTCAGGTGGCTTTTCCCAACCTGAACCAAGAGCAAGATGACTTTGATGTTTTCACAAAAGCCCCCTTCAGCAAAAAGGTGTCTCAGCCAGATGGCCAAGTGTCGGGCACCGAGCCTCTGCTCTCCCCCACCTCTCCACGGAGCGTCGATATTTTTGGCTGCACCCCGTTTCAGCCTTCCCTACTCCCCAAGACCGGTGGGAGCAAAGAGGACCTGTTTGGGCTGGTTCCTTTTGAAGAGATCACGGGGAGTCAGCAGCAGAAGGTGAAGCAGCAGCGTAACCTGCAGAAACTTTCTTCCCGCCAGAGGCGTATGAAACAGGAGGTCTCGAAGACCAACGGGAAGCGGCACCACGGCACCCCGACCACCACGAAGAAGGGGTTGAAACCCAGCTACCGCACCCCCGAGAGAGCCCGCAGGCACAAGAAAGCGGGCCGCAGGGACTCCCAGAGCAGCAACGAGTTCCTGACTATCTCGGACTCCAAAGAGAACATCAGCGTGGCGTTGACGGACAGCAAAGACCGAGCCAACCCTCTGCAGACGGATGAGAGTCTGCTGGATCCTTTTGGAGCCAAACCCTTCCACCCGCCGGACCTGATGCGGCACCCCCAGCACCAAGGGTTTGGTGACGGCCGCGGGGATCACGGCACGGTGGTAGTGGCTGGTAGACCCAGGCAGAGCTCCTTGCATGGGGCCATTCACGGCGGTGACGGGCTGAAAACCGATGACTTTGGTGCAGTGCCCTTCACTGAACTGGTTGTGCAGAGGGCACAGAGCCAGCAGCAGCAGGCGCTGGAGTTAGATCCCTTTGGAGCCGCTCCGTTCCCTTCCAAACAGTAAATGCTTCCAACGGGTTCCCCCCCTCCACCTCTCCGAGTTACTCAATAGAGGTTTTAATTAGTGGCGTAATTTATCTGGTTGAATTGAGAGGGATGTGGGTTGTACGGTTGGTTTGAGTTCCAGGAGGCATGGCCAACTTGAATGATGAAATTTAGAATGATGGCAGATTCTTACTGGGTTTTTTTTTTTTTTTTTTTTGGAGAGAAACGGAAAAAGCAAACCAGGAGCATCATTTTGTTATGAGAGATGGCTCCCAGAAAGAAAAGAGGAATCAGATGTGAAGGGGTGTCTGTCACTGACTTTGGGCCCTGGAACATGCTGTCCTTCTGCACTTTTACGTGGCCTTTTCACTCCTCTGGGATGTGCTGAGAGGGAGGGGGACGGGCAGAGCCTGTGAAAAACGCTTTCCGTGCGTACAGGTGGGCTCGTGGAACTGCGGTGGTTCTTCGTGTCTCAGCCGCAGTAGACCCAAGAACCAAAATGTACTAATATCCAGATTGGGCTACTGGAAATAGCCGAGTCTTTGCTTCCTAGGTGAAAACTACCTTTATTAATCATAAAAATAAAGAAGCCAAGTCCTCAAGGGGCCGTGGCCCAGAATCCCAGAGCACAGCTGTGGCTTGGCACCTGGCAGACATCTATGCAGCCGCAGAGGTGAAAGCAGATGACGTTTTTTGTGTGCCTAAATGTTCAATTTTTTTATTTTTTTTTTTTTTTATTATTTTTTACAGTAAGTGCCATTAATGTAAAATAGCAAACTGGAAGTTTAGGCTTAAAGATACAGAGAATATAATGGTTTGTGAGAGGAGAAGCCTGCGTGTCGGGCAGTGCAGCAGCAGGGCCGCAGCCGGTGTTGGCAGCGCTTTGGGGCCGCTCAGCACGGGGGAGGAGGCTGGTGTACACCAGGAGATCCTCGGGCACACAGGGAGCGTTTCACAGGACTTGACTGCGAGATGCAGCCATCAGAGTTATTTCATTACAAATTGGGATTTGTGTCTGAAAATACCATATTTTTTTTTCCCTCTTGGATTTTTATTGCAAAGAAAACGTGTGTTCTTTCAAACCTGTTGGTTTGTAAAACAGTAATAATTTTATGCAATGAACCTAATGTTCTTTTAAGTTCTGATGATTCTGTTGTTGTACTAAGTGTATTTTATAAGAAGGTTTTGCTAAATGCACTGAGCTTTGCAGAAACCCCTCTGACGCGGGCAGTGTTTGGGATCAGCGGGAGCTGCGTTTCACACCACGGAGCCTCGCAGGTGGCACCCGCTCCTGCCCCACGGCACCTGGGGGCGCCGGCTGCTGCGCAAGACGGGGCGCCCGGTGCCTGCGGGCGACGGGGAGGCGATGGGAAGAGACTCCTCAAGGAGAAGATCTCGTTACCACGTTGCAGACCTCATGCTGTGCTGGTGGGATGGCTCCACGGGCAGCGTCTGCGGAGCCGGGGGGGGCTCGGGATGCTCCCAGTTGCCTTTTCCGTGGCAATCCCAAAAAGGTGGGGGAAGGAGGTAGTTCCTCTGCTTGTCTCAACTTCATACCCCCTCCACTGAGTGCTGAGGAGTCGATAGTCGGATGTTTATATATGGAGAACATGAGGGTTCCTGGCTGTGTGTCCCCCCCCCTTTCACTGGAGGCAAAGTGAAATATTTAGGGTTGTGCTTCCCTTCCTCCCCACCCCCTCCCAAAATCAGATTCCTGCTGGTTCCACAGTCGCCCTGAGATCTGTGAGGGTGCGGGTAGATCCCTTACAATATTTCTTGAAAACAACACATGAAAACCAAGTCACTTGGCTCCTTTGGGGGTTGGTTTGACAAAAGGCTCCCTCGGATCCCTGTGAGACCCAGAACTGGAAAGCAGCTCATACGTATCTACACCTGCATTACCTTATCTTCCTTGGTCTCCTTTCTCTCCCGAGGTGGAAGTGGAGTATCACAGCTGGATAAGGACGCCTGCTTCAGGCTTAGAAGTTAAGCTCTTAGGAGGTGATGAGTAGAAATGTTTCAACTCTATTTGCACAGGAGTTTCTTAGGCTTGGTGACTGCTGTTCTCACCCGGGGTTTTTGTGCCAAAGGCTGTCAGAAGCGCACGCCAAGTTTTGTAGCATTTTCTGATACTCAGGTTAACTGTCTTGTCTTTGTCGTTGTTGTTCTTTCTCTGCGCGTGCTCACGAGCTGCCTGCCTCCCGCCTCCTGAACTGGCACCTCCTTGCGGAGCCATTGGAACAGAGTGGTATGACAAACAGGGTGGGCAGCTGGAAATAAAATGGGAATAAAACCACAGGCAACTGACCCCCGATCTCAGATGCGGCTAGTCCTCGCCCGAGCCACGCAGCCACGGCTTTCGTGGGGCCGGGAGGGAAAGGCTGTGCTCGGCAGACTTAAGCTGGGCCTAAACATTCAGGTAAATGAAGAATGGAAGGAAGGGTGTTTGGGGTTTGTCTGTTCGCCCCAGGCTGTCCTGGTGGGGCGGGGTGGTTTGGTTTGCGGCAGAGGGTCCGCAGGGGCTGTGTTACGGGACAGGAGAGGTGACAGGAGGGTGTGCACAGGAACCGAGAGACCAGAGAAAAGCAAAGCGTAAACCCGAGTTACGCTGCCGCTGGCATTGTGCCTCTGACTGCACGTGAGTCACGGCCGATGAGATTTGCTTTCTAATGGCCTTAATAAACCTTGTTCTTCGTATTCTAGTTCTGAAAAAGGTTTTTGCATAAACGTAGCTTTTTGGTTTCTAAAGTTAAAGTTATTTTATCCTTTCTTGTGACCGAAAGAGATCCGTATGCCTCGCTACATAGACCTTGCTTGGTATTTGTCGTTGCTACACAATTCAACCCAAGTTTGGGTTTGATTTCAGCTAAGATCCACTGTTCAACAGAGACAAAAGGTGGTACTGTCAGGGAAGGTGATATCCTTTTGCCTTTATTTGTGTGTGTGCCCACGTGTGTGCTTCCCACGGAGTGTATCGTGACCTTCCCCGAGACGGGACAGCCCTTGCTGCGCCAGGGCTGCCACTGGCGCCGTCCTGCCGGTGAGGCCAGGAGCTGGCACGTCCCTTCCAACCCCAACCAGCCACCGATTGTTACAGCTTTCCTTTCCGGCCCTTGAATGAGCGAATCACAGGCCTTTCAGAGTCAGCTGCTTGAGAGAGAGTGTGTCAAAAGGTACTGAGAAGCCCGTAGTGTTTGTGGTTGTTGAGAGGACAGTGAGATGGTGTTTCTCTGCAGACCCTCTAACGGCGTGAGGAGGGGGCAGCTGCTTCGCCCGACCCGCGGGTACCGGCTTTGGAGGAAGTGACTTTGAATCCTTCGGGATGTCCCAGTCAGTAAAACCAAGTACTGTGAAAATATGTTGATATATTTGCTACTGTGAGAATAAGAGTTTATCTGGATTTTTTTTTATACTATAGGGTGTATTTTTATATATGAAAGGTATATATAAAACATACACATGCTCGCACACATCATGTATCTCTCGGAGTTGCTGTGCTCTCGGTAACACAGCAGCCACCATCACTTTGTGTGATTTGAGGGAGCGAATATGAGTGAAAGCTGCAAAAGAATAAAAAATGCCAAGGGTGGCTGCTGCGTTAGTTTTCTGTAGAGCTTGTTTCGAAAGGAGAATCAAGGAAACTGGGTGTTTAGCAAAACTTGTGACTGAGGCATCACCTGATATTAAAGAGCATAAGAACTATTTTAAAATTGCTGGCATTCAGCTTTTAAGTGCACTTTCCTGAACTACACTTCCATTTCTTGTTAGACTTCAAGTTTCTAAAGCTTTTTTGTGTACCACTAAACAGAACTTTTAACTTTTTTTGTGAAACTGATGTACATCATGACATACTTGCAGTTGTTTAAATAAACAAAGGTGGTAACAGTGACTTTGCAGATCTCCTTAACCCTTGCGTTATCAAGTGTTCACCTTTGGGCTTCGGTTTCCTCGCTACAAGCAACGCTGCCTCTGCCGGTGGCGTTGTGTGGCTCTGGCTCCTGTCACTCTTTTAAAATGTTTTAAAATATTTGTATTCGCTGCCCAACTTGTTAAAAACCTGTTGATCGTGTACTATTTTTAATTCCTTAGGTTCAGTATTACTCTTTAAAGCCTTCCTGCAGAACGGTTTCGGAGGGATGTGTCCCGGTTCCCGGGCAGTACCTGAAGCTCGGTCCCTTCTCCACAGCCAAGACGTGAGGGGCAGCTCCCAGCGCCACCCCCGAGCACTCGCGTCTGCAACGCATGAAAATGACATCATTTTCATGTGACTTGACCCCCTTCTAGCAAGCGTTTTCCAGAGCAGCTTACTCTTGTGCTGATCTCACTCTTGGGTAAGCTGAAGTAAGAATGAGAAGGGTGAAGGAAAGATGGGCTCGCTCACTAGAGCGTCGCTCAGTCCTGGCTGCTCTGTCGTCTGCCGAGTGCCCCTTTCAGTCTCGTTTTGTTCCAAGCAGATCCCTGAGGAAATACGGTTTAACCAGAGACCGCGGCTGAAACGAAAACGAACAACCGTGGCATTTAATTTTTGCTTTAAAGTTAGCTCTTCATGGATAATGGGGTCCCTTCCATCTGCCCCTGGTTTGACGGCTCGGCGGCAGGTGAGGGGCAGAGGGCACTGGGCAGTCCCGAGGGCTACTGGTGATAAGGTTCCATACGCCCCTGGTCAGAGCTTTTCTGCCCGAGACACCTCTGATACAGGGGTGGTTTTCAGCCCCTGCAGTTACAAAAGCAGTTAAAAAGTGTTCTGGCTCCAGTTTTTTGTTGTGTTTTTGCAGCGTAAGTGCTGGCACTGGGTTTTGCAGGCAGTGGAACTACTGTTTGGGCAAGAGCAGGTTCACAAAGCGGAGGTGGGAAAGAGGGAGAAGGTGGGAAAGAGGGAGAAGGTGGGAAACGGGTGTTTCAGCCGGGGCAGAGCCAGGATGAGCCTCTCCTCCTTTACACAAGGGCCCAGAAACAGAGATGGCCTGAGCTCTTAAGATACGAACAAGGCCCTGCTTGGAAACTAGAGCTAAAGGGGGGAGGTTGCAAAGCCGAGTTCAGCAGCAGATTCACCTGGAGACGCTCCTTGAAAACACATCTAGAACCCCAAATTAGTGGAACATGCAGAGGCAGTACTGAGCACGCAGCACAAACCCTGCCCTGCCCCTCCCTGCTGGGCCTGGGGAACTCAGGAGTCCCCCCGTGTACTGAACCCCCCGGGAGGTGACAGAAGTTGGGTGGTCGAGCAACTCACATCTGTCCTGTCGCTGTGAGAGGCACGAACGGTGTTATTCCAAGTAACAATCCAGTGAACTGAAATTTATTTACAGGTTCAGTATGTACATAGAAGACCATCATGCAGCTTGATAAAGTTTGTCAGGGTCGTAAAAATGTACAGCTTTGCAGTCAGTTTCCTTATCCAGTGAAAACTGCTACAACAGTTAGAGTTTACATAAAAAAAATACATTAGCAAACTATAAATCAGAATGCTTTCAGTACACAGACACATTCTTCAAATATTATTGTTCACGTAACACTGGAAACAAGCTTTTATACTTGCAGGTTCCTTGTCAGGCGTCAGTAGTAGTAATTAATGCACTTGAGACTTGCTTGGCTGTCAAGTTTAAAAAAAAAAATATCATCAAAAAAAATCAGTGTTTGCACTGAAAGGCTCAAAGGTCTGGGAGTTGCATGTTAAACGCAATGTCAGTTCTTGCCACTACTTGTTTCTGGATTTGAAAAAAAACCAAACCCCAAGCCACCCACTGAACTGAAGAGGCAGTTAGTGTTACTCTCCAGCACACCAGAGAGCTTGGTGTCCTGCCTTCTCCACGCCCGATGAGTGTCCTGGTGCCCGACGGTACTTTTCCATGGCTATTCCGCATCTCCTGGGCATCCCCTGCCCCGCCGAGGAAGCTGAATCCCATCAAGGGAAACCCATCTCTGAGAGGAAAGGGGACACAGCTCAGCAGGGTCAAGGCCGACAGTTCACAAAGGGCTTCTCGTGCTTCACACCCATCTCTTCCTCGGCCTCAGGTACAAGAGAACTGGTTTGGAGTCTTCCGAGGCCCCTGTGGGTGTGCGTTACACGGGCTGTTGTCAGACCATCCCGAAGTGGGAGAGAAGCTGCCGGGAGCCTGTGAAGGCCACACTGCAGGTGAGGGGGGGAGCTGTGGTGAGGGCAGCTCAGGCGGTTTATAAATCCCAGGACAGACCGTTTCTGCCTGTAGTCACAGCAGAAAGAGTTGGGGGCTCTCTGCTTTCTGGCGCCAGCCACGCCGATGGAATCGCGTCCTGCAGCAGCTCCAGTCTGGGATTAGGTCATAACAGCATCTTGGGGCAAGCAGAGGCCAAAGGGCTGCTCTGGCCCCATGTCCATCTCCAAACGGCTAACGCTCCATCGTGCGAAGCGGCAGTGTTTGCTGCTCAGCTGAGCTGTGAACACAGGCACAGCTGCTGCACAGAAGCCACTTTAAAATGTTGATTCTAACCTGAAAACCCCCAAAAATCCAATCCTGTTTGAAAAACCCATTGAGTTTATCACGCTGAGCAATCTAATAACCTGTGCTTCTCACGTCTCCCCACTGCTGGGTTTAGAAGAGATGGTTTCATGGCAGATTCTAAAACCCAAGGCAACCCTTTTTACTGCGGCAAGTTAACGGCAATAACTCACTCTCAGTAGAGTTCATGGCAATAACTCACTCTCAGTACCAAAGTCTGCAAGTCTGGAACAACACAGCAGCTGCTATAAGGCCAAGGGTCAGTGATTCGAATCCCCGGCAGGTTCACTGCTCGGGGGGTGTTACTTCATTCTGCTAAACAAGGGTAACTTAAAAAAAATCTCAGCAACTCTACTGGATTGCAAGGCAGTAACACACATGAACACACAGGCTTAGGGCTACTCCTGAAACACTTTAGAGTACTAATTCCAAATTACCAGAGGGATCTAGAGAAATTTCTTGAAGTAATGGCACTACCCACATTGGGGGAGGCAATTTTTAAGCTCTGAAATTAAGATTTAGTGATAGCAGATGACGTGATCTTATCTTCCAGAAAAAGGTAAAGAGCTTGTCCAGAAAAGTACAAGAGTCCACTGAATTCAGTTTTATCTGTTACCGTACCGATGCTGAAGCGTAAACACGTCGTTCAGACAAAGGCTCCAGAGGATGCGCTGCACTGCTGTGACGGGGATCCCGGAGCACGTCCCACCATCACCACGGTTTTACAAGGACGCTGCCAGGAGCTGTTTCTTAATGATGCGCTCGAACAAAACCTGAAAACCTGGGACATGGGCCCGTTCGCTCAGGAAGGGTAAGTACTTCTGTTGTTGGTGTTTACCAAGCCAAAAAAATACTGCTGTGATCCCAATGCTGAGTTTTATGGCCCACCTCTCATTGCCCCGCTCCAGGAAGACCTGTCGGGTACTTTACTGCAGAACAGGAACTGAACGTTGGCTCCTGGGCAGCGCTGTTGGTTTCTTCAAAACTCCTCATAATACATGTCCCGGCAACTGGGTAACAGTCCACAAGTCAGAAAAGGAACTGCCTCAGCGCTTAACTTCAGAGCTCAGCTCATTAGGCAAGGTCCAGACCCGCAAAGTCAGGCATTTCATCACAGCACCTCTGAAATGCAGCAGGGAAACAGGTTTAGTCACTTACTATTGCAGGTGATTTCCAAAAAATCCAGATCAAGGCTTAGGAGGCTGAAAACCTGACAAAAGCCTGAGGAAAAGGCTACTTGGGAACAGATACTACTGACTACTGGCTATCAGAATTGTGAAATAGAGCCAGAGGATCTGGCAGAGCTGTGTCCAGCCTGTGCAGACTCTGCCCAAGGGCGCTGCAGCCTCGGGAGCCTCATAGAAAGGAGCAGCGCAGTGACGCAGAGCCTGCCGCCAAGGTAACTCCTCTTTCATTTACAGGCAAGTATTAGCCCAGCACTGGCTTGGGGGAAGGTAATTAGGGAGCCTGACTGGAACTTGTGGCAAGTTAAAAGCAGGATCGTTTAACCCAATACTTGTGAGGTATCGTATTCCCAGGCGTACGAGAACTGCCCTACCTCCTCTCACAGGTCTGCGCTGTACTCGGGACAGGGCTTGCTGTGTCGGTATTGCATGATGTACACCGTGGACTGGTGCCACCAGTACAGCATCACCACTGCGAGGATGTGCCACACTTGGTGGCTCGAGCCGAGGTAGTTCAACTGTCCTGTTGGGAAGCAAAAGGGCGAGTGGTTAAATTGCTAAATTCAGCGATAATTTGCGCAATACAATTAGCAATCAGTCCCCTCCATAGCTCAGCTCTGCACTCCACTCGCGGGGAGGCACTGGAAGTTCTTTAAAGAACTTAATCGGAAGGTGTCTGCCTTCTTTTGATGCAAATATACGCAACATTTTACTCCACATGAGAACACTTCACGTAGAACATGGTCAACCTGTTCTCTCAAAGCAAGGACTGTGACACTGCAGGAAAAACACCCAGAAGAGAGTTTCCTACCTGGGAAGTATCTTTCTGGAACTTTGGAAATATAGAAGAGAAAAGCTACAGCAGCGATGAAGTACATGACAACTACACGCGGAGCAAACTCCTGCAAAAGAAAAGGAAGCTCTCCTATTCTGTTAAGAGGGCAAAAACAGGGAAAAAAAGTCTCTAAAGATAAAAAAGAAAAAGGCATGACAAAACTGAATGTTACTTCACTGCCCATGTTACCTGGGGGCAAAATCTAACAGGGAAGCAAATGCCAAAGTTTGGGAAAATCTGAATGGGAAGAAACTCGTTTTATCACCACCTCTCTGCTTCAACACACGAGTACTCAGTGTTTCTGCGCAGACGTGAAATCTCTCAGAACAGGGACATCTTCCAGTGCACGGATCTTATGCGGGATGGCCAGGGTAAGTGAGAAAGATGACCTCAGTGCAAGATCTCCTTTACTGGCTGGGACTGCAGGTGCTAGAACCCAAGGCCATGGGAGCACTACATGCTGGATGGTCAATAATCAAGCAACCCATTCACGAGCTGCTTTTTGTTTTCCTTAACAGAAAGTTTTGTTCCCAGAAGCGGAGCGTTTTTCTGAAGTATGGAACAAAATTTGTACCACACCGGTTAGAGCAGGAAAAACTACACGGGGGGACAACTACTGTTTATCTGATCTTTAGGAGGCCCATTTTATTTGCCTTGTCTAAAGACTATGTATACTCCTAAGTGCTGCTCTTCCCCACTCAACAGCAGCTCTGGACTGGGCTAAGCCATCACCCCAGGTGACAGTCCCCTAGCTGGGCCAGTCTAAGAATGCGCAGTCACTGCTCGCTATGAAAAGGAGACGTTTTCTTCAGCACAATTAGGGCCCTGGGTAATTGCAATGATTTCTGGGGGTTTCACATCGGGGCACACTTCACTGTCTTTAGCTGTACTGCGCTGCTTGTTTTTCAGAGCATAACTCTAAGTGGTAAAACAAGAACAGGAAAATAGTTCAGTAACTTTGTGGTGATGTTAAATGAGGGTTGTGTAAGAGACAGAGGGCTGAGTAGGCAAATACAGAGCTTTGCTGCCAACCCAGGGAACAGAAGAGGAAGCAAATAATCACCCCATCAGTGTCTTCTGGCTCCCCTCTCGTCTGGGGCTGCGGAGGTGGATGGCCCAGAGCGCTCTGCACAGCACCCTGACAGATTCCCATTCCCTTCCTGCAGCCGACTCAGCTCTTCCCTCCTCTCCCTCGCCCTGGGGGGAGCCAGGGTGTGGTCCACCCACACAGCCCGCTCCGACCCTCAGGCAGGTCTGCTCGCTCCCACTCGTATCCAGTTTGCCTTCTCACGGCGCAGTTTTACACCAGTAAATCAGATTTAATCTACTCAGCCTGTGTACTGCTTCTCAATGAAGTTCTAAGTGTTTGCACTCGGATCGTATCGTCCAAAAGAAATTCTGTGCTTCCGGAAATTGTAATTACCACTGCTTCCCCTTCGTTTCCTGAAGTGTAAGAGGACTGAAGGAAGAGGGCAAGTGAAAAGCAACAGGGAATCTTATTTCCTCCTTTTTTCCTTACCTGTACGATAGATGCACCGACGCCGCCGTTGAGCCAAACCCAGTGGATGGTGGGAATAATGCCATATCCAGACACTGAGCAAAAGATGATGGAGCGCAGTCTGTGCCACTGTTGCGTGAGGTAACTGGGATGAATCTGAGCAAAAAACACTGCCAAGATCATTGCCAGCACAGTGATTAAATATACCTGACGCCAGTACTGAGAAAAAAAGAAACAAAAGCAAATTTGTGGGTGTTCTCATCACGTGTAAAAGGAAACTCTGGGTAGGAAGTTTATGTTACTAAACGTCAAGATGTATGAATTCTCCTGTCCCTGCTGGGGGCACAAACCATAGGGTTTGAATGAAGGGACTTGTATTTATCAGCTGACAATGAGGGAAGGGACTCTATCGCTTGGGTTCACCTGGTAGAAGGTCATTTATTCCAAGCAGTGCCTTCACCAAAACATTTTAAATACGCTCTGCCCAAGCGAACTTGTTCCACTCCTAGATCGCTGCATCCCTCGTGGGCATGGATGTAATCCAGGCTGCTGACGGGAGCCAACTTCACTTGTCCTCTATTAGATGAAGATAAAATAAGCCTGTTTCTGCCTCACACAGGCTACCTAGTGGGAAACGATGTTTAAACTACTTGTGATGGGGACACATCCCATAATCTGCCTCACGCATCTGACAATGGTAGGACCTGTAAAGTCTACCCTGCCTTCATATAAACTGAAATATTTTCTTGAGGCTTGTGTGACTGACAGCCCGAAAGGCTGATCTCAATTTGCCTGTCACTTCAACAAGCAGAATTCTGCTCCCGTCAGAAGAAACGTGTTTCCCTTTCCATCTCCATCTCCTGACTAATGTTCTACTTGGATGCCCTGCAACGCTCCCCCTTCCTACGGCACAGAAACAACGACACTGAGACCTTGGGAACTGAGCGTTACATGAACAAGCGCTTCAAACTTACGTTGTTACAATAAAATGCATAGAACACGCCTGACACGTAGCAGCCCAGGATGCCAATGGAAATTCCCGCATAATCCAACGCCATCCATCGTCGGCTGGTCTTCTCCGAGCGGTGGCAGCAGAAAAGGTGGTATCCTACCGAGCAGAGCATACAGACCTACACAAACGTTCAAACAAGGAGACATTAATTTCTTAAAAATTAACAGGGAGCATTGCAAGCTTAAACTCTGAAGCTCAGAGCGTGCCATTGACCTGTTGCGTGTTTTGCAGCGCAACTTGGTGTAAGCAATTATGATTCTTGCCAGTAATCAAACTAACATAAGCTTCTCTGGCGGACAGAAGAAGGAACAGAAAACTTTGCAAGACCTGCTAACCCCAAGATGCACAGCTTAAGAAAGACCACGAGGCCAAGGGAGGAGCCAGCCCGTGAGGGAGCAGGGCCACATCTGCACGAGTACAGTGGGACGATGAATTCTGCTTGGCCAAACTGCCGCAAGCAGAAACCAAAGCCCAAACCTGCCCTGACTGCCTGGCACCCCCGGTACTGAGGGAGCACACAAGAAGTTAAACTTGATGCACAGGCCATTTATTCATTCCTAGGCTGGCATCAAAGCTTTTCCCTGAAAAACGTTTTTTGTGTTTCTCTGCAGCCCTCAGCAGGAGTAGGGAAGAGCATAACAGCAGCGCTTCCCAAGCCAACAAAGGAGTTTTCCCTGCTTCTAGTCAAGCAAAGGCACCCTGTACTCTCCAGGGAATATGAACAGTTCTCTTCAGAGTCACCCTGTCAAGCAGCTGCTGCTGCTGGCCATGCACGCTTTTTTAGGGATAGCATACTGTACAGGAGCTTCAGCAAACAACACACCTGAAGTCTGCTGATGAGAACAGATTTAATCTGACACAGAAGGTACAGAGTTAGAACACAAGCCCTACTGCTGTTCCAGAGCAGCATCAGGCCACAGCCGAGTCTCGTATTGCGGTGGGTGACCCTTTCCAGCAGTAACCCGTGCTGCCTGGGAGTCACATCGGACACTACTGAACCCCAGCGCCCAGCTGAAGCTGTCAAATATGGCCTTAGTTGAATCTGAAAAACAATTTAGTTGTTTTTCACGGACTCCCTCCTACACCAACCACGCTCAGCCCTCCCTGGTTTATTCCAGGTACTAAGCAGCTCAAAATCAATGCAACCACTGAGCTTGCCAGTTATCTTTAAAAGCAATGCCACCTAAAACATGCTGTCCCAGGTCTGACCCGCGTCCGGCAGTCCTACTCCACAACGTGTGTGGAAGCTCTGTGAGGGCGATTCATCGCTCTCCTTCCCAGAGAAGGGGCGCCCCAAGAGAGCTCCCCAGCCCGTGCTGGCTCGGGCAGCCAGGCCCTACCTGGAAACAGAAGAGGCAGACGGAGCAGATGACGAAGTCCTCCCGGGAGGCGCCAGCGGCCGGCAGGACGGCCGTCAGGTCGTAGATGCCCAGGGTGAAGAAGAGGACAAAGCCGAGCAGGTGGCTCCAGATGTTGACGGTCTCGTTGGAGAGGATGAAGAGGCTGCGAGGAGAGACAACAAGGAGCAGTGAGAGGGGTAAGCCGGAGCTGGGCCCCGGGGTGCCATGGCAGCGGGGCCGCCCTCACCTCTTGAGGCAGAGGCGGGAGGGCAGGTAGGCCCGGTAGCCGTCGGTGATGTAGGGGTTGTCCTTCAGGAAGAGGGGGATCTGCTCGTAGGTGTAGAGGCGGATGCCGCGGGGCACTAGCACCGGCCAGTACTGGTACCCGCCCAGCTCGATGTAGTGGGCGCTCCGCAGCAGCTTCTGGTGCATCCTGCCCGCCGCGCCGCCTCAGCGCACCGCCGCCCCGCCGACGCATCGGCCCGGCCCGCCCCGCGCCACCGCCTCCCCTCTCACGGGCCGCCGCCCGCCGCCATCCCGCGCCTCCGCCCGGCCCGGCCCGGCCCGCCGCCTCCGGGACCGGCCCTGAGGGAGAGGACGGGGAAGGGGAGCGACGGCGGCGCCCGGAGATGACGTCAGAGCGCGGCGGCGCCTGCGCTTTGCCGGCAGCACGTGACGCCGGCCGCCGCCGCGCGGGGGCGCCCTTTCCCGCCGCGGCCGTTTCCCGCCCGCCTCCCCTCAGGGCCCGCGGGCACCCGCCCCAGCCGGGGGTCACGGTGAGGCGCTGGCGGGCGCCTTCTCGAGGCCTCCCGAAGGAAGCCCGGCTCGCAAAGCGGGGATTTCAAATATGAGGTGAAAAGCCAGAGCCGGGGGGAGTGGGGGGGATGTCCCGAGTGCCCCGGAGCGGGTGGGAGTGGTGGGAAAGGCAGCGCTGCTGGGCGGCCGTCAGCGTGGGCAGGGCTAATTCGCTCCCCTGAATTAAAATATACAGTAAGATGTTACCTTACTGCCATGGCAGAGAAACGAAACGGTGCTCATCTCTGAGAAGCTTTTTAGGAATGTATTTCTTTGGGAAAGTCAGCCGTTTCTGTCAGGTAGACCTGGAGGACACAGACCTTTCCAGGCCAGGAGCAGAGGTGTGAGGTGAAAACGTGCTGAGGGTTATCGTCACCTGGGGGAGTTGTACTGGAACCTTGCAAGAGCAATCCCTGGTTAATTGAGTAATGATTATTAGCATTTTCTTTTTCTGTGTACTCTATGAAGTACAAAAAAAAGACTACGTAGTGAAGAAGACGACTATTCCAAAAGATCTGCTTTGCCTAAATAAGACAAGTTGGGTTTTTGCCAGTTGCTTTTAATTTTCTTTTCCTAATTTAAAAAAAAGAAAGGGAGAAAGAAATCATTCGCTAGGTATCATCTGGCTCTTGTTTTCAATTAAGTGTGCTGAATGGTAATCCTCATTCGCCTGCCCCTCCCCTCCAGGAATGTGCCCTGCAGAATTCCTCGAAGGTCTTTTGAAGGAGAGAGCATTCCTCCAGGATGGTGTGAGGAGCGTGAAGGGTTTTCCCACGGCAGAGAGGTCTGTACTGTGAGGTACAAGAGGCAGGGTGATGGGCGTTGGAAATGAAGAATGACAGTAAAGACCAGGTGTTCGAATCCTAGACGCGTCGATATAACCAGCTGTGCTATATCACCCCCAAATTTCCACGTCACACCATTTGGTTACCCAAGTTAAGTTGGTTTTCGTCTTAAATATCTCTCCTAATCAATCACTCACTGAGATTTCTTAATGCCAGTGCTCTGAAAACTGAATCCCTCCTGCCTCCGCAGACCTGCTGACCGTTTCTCATGCCCTCTCCCTCCTCAGCTGCTCTGCGTGCTGGGGACGATTTTCTCCTGCATGTACTGCAGGATTTGGAGAGTTACCCAGAGGAATTGTGTTCATAGTAATAATTCAGCAGGCTTAGCTTCAAGAAACTGCCTTGTGTTCTCACCTTTCCAGGGTGTATCTGAAGCATATCTCTGAATGGTTCATTCCTGTGTTACTTACTTTCTCTCTTCCTTTCCATGTGGCTTCTCTGTTTCTCTTTTTTCCCTCCACCTGAACTTGCTATTAATGAAATTAATAAGAATGATTTAGGAAAGATGCACAGAGAAAATGCATTCTGAAAGCAGATCCCTAGACATAGTTCTTTTGATGGGAGGGGAGAGACAGGGCTCATACTGCTGGCTATATTTAGGATGGACACAGGATGTCCCTTCCGCAGGCAGCAGAGTTGTGTCAGGTACACAGGGAAGCACGGTGTAATAAAACTCCTTGAGGAGTGCAGTGCTGAGAGGAGAAAGGTTGGCCGATACTCGGGAGATGCCTCGGCGAGTCTCACACGTGACAGGGTCACAGGAGGACTGAGAATGCAGATACCAGAGTTTCCTGGAAACAAAATCTTAGGAGGCCGCAAGGGTGTTATCTGGTGGCTTGCTCAGAAGGGAAATAATTCATAGGCTGTCGATGTTCCTGTTCTGTGGTAGAAGAACAGTTCCGTTTCCAGCTGACCTATATCAGCTGTGCTAAAAATAGGAAACTGTCCTGTTTTGGTCAGCCTGGTGCCCTTGGACGGTAAAATCTCTGAACCAGCGGGACCAATCTAACAAGAATGGTATCTACATGGGGGCAATCTTTTTTCCTAACAAGCGCCCTACTGGCTTTTCTCTTTGCAGTGCTCAGTTAGAGAATGAGGGAGATAATACGTGTTTATGCAGACACATGCACTTAAAGGAATAAGAATATAGCTGCCACACTAATTCAGGTGGGTGAACTCCGGCTGTCCCGAGGAGCCTCTCTCTGCCATGGTGAAACCGAGCTGGGGAAGTCGCGTTCCTGCCAGCTCCTGCTGATAAATGAGGAGATTCATTGCTCGCTCGAGTGGTGACTCACTTTTGTCAAGCCAAATACTGCTTAGAAAGTTGCTACCAAGTTAAAACCATAATTAGTCTTAATTGTCCGTTGAATCATTAGCTCACTGAGAACATTATACCTGGAAAAAACACTTTGTTTCTATGCCCTGTGCAATTTAAATGGAATCCCAAGTGCTTCAAAGAGTTCAGTCAGAAGGAATCGGAGCTGACAGCACTTTTTTTTAATAAAAGAAGCTTTAATTGGCTGTTAAGTTAAAGCTTTGAAGCTTTGATAGCAGAAGTGTTATAGGTTAAATTAATAGGGAAAATTGAGAAACAATTAGGGCAGCTTTAAATTAATTACTTACACTATTTATTTTGAGCTTATTGAACAATTGTGTTGTATGCGTAAGTGATTGAAATTAGCCATCTGTGCAAGATAGCTTTGACCTAAATTGACCTTCTTGGGTAAGTAAGTAGCTTGCCCTAATTCCTATACTGTATCCCTAATTTTACTGGCAGATAAGCTTAATTGGGAATAAAGATGAATGTGCCTGCGAGGTTCCCTACTTTTCTGTTGAGACTAAAATCACCTCTGCAGACAAAGGTGGGGAAGGCTTTCCGGGGAGATCACAAATGAGTCAAACTGCTTCTTGTTAACCCTAACTGTGCCCTGCTGAGTTCCATTCTCCTGCCGGCAGCAGTGTACCTGTACCGTGCCCTGCTTAGGCACATGAAATATAGCCCCATAACCACTGTTTACCTGCTTTTTGGGGGAAAACCTAGGGAAGAACAGCAAGTTTATTTGTACTATACGGTATCAGCTTTCTAGTACCGACAGGATCTTTTTATGCCTGCTCTATTCCGCTGGCTTTTTCAAGGAGCAGCAGGGGGCAAATGACTTAAAAGAAGAATTATCCAAACAAAATATCTCAATGGCTCATGACAAAGTGGGAGCAAAACCAAAAAGTTGTTAAATTTCAAAACTGAAAGGGTGGAAATATTCTTGGTGTTGATTTTTAAAGCATTGAAACACTTTTTCCCTGCTTGTTTCCCTATTTCTAGCAGACCTGCCCCAGCACTGCTGCAGCTGGACCAGAGCAGGGTCGGTATGGCGGGTGGGTGACAGAGGATCCCAGGCAGTTGGGGGGGGCTGGGTGACTCCCCAAAGGCAGGGGCATGCCTGTCCCCTGCGAGCACCCTGTCCCTGCGCTCATGCTTGGCTCTCCCTCCAGGTGTCAGTCTGGCACTGTGCTATCGCCCAGTGTCCCGTGCACAGGAGCTGGGTGTCCTCCCCAGCTCCAGGAGATGCCTCTTCGCCCACTTTGGAATTAAGGAAGAACCGACAGGGTGATTTGGGCTCTCATCCCGGCAGTGCTGTTTCCTGCAGACCTGTAGCAGTGCACATCAGGTCAGTGCTAGTATTCCCGAAGTAGCTGTGGCTCTTTGTTTGATCCTCCTCTTGTGAAGTGCTCAGTAAAACACCTCCCGATTTTTGTTTGTGCCGTTCTGGCTTTTCATATGTTTGTTGCAACCAAAGAAATGGGAGGTGCCCTGGGACTCCTTTTCCTGCAGTTGGAATCTGCTGGCGTGGGAGAATTTGTCTAGCACCGAGTTTTCCAGAAAAAAACAGTTTAGTACCTGGGAATGAAATCTGTCATCAGTCTGACCTTACTTGAGAAAATACATTTGGGAATGTTGGTCGAAGGTATTGCGTGTCTTTGTGCTCACATCTGTGTTGGTGTACAGCTCAGTTTTTCTTTGTCTGTGATTAAAAACAACTGTGTTTTCCCTGGGGATGGGAAGAAGGAGTTGTATTTCAGAATACTGTGTTCAGGAGTATGTTTCAATGCAAAGCCTATGAATAAAATATAGGCGGTTGTTTATGACCATAGAGGCCATGTATTTATTTATGTGCATAAAGCACTTTTGGTTCTGTATCAATGTGCAAAGAGAGCTTGCAAAGGGCCACGTATAGATTACACGTTTACTGACAGTTATATCAGGAGATAAGAGATTTTTAAAGCCCCTTGTCATGTAAAACAGATCCTGTCTCATCCTTTCTTGGAAGTAACCAAAGCATCTGTGAAATTAACTACTGGATTTTGATATGTGGTGGAGTTGTGTATAAGAAAATAAGGTTCATAGCTTTGTGGAAGTCAGAGTCTCTGAAAGAGCATGTGTGTGCAAGAATAGAAATCCCAGGACACCACCGATAGACAAATTCCTTTCATAAGAAAGCATTAGGAACACTAGTACCTTGCGTTTGATAATTAGAGTGACCTTAATACTAAGAAAGCTTGATTTCAAGGCCCTCTTCCCTGTAGATACATCTTTCTTCCTCGCACTGTCCCCGCTAGGATTCCTGCGGTGAAGTTCTCCGCGGTTTCCTGTAGTGCTCCTCAGTACAGAGCCTGAGCAGCTTCCAGGAGTGCCCGGAACAGAACGCCTGACATCTGCCGTGGGGGGCTCAGGCTCCCTTTCCTCCTCCCTGTGGAGAGATGCATGTGCGATGTGTGCAGTCGAGTGACTTGTTTTGGTAGGGCTCTTCCTTTCTTTTTTTTTCTTTCTTTTTTTTTTTTTTTCCTGCATTTTTGTTTTCTGATTCAATCCCTTTGGCTTTCGGCTCCGGCTTCTGAATCTCAGCATCTGTCAGTGGTGCGATAAATTCTCTTTGGTGATAAGAGAACAGCTGCCAATAGCAAGAGCAAGGATGGCATTTGGGCTTTTTCCTGCCATGCGAGAGCTTACAGTCAGCAAAAACGCACTGTGCACACAATGGAAGAAGGCACCTCTTCTGCCCAGCTTACTATTTTTTTTCCCAATTTAGCAGCATCTTTTCCCTCCATATTAAGCAGACGCACATGAACAATTGTGCAGCATAATAGAGTCCTGAACCAAGAGAACTGGAATTAATTGACAAATGGCTTTTTTCTGGATAGATTCTGAAGGTGAAAGTGGTGAGGGGACAATAAAGGAATTTTTTTGAGAAATTGGGGGATTTTCAGGGAAAGAAAGAAGCTGTTTGGAAAGCTACTTAAGCATGTGGGGTGATGTTTCCTAGTGCGACAACCTGCTCCCAATGAGATTGGTAGGGTGTAGTCCTGAGTTTTTGGAGTTTGGGTTGTGTCGTGTTTGGTTTTTTTTTCATATGTAAAGGTTTCTCTAACTCCAGCTTGCCTATAAAATTTTATCACAGCTGGAATTCATGCCAGGACAGAAGGCATTTCAAGATAAGCTATTTTGACCACAGAGGTTTTGTTTCTGGAGTTGTGGTGAGTTTAGTTGATTTATTTATAATGAGGGTGAAACTCCAGGAATTGTGGATAGCTTTGGTCGATATGGTAATTTCACTCTTGGACAACCATGTGCATTTCTGACTTTGCTAAAGTCCATTCCTGTGCAGGTCTGAGTCTCCCCTCGCCTGGTCAAAGTCTGACAGCAGATTTCCCAAAAGGGGATCATGTTTTTAAGACACTGTTAAAAGTCAAAATAGCCTTTCCGTAAAGTAGTCCTACTTTATAGGATTTGTTGTGGTTTATAGGATTGTAATTTCTTGAGTAGCTTCTCAATAGAGCATGAGAGAGCAGAGAGGCTGGATTTTCAGTGGTGTTTAAACATGTTTAGAGCTGTGTGGACATTCAGAATGATTTCTCAGTGTCAGGTGTTACTTGCCCTTTCCAACGCTTCTGTTGTCAGTCCATACTCTTGCAGACTGACCTCTGTAGGTGTTTGAATGTCCTAAATGTGACAGGAAACACAAGTTCTTATTTGGTTCTGATGAGGATTTGTATGCCTAAATTGATTTGACCTTTTTCAAAATACTTTCCAAACTTTTAATGTACTTCCAAATTTGATCTGTTTTAATCTTAAGCTTTATCTTAAATTTTAATCTAATTAAGCTGCTTTAATCCCAAACAAGGCCTGGGTACTTAGCATTCAGGATCATCTCGCTGCACTTACTTTTGTCTTGTTTTTTCTTTATCTGCCAAGACGAGCAAATGCAAATCATCATTTTGTTTCCTGACGGTGTTGCTGAATGCCAAAATCTCTGCTAAGTAGCAGTGGTATAGTTTGAGAATTGGAGATGTCAAACTAAAGATTTGCCTTGCCTCCAAAAATGCTTTGGGATGGAAGGATCTGGGAAACGGCGAGGAAAGGATTGTCTCGTTTTGCTGACTGAACTGTGGATATTGTTGCCTGTCTGCTAGGATTGGGTTTTTCCCCTTGCTAGTTAGTCTTATGAGGTTTTAGGTTTTCCTCAGCTGTCTTGATAACTAAAATTGGAATCCCATGATCTTCTGAATATATACAGTTCATCTGTCCTCTCTCATCCTGGTTGTCTGTCCAGCTTCTTTAAGTCATCGAGACCTTTAAGTGCAAAGATGTATGGAGGAGACAATGTGTTAGGAAGCGCTGGGAAGTCAGCGAAGAATGACTAGCAAAATCCTGCAATTGTTTGTAATAGATTACTTTTTAATGTCTTTTGTTTGTCTACTTTTTATGCTATTAGATGCCCCAACCCCATCTCGATGTCAGGCTGGGAGCCCTAGAATGCTTCTTTTCAGCAATTCCTCGGAACAAAAATTTCTGCGGAGGAGAGAGGGAAAGGAGCTGGTAGTCTGCTTTTCTGCCTAATTTTCCCCTTTCTTCATCAAATTATTTGACAAATTATTTGACCTTTTCATCAGTTAATTCCACATGTTTAAGCTAACGTGTTGATTTTTATTTTCAGTTACCAAACATTAAGCAAGGTCCATAAAGACTGTTTCACAGTCTTAGAAGCATTTGTTAGTTTTTTTCCTCTGTTGTTTTCCAGTTGCATCTTCCTTGCCATTTCCTTTGGTTCACAGACCATGCTTCGTACCGTACGTATCTTGTCGGTTGTACAAGACTCGCCAGCATATCCCAAAAGCCCTTGAATTTGGCCAACCTTGAGAATTCTGTTATGCTTCTGCTCCTTTTTCTGTAACCTTGGAATAAAGCTAACACAGCCTCTTCTTGCAATGCCGTACGTGGGTAAAAAGAGGCAGTGATTTAACTGCGCTGTACACATCAAGCCATAAGGAGTCAGAGTTCTGGTACTCTTGCCCAAAGCCCATCTTTATTCTGTTTTGTGTTTTCCTACAGTCTGCAGAGCTGACGGATGCCTTCTGATGGTATCCCTGCCTTCTGAGTGACTGGTGGATTGAAAGCTTTTTACTCTGCAACAGACATATCACTGGAGCCACAATTTTGTCAGCCGTGTCACTAGGAAGTGATCTTACAAACACTTGAAGTGTGCCTCTTCCTCTTCTAACATCTTTTGATTCTCGCAGGTGTGCTGAATGATGCGAGTTACGAAAGCTTACAGCTAACCCGCTGCTCTCTGCTGCCGGGGAGGGATTCGGAGCGGTAATTGGAGTGCAGCGTGGATATAGTGGAGCGATAGGAAATGAGCAGAGCTCAACAGCTCTCTTGCTTGTCCTACGGCCATGTGTCAGGGAGGACAATGGGGCTTGGCTATTATGGGTATTTCTGGCAAGCTAGGATGTTTTTCGGCAGCCTTGCAAGGAGTTGAACAGCCACAGATGCTTTCTCCTGCCTGGCGCTGGAAGTTTGAAGGGCAGCTGAATTCGCTAATGTTCGTGCTTTGATACAGAGTGTGAGAAATGTTGATGAGGCATGAGGCAGAACAGCTTGCTCTATTGCTGCTGTATTGACTCTGCAGTGCTGACAGTAGTTAAAAAAATGGCTTTTGTGCATAAGCTTAGTTAATATATAGAACTTGGAAGACAGCTAGGAACAGCTATGGGCAATGGCCACGGTCTCTCTCTGTCTCTCTCTTTTTAATAGAGTCGCTTCCCTGCCCAGAACTGTGCTTTAATTTTCAATCATTTTAGCATCATTAGGAAAGGCTGACATTTTGGGAACATTCGTACAGTCAAAGTATAAATAACAGTGTCCATGCTTTGTCATACAAGGGGATGCGCAATGAGGTCAGGGTTATTTTCCTGGTTGTGAGCAATGGTGACATTTTTGTTTCAAGTATAAAACATGGTGTTCTTTTTGCTGGAGAGTTGGTCCAAAGCGAAGACTCGGCTGGGGTCTTTTAAAACCAAAGACCTGCTGGATGGGCTGTGCTTTCTTGGGTCCCCTGGACATATTTGAGTGCATCCTCCCTTCAACTTCTCTGAGGAAGCCTCTGTTGAGTGAGTTGTGTCTGTTCTGTGCCTGGCCCTCTCTTCTGCGTATGGAGGAGGAAGAGCAGATAACTCTACTGCCGGTGAGAAGTCTGGCTGGGCATGACAGGACAAAGGCCAAACAGAACACGTTTGCCACCTCTGATCTGGGGCCCTGCCAGCCTCCTTGTATGCAGGCAGGCCCGTCTGCGAGTAACCGGGGAGAGTAGATGACTTGGACTGCACGTCCGTCTCTCTGTATCCAGGTCATCTCAACTTCCTGTCAGTTTTTCAGATAATTTTCTCAGGTGATGACTGCAGCCACACCGGCTGTTTCTGAGGTGGGATCAGACGGTGAAGCCTGTCACTCGCATTAGTGACCAGTCACTCCCTTGGTAATCCTGCTGGCTTCAGTGGGAGTACTTGTTTGAGAGTACTGGGTATCTTCCTCCTGTGGAGTACCAAAGGCTGTCCTTACACAATGCAGATGGGTGACTGGTAGAAGCGATTTTGATTTTGTTTTGTTTAGCCTCATAGTATTCACCTTTGTGTTCTCCAAGTTAAGGCATGCGTCAACTCATGGAAGCAGATGCCGCATACCTGTGGAATTGCTGAAAGAATATTTATCACCGTTTGTCTCTCTACCATGTTTCCAAAAAAAAAAAAAGAGAGACCTACAGCCTCATTATTATTTCAGTGTAACTTCTGACATGAGGAGATCAAGCAATTACCTCCTTTTTGAATTTCAATCTCTTGACTGTCAGCATGAAGAGACCAACTGTGGCTATATGTGAAAGCAAGTTTCTCGGCGCGCTACGTGAGGGGCACTGGTGCATTTCTTGTTTCTTTCAGGCTGCTGGAAAGCTTTTTTCCTCTTTTGGTTTGGTTTTTTTTTTTTTGGATGGACTAGTAAATTATTAGGATGTGGACTTGTCAAACAGGCTTGCCAGCTTTTCAGCAGTCATCCCAAGTGGACTGCCTAAAAAAGGGCTGGCACTGCATCACATGGAATGACCGATGATATGTCATATATTTTTAATGGGCAAAATGTTTTAATAAACACTCTCCCTCCTAAAACACTGGATTTTTAAAATAGGTTTTAGCCTTGAGCCATGTAGCTACCCAGCTGTGAATTTTATAAGGCAACAATCTCCACATCATTAGATGTTATGACTGATACACCAACGATTGCAATAGTAAGTATCTCCACACTTTAAAAAAGTTTCTGATAACAGTTAAAGAAGTATGGCTCTAGTTGGAAGACTTTCTCTGCTCAAAATTAAAGCAATTTTCTAAGATTATGAAGACAGGCATGTACTGTCTTCTAGTGAACTGCAAGTATCTGTTTATTCAAGCCATGCTGATTTTTGCGCCTGACGGCTTTGATCACATTGCCTGACACTTTTGAAAATCAAAATTATTTTTCTTTTCATGTGATTTCTCCATCTTTGGCCAATCAAAATTCAGCTGAAATATTGCACAATGAGGCAGATGGACCCCAGCTTGATCTACCATAGTTGTATTGGTTCGTAGGAAAAGCCTCCTTGTTTTTGTTTGGGGATTTGTTTGTTTTTCTGGGTTACAACAGTTTTGTTATTTAGAAGCACTTTGGAAAAAATCTGGAGTTGAAAGGTGATATCTTGACCCCTCTTTGGGCAACCCCAGTCCCTCCTCTACAACGACTTCTGTGCAGTGGTCAGTGAATCATGTAGCCTTTTTGAGGTCTGTTCTCCTCAGTCTACACCTGCTACCCAGTTAGACACTGTCCCTCTCAAAAATGGCATGCCTCTTATCGTGTCTTAAGTCTTGTGAAACTGCAAAGAGTGAAATCGTGGTGTCTATATGTCTGAAAGTCAGCGTTGGTAGAGGTGAGATTCTGCTTTATCTTGTACTTTCTGGAATCCTCTTTGAACTGGAACGATCCTTTACACATGGGCTAAGAGAGTTTAAAAAGTTGAAAAGAAGTGTTGTTTCTGAGATTTTTGCTATTTCTGGTGGGATAGAAAAGTGTATTTTCTGTGATTATTTTTAAGTAATTGTTGATGTTCACTACTCGGGCATTTGTTTACTTTATACAAAATCACCTTTTTTTCAAACAGAAGGCATTCTGTTGCAATTCCAATAGTCAATCAGAAATTCTGCACAAAGTGATTCTTTTAATAGTTTACAATTAGATTCAAGTTATAGACGTCAGTAACAGGCTTTCCGTCCTGTTTCTAAAGGACAGACAGAGAAGCACAAACGTTGCTTGAAAAATCTGACTAGATTTGATTTCAGAGCAGTGTTAATCTTTTACAGCGTGCATAGTTTCATTCAACATCAGTGCTGTCAGCTAACTAATGGACTGGATATATAACTATATTGCATGGTATAATTGTTTAGTTGCATAATGTCAGGTTTTTCTTCTGGTGTCAGTAAAAAGTACTTGTATTTCCAGCATTGCAGGAAGAAACTTTTCATTGCTGGTCACGTGGTGATTCGTTTTTCCAGCAATTATGTGCTCCAGATAGTTAGATTTTTCTTTTCAGATTTGCCATGTCTCTATTTTTGGTGGCTAGCCTGAATAAAGAGATCTTATTTTCACAGGTACAAGAGTTTGCTCTGTGAATATCAGTTCTTACAGAACAAGTGAGCTGTCATGGAGACTGGTACTGCTCCATCTCTCCCCCTGTGAATGGGGCAACGTGTGACAACACAGCGCTTTCCGTCTGAGGGGTTCAAATATACAAGCATTGAATAAGAGCTCTGGGGAATGGGGTCCTAGAGGAAACACCGTGACCAGTTGCTGGTTTAGCAGTTGCTTGATATGATCATGGTCATGTGAAGAAACTGACCTTTAGGTCAATGTCTCCAGAAAATGCTGAAAGAAGCTAAACCAGAAGAGAAGTTTGAAAATTTCTCGTATGGATTCACGTCTTCATTGCATTTAGATGGCTGGTGGCCTCCCTTCCGGAGGTGAATGAGTTGCTGTTCCTCCACAGTTTTGGCATTTTCTATTGTGGTGATGGCCAGAGAGAAGAGACACCAGGGATCCCGAGTGCTAGCTGCTGTAGGGGCAAATGGCAACCAGCAGTCTCCGTTCCACTGAACTTTCAGTTCAAAAGACCCGTCACAGCAAGAGCATTAAAAGATGTGAGAGACAAAGTCACTGCGCTGAATCCCTGCTGAGGGGAAGACTGTTCAGTTTACCTGATGGTCTTGTGCTGCCCTTAACAAAGGAGTGAAAACAACTTTTCCTTACACTGTGGTGCAGGGGAAGACTTGGAAAAGCATGTCCAGATGTGCCTGCTAGTTTCCATTTTGTTTTCAGGTAATTCCCATTTCTCGTATTTCAGAGCTAGTGGCAGCACATCCACAGACCTAAAGCACTGTGGTCTCCAAAGCTCTCCCAGGGATTCGTGCAGCCTTATCACCTTAAATCGTGAGAAGGCTTAGTGCTTTATAGGACTGGATTTGGCACTGACCAGGATAGAGCCATCCTGCAGGATATCTCTTATGATGGGAAGTTATTTCTTGCCGCTAGCCAGGTTTCACTCAGTCCCATATCATTGCTCTCCCCATTCCTCATGTGAAGTCTGTGAGGAGCAGTTACTTAAATGCCAAATAAATCCGATTCCTTTTAGGTGAAAAAAACCGAGTCAGGTAAGTTGCTGCTTGTTTTTGCTTTGATGGCTGTGTGTATTAGGCAGTGATTTCTAGCACTCGCTCCTTGCTGCTCTCACCCCACGTAAATACCATTCCCAGGGGCCTGACAAACTCCCGTGGCACTCGAGAGTGGTGTGGCCTCTCTGCCCCGGCTGCCTAGCCTTGCCGTGTCCCCCTCTGCAGCTCTGGCCAGGAGAAGAGCTGAAGAGCTGGTTGCTCTGCTCTGGCATGGCGTTGAGGGCTACAATGGCTGGTGGGGGGTGAAAAGGCAGTGATGGGGAGGAGAGGCTGTGCTTTTGCTTCTGCTGCACCCACGTCAAAACCAGCTTGGGGGTCGAGATGGAGAGGGAAGGGGCAACACGGCAGGCGAGACAGACAGTGGGCTCCCCTCATGTGTCTTGCTGTGGTCAAAAGACCCTGTGGGCTGAGGAGAGCCATTTGATCTTGAAGGGAAGGGCAGAGGGACGCCGTGGTTTGGTAAGTATCGAGAAGCGACCGTCGTCTCCTCTCTAGCACATAAAGTAGGGATGGGTGAGTTTGCTCCCTCCCCGGAGGAAAAAGAGCTGTGCAAGCACCTCTTTACCTTCTGTTTTACAGCACAGCAGTACCCGACTTCCAGTGTGGAACCGGGGTGGCATATGCTTCCCACTGCTCTGTTTTGATACCGGGAGGGGAGCACTGCAAACCCTAGCACATTATTTGCACAGCCTGTGCGTGGATTCAGTTAAGTCTTGAAAGACTTTGTGGGTTATGACATTCCCCTAAATGTGCTGAGCTTTCTTTAACCTTTCATAAAACATTGTGATCTTTATGGACTGTATCATATTGTGCAGTAATGTGCTTTATTGTCCACAGAATAAGCTTTTCTTAAAGATAATTGGAAAGCTGGAAATGGCTGCTATCGGCTGATTTTTTTTTTAATACATTATTTCTGAAATGGGCCTAGTGTAATAATGACCCTATCTGTTCAAGATTTAAGATTTGTCTTGGCAGAGAAAATTGATCCATTTCACCTTTGTCTAATGGAAAATTTTATCTGGGATTATCTGTTTATGTAAATGAATGTTCCTCTGAAAAGAGAACTTGAGGGGGCTGTAAATCTCAGTGACACTTTAGTTTCATGGGGGGAAAATTGGAAAGGATTCTAGTATTTATCTGACTGAAATTGGTTATAAAAACAAAATTATCTTCATGTACCTGCTGCATCTGATGTTTCCTGGAATTTCATTACCTTTTTGAATAATGCAATGTTACACTATGTACAGGATTCTCTGTGATTAGCCCCGAAATTGTTGGGGGGTTGCTTCCTAGCATTATAATTATCAGGAAAAGGCAGCCTGTTTGGGGCAGTGGGATTCTGATTCAGTGCCCTAATGGGTACCAATTAGCACAGCCACATTATTCATAGCGCTCTGTGTAGAGCAGTGAAAATACACCACATGACTTTTTTTCCTTATCATTTTTTTGGTGTGTTTGTTTTGGTGGTTTTTTTTTTTGGTTTTTTTTTTTTTTTTTTTAAACTGAGGAGTGAATCTAATTACAGGGGAAAATGTCTTTGGCTAATCAGCTTTTGTTTACAGTTTGCAGAGCAGGACTGTGAATGTAGCATTTAAACTAATATTTTAAACATCATCTTTAAAAGCAGTTTCACTGTTAAAGAGACAGACTAGGATTTTGCCAAGTTTCCTCTTGAGATGTAGATGACACAGAAGCGACCAGGTGAGATCCTTGCTGGAGCAGCCGTGCCCAAACCCAGGATCTGGCTGGTGCGTGCTCGCAGTGACCATGGCTGGCTGACACAGCTACTGTGCATGCTCCCTCTTTCTGGCGCTTGCTGGGACTGACAAAGAATAGAGAGCCGAGTTGATTTTGTACCTATTATTGTATTTAAAAAGGTGCTATACAAGAAGAAGCAACTTCTTTATTTTAAATTTAAACAAGATGAAAGCCCCGTATATCTTCACATGAAGCAAAGCTACTTTGTGGCTATCTAATCCTTGCCATCTTTGGAAAACCAAAAAGGACTTCGATAGTTGATGATAGTGTCAGTTGTACGTGCCCAGAGGGAGCAGAAGAACACACACTCCACATAACCTTGCATTTAACACGTGAAACTTTAGGATCAAATTGCTGCTTTCCCGGAGCAGCGGAAAAGCAGTTTGTATCTTCAAGCCATGAAAGAAATGACAGGTACTTCAGAGTACACTTCAAGGTATAAAGTAGTGCCCCATATTTTTACATCTAATTAAGTAAGTGGCCTAGTTTTGGACTGTCTTTCAGAGCTGCTGGTTGCTCAGAGCCTTCAAAAATCCCTGCCCTTGCCTCGCTGCCGAGGTGAGAAATGGGAGCTGAGCTTTGGGGAGTCACCATCCCAGTCTGCCCAGGCTGATGGCAGTGGGAGCTGGGCCAAAGACTTTAATGAAGAGGGGAGTTGGCTACTAAAGGTCATAGCTGTAATCAATGCTGTACTGAGGTGCATCAACACACTTCTTCAAGGGTCCAGCCTAGCATAGCAGTTAGTGCTAAAAAGAATAAAACCACAAGTATTCATAATGGAAAATCAGTGTTTAATCATGGCTTTCACTCTGTGATGTCTGGCAGATTTCTCTTGAATCTTCCATGTCTTAATGCTGCTTAATTTTATTTCCATAAAACTTCAGGCAGCAATGTTCCCTCCCCAAGTTCTTTACTTTTGTGACTTTCTGCTCCACATTTCAGGCAGTCATTTCAGCTGGAAATATACATTATTACCAGCTCATTAAATCCAAAATAAATGAAGTGGAAAATTACAGAACTCCATGGATTACAGTGCACCCAACTCAAAATAGAAGTGTGTGATTAAAAACAAAATGGGCTGCATTTTAAAAATGGATTAATACTTTTGGACCCAGCTGGCAAAATATCATGTGAAATGTGTTTTCAGAGTTGGACTAATGTAAATTAAATCTCACTACGGGCGCTCAAGGTGGGCCTCTACCAGTGCAGGACTTCCCAGTTTGCATTTAAAGCCAATCCAGGAGCCCAGCTCAAATCTGAGGGAGGACAAGGCTTTCCTTTGCCACCATTAAAATGTAAACGCATGTCTAGTTCTTTGCAGTGCTGAAGCATGGTTAGGCTATGAATACCTATTTGTTTTCTTTGAAGTTAAAAACAATAATAACAATTAAAAATACAACAAATAAATTCCTAGGCAAAACCCTGGGTCTTGAGAATAGTTTGGTTGACAGCATTAAATACTCACATACAGGTAAATTAACTCCTGTCAGAAGCAGCAGTTGGAAAGAAGCAGCGTGTGAGTGTATGTGTATGCAGAAAAGGTTTCTTTAATCTTCTTTAAGTTGTTTCCCCTGGTATTGGTCCAGTTTCACTAGAGCTTAAGCAAAATGAAAGTGGTGAAACGGATCTCTTCTATCTCTGTGGCACTATTTAATAGTGAAGAGGAGAACAGAGAGCTAGGAATGGGGAAATGTGAAAAGACAGGTAGATACTGTGCAACACAAAACTGGAGCTCGATTTCCTTGTGGCATTTCACCAGATCTTCCAGGCTTTGTAAAATATTCCCAGGTTTGGGTAAATCTTATCATTCCTCATAAGGTGCACAAAAAGAAAATATTTTACAAAGTCTGGAATACAGTATATTAAACACTAAAGTAAAAATAAAGATTATATAGTTAAAAATAGCACAGGAATTTTTTTTCAGGTTTGTCCTACAACAAGCGTACGTCAGTGTTTAAATGCTGCTGTTAGGTGGTGCTTTGTGTGTGAGCCTGAGGCAGAGAAGCAGGGGTTTGACAGAACAGTGGACAGTAATGCGGGTTGAGAATTTGGGGTTTCCTGATTTCTGTTGAATTTCCTGCCTACCTGGCTTCTCTAGCAGAGTACAGCAAACCCGCATCCTGTCTCTCCTTTCTGCAACCTCGAAGAGCTGTTACATACAATAGAGAAAGGAAGGAGAAAAAAAAAAAAGTGGGCCATCTGTAGCTGCAGATGGGGATTTGTGGACGGAGTACAAGTCGCAGTCACTGAGTAAGCAGAGATGCCCAAAATGTGTCACCCAAATTGACCAATCAGGCTGGTAGGGGGAGATGGGCTGGTCTGCATGGGTGGTCTCACCAGCCCACCCCAGCAACTGTGCAGGCACTGGGGCTTGCCATCCCCTTTGCTTTTCCCGGCAGCCAGAAATCGGAGCTGCCTTTACCTGTCAGCTGAGCTCTACCCTCCTCAGAACAGCGAGCTACATCTTGTTGTGTCAGAACGTGTTGCAAGAAAGCTCTTTGTTTCCTTTCTATTTGCATTGTTTTTTTAAGGGATGAGCTGAGACGTAGTTTGAATACCAAGTGTTGTGATGCTGCAGTTAGCAAATGGATTGTATTTTGTCTGGCCAAGTGACAGCTAGATTTGCTTCAGTTACTTAGATTTCTTTTCTGTTCTAAAAGATGACAAAACCCCCCCAACCCTGCATTTGTTGGGGAAATTAATTCTGAGGGGAGAAGATACTCTTGTCTCTCTCCTGTTCTTGGGGAAAGACTAAGTGGGAAGATGTAAGTGTTCGTGTACATCAAATCAGTTGAATGTTCTCACCTTATTGGATGCCAGTTAACCTTTTTTTTGCTTTCACTTCAGAAGGAGCTCATCAAACCCTGTCTGTTTTTTGTAGAAAGTTTTTATTTCTATTGAGTGTTCCGGGTCCGTGTTGTCCTGCTTCAGGGAGGTGATGGTTTGGCAGTGCTTTCTCTAGAACAGGTTTGGCTGGCGCTGAAGGGGCAGGTTGCTTTCCTGCATGCTGCTGGGCTAGAAATTGGGGTGGTGGGTGACAGAAATTGGGTTAGAAGAAGAGGTAACAGCTGGAGTATGAGCTCCCTAGATGAGGAGAACTTCAGTGAGGGTGATGAGCTCATGGAGTGGTCTCTCGGGTGGAAATGTTGCTACCAGGATCTTTTGAAACCTGGGCAGTACTCCAGAGAACTTCCCATGAGGACCAGACCCGGGCTGGCAAGAGGATGGACGTTCGTCCCTTCGCATGTCTTTCATGCCGATATGCTTCGAATGGCTTATGCTCATGTGGAAAAAGACAACCAGCATTCACTCATATGGTATTCTGTGGAAGCCATTGAATATTAAACTCCCGGGGCAGAAGGTGGGACAAGGCTTGTAACACGTGAAGAGCATTGAGCAGGGTTGTTAGGCAGTCGCTCTGTCAAAGTGCATGTCACTTTGCCAACTACAGCCAAACCCGATGGCAGAGCCGGCAGCTCTGCAGTGGGGTATCTAAATCTACTTGAATGGGTGAGCTCTAGACTTACATCAGCATAAATGAGATCACAGTTTTTCTAAGGCGGCCATAAAACGCAATGAGTTGTAGAGCTAGTCCAATACATTCTTCGTTGCCAAGTCCCCGAGAGGTTTTTAGGGTGTCTGAGTATGTGATATCTTTCCTAGTGAACTCCTGAGATCAGTAAAAGAAATGGTGTGGAGAGGAGAGTGGAAGGGCAGGAGAGGGGAGAGCAGTGCAACTGCTTTTGCGGGTTTTCCTCCCGAACGGTGGGCAGACACTTCCCGAATGCAGCAAAAGGAGGTTTGGTCACAGGCTCAGGTTTCCTCAGAACAACTTTTCTTTGGAGGGGGACCGAGATTAAAACATCTGTGACTGCAGTTGAAGGTCCATTTGGATTTTTAGATCTCGGCTAGCAGAAATCACGGCTCAGGTGCTTACATGGCGTGCCGGGACTGTACTTAGGCATACTGCATTTGTTTGCCCAAGTATCCAAAGCCAGTTTTTATTTCAGAGAGGGCAGTTGTGACCGTGGCAGTTCAGCCTTGCAAGCATTTTCTCCGTTTGTATTTCATGCCACTTCTTCTTTTAAATGGGCCTGGTGTTTTGTGAGCTGTGAAGAGTCTCCGAGCCTGCTTATGCAGGACTGCAGAGCAACAAGCCTCCTTGTAACGCCTTTCAGGATGGCTCCATTTATATTAATTGTGTCACTAAAAATACTCCCTTTTACTTAGGGGAGCATTGTCTGCCTCACAAATCATCCAGGTAAGAACTGTATCCAGAGCGGCTAGCATTTTTTTTTCTAAGGTATGGAATTTTTCTCTGGCAGCTTTAAGATAACACCCACTCTTCACTCTCTTGCAGGAGCTGCTACAGAAAGCTGGTGCGTGTTACTGGCTGGCTCCCGTGTTTGACAGCAGAAGCGGCTGCGTTTCCGTGGTTAGAAACAAAACTGTGAGTGTGAACCAGAGTCATTCAAAGCTTTATCCTTAAGTGATATCACAGAAACTCGGGTACCACTGTGCTTGGTGAAATATGTCACGGTGACAGTGTGCTGGGTTCTGTTTGTGTTACTTAGCTGTTACAGTCATTGCGCGTCTTCGCCGCTCCCTCCAGCCTTTGGCTTTGGGCCCCTGCTCCGCGTTCGGCGAACGCCTGTAGAGCAGTACGCTGCCAGCAGGCTGCACCAGCTTCTGGGTGTTGCTCTCCCCTCCCACTCTTTCCTTCTTCTTTGCTACTCACTCCACCTTCCCCCTACCTCCTCTGCATCCCTCCTCCTCTTCCTCCCCCCACCCTCCCTCACCCAACAAAATCTTAGGTTCTTCCCGCTTGTAATTTGTCGCTAATCAGCTGTCAGTGTTGGAGCAATGATGAGAGGTTCATCTCTTGCTGAGGGTAATGGCCTTAAAAGTCACAGAGTCAATGTCAATGGGATCGCTCCAATTCAATCAGAGACCTGAATGAGAAATGGCCCCCGCTGACATTAGCACTCATTTTGAGCCCAAGCATCTGGGCCCTAGTAAATAACCATCAGTGGGTGGGTCCGGGGGACAGGTCATTAGCCCCACGAAAAATAAATATCGTTTCCCTTGATGGCTGCGAGTAATTTAGCTCAGACGAGGAAATTTCACCCTAGATTAAGTATGATGAGCCAATATCAGTCAGAGGAGGCCAAACAGTGAGAGCTTGATGAGATAGAGGGAAATTTATATGCAGCTGGCTGAATGCAAGATGAGTTTAAAGAAATGATGTTCTCTTCCGCTCTTGAGCCATGTGCAGTGCCAGGCGCTGCGTTTCCTGCGACTGACACCCCCTTCCCGCAGTCTTGGGGGCTCCCCAGCCCATGGGCACGCGTTTGTGCACTGCACGGCCCGTCCCCTGCCATCCCCACCCCCTGCCCCAGCCTCTGCTTTCGCGCAGCTGGCTCTGGGCTGACAGCTCTTGCATGCGATGCCTCCCAGTCAGAACAGCGGCAGCAGCGGCAAGCGGCTTCTGGAGAGGACCTTGCCATGTCCGCGGGCTTGCACACACAAGTCACGGCTGTGGCCAGCTCTGCCCACCCGAAAACAGCGAGGGGGCTTAATTGCTCTGGAGGCCCTCAAGGCCCAACGCCTGCTCCCTTTCTCTTAGCAAGTAACGCAATAAGCCTCCCCTCTATGCTTGCTCTGCATGCTTTTGTTTTTTGGTTACTTATTTAACCCATCAATCTAGTACACGATATGCTTGATGGCTATTAATTCCACCCCCCGAGCCCCTCTTTACCGGGAGCACACATTGGGAATCATGTTTTATGTCTGCTGGAAACAGTAAGCAGGCAGCTTCTCTCTCCCTCATTGGCCCAGCGCTGTACCCTAAAGCTGTGTGGCTGGAGGCTGGGGTCTGTGCCCCAGTTGTGCTCTGAATTCCAATCAGGCACACTGCAGTAACCAGCTCGGCTGTCCCTCTTTGCTGGGTCTTTCACATAGACCCCATGGGTGACTGGGATGGAAGCATGGGATGAACCGGATGAGCTGGGATGCCAGAGGAAAGCTGAAGCAGGCCAAGAGCAAACAGAAATCAACAGAAACCACGTGGAGAAGCAGATTATTTTAGCGTAGGCGGGAAGGAGGTAACTGAGACTGGATGGAAGGAAGAAGCCTTGCTACAGCATGCTTCACTGTCTCCTAGGAGGCCCGTTTCTTGGTGTTGGATCTCATTAATTGTGCTAAGAATAGAAGTTGGACTAGTTATGTGGGGGAGCTGGGTGGCTTTATACTTTATTTCTACCTACCTGGTGTATTTCCTTGTGCCTGAATATTTGTCTCGCTTTGCTTATGTTCTTGATTGCCCCTGTAAAATATGTCAGCCACGAAAGACCAAGCAGTTTGAAAGAGATTTTAAAAAAAAGGTGGAAATCTGCTGGGAATGCAGTTGTTCTTTTACAGGATTTTCCTATTAGAAGCTAGTGGTTTCTTTCTACCAGCTCACCCATTTGCATGCTGTACTCCCAAGTACGATTATCCCCTATCTCTGTGAACTTATTCTGTCATTGTGCTTGAATTTACCACAAGCAGCTTCTAGGGGGTCACTTGGTGATCAGCAGCAGATACGCATCACCTATGGCAATTATTTTTTTTTTTTTTAAGAAGAAACAGTGGTAATTGTTCATATATGTCAGCCTTTTTTTTTTTTTTTATGCCCAACTGAGCAGAAGGAAAAATATCTTTATAAATATTCTGCCCTCCCTTGCAAAATCTCTGTTGAAGTCTGGGTCTTGCCATTGTGCTGAAGGGCTACCCGAACTATGCAGGGCAAGAGACTGAGCTGCCAGAATAACTACATCAGGCATTTAATGTTTCCCCTGGCCTGAGAACGTCTGATCAGCATCTTGGAAGTGTTCCTTCTCTCAAGTAAGTCCTGTGCAGGTACGGCCAGTGGAATTATGTCAGTTTCTTCAAAACAAAGGTCTGGCCAGGACAGAGGGTCTGAACTGAAGAAAAAAAGTGAAAGGCAAAGCTTGTACACATATGCACCCCGTTTCCAGCCACCCTGATTTGGAGTGGTCTCTGGATTACATCCCCAATGCCCAGAAGCGGCACAAGCATAGCCAAATTATGGGGCTGCTGAGTCCCTCGGGACCAGCGGCTCACTCAGCGTTCCTGTGAAACAGCACTGCTCAGCAGGAGCTGGCAATAGCTCCCGCTTTGCAGTGTGTTCCCCTCCTGAGCTCACCTTTCCCCTTGACTTCCAGCATCCCAGGTTAGCCTTTTCTTGGTCAGATAGAGACTCCTTCCATCGTTACGAATGTGACTTTATGCCAGCCCTAACAAGACTGCGCGCACATCTAAACAACAAATGGACTTTTCCTTATTATTGCCTTTTGCTGGGGTGCTTCAGGCTTACATATTTGGTTTTTTGTTGTACATTAAACTACAGCATACCCTGATGGGTAGTAAGTATGGGCTAAATTCTGGCCTAACGTAAGCAGGTGTAAAGTTAGCAGAGTTATAGCCATTTAGGCTAAACCTGGCTTTGGCCCTTTGCCTGCCCTGCTCCCTTGCCAAAGCAGAAATTGCCATTGCTGGGTTTTTTCCCTTTTTTTTTGTTTTCCTGGTCTGTGATCATTCTCTACGATGCATTATCTGTCTCCTGATCTCTTGTGTTAGTACACAAGCAAATTGATGAGCAAGCCATTGACAAAGTCCTGATGGTAGAGGGGGTGATGATGAATTGGGGGCCATTATAGCAGGTATTGTGCACATTCTACCAGCTGACACCGAACTTCCCTTCCAATGCCAGTTGCCTTCTATCATCTGGTAAACGGACTGGATGCAGGCTTCTCCCAATTAAAGCCAGTGAGGTCATATACTTCCTAATTACAGGCTAGCCCATTGTGTCTAAATGTGACAGACATGTGCTTGGAAAATTGCTTTTAATGCCTAAATAAACATGATGAACTAAATGGCAGATTTGAATCGCAATTGAAAGCGCTCAGCCTCTTGAATTTTGCACTGACTTTCTGATAGCCACTTGTACTGCCGACCACCCCCGTTCGGGGGTGCTTTGTTCCTGACACAGCAATGCTCTTATGTCACGTGCAGGCCCTCACCCTTTCCCTTTCTCGGGGACGTCAGTGTTTGACAAACATGTGCAGCGGGATGGCACAATGGAGAGCAGCACAGCCCTCCTAGAGGAGGAGGAAAGGAATGCGGAGAGAGAGACAAGCTGAGTTCACACCAACAGCAAGAGCGGGCGAGCGAGCAGGCCTAGGACAATGCCAGTGCAACATGGGATGGTTAAACAGAGAAGCTCTGAGTATTGCTAAGAAATCACAAGTGACTGCTGTCACCATCCGGGCTGGGAGATGTCTCCACATGGGCAAATTCTGCTCCCAGGTACTTAGGGAGAAATCTGGGGTGTTTCCAGATGAGCAAAACCAGTCACTGTAATTCAGACCAAAAGCATAACATTGCCCTCCTGTGCTAAAACTTTGAACAAGAAAGGATAAGATCTGTGTAGATATTCAGGAACAATCTTTTAGGGATATATGTATGTTAAATAATACACTTTAATGCTGGACCAAAGGCAATTTAAGTGTTGCATTTTATCTGACACCGAAGGCAAAAAGCTCAGTTTCCCAGGCATCTTGCTGTTGCTTGCATATGTATTAGTTTCTATTGGTAGTATTCCCTCAGGATCATCTAAACTGGCTAAAGCCTTGCTTGCTATTTTCCTGTGTTTTATAATGGTTGGCAATATTCAGTGCTCGCTAGCAGTCACAAATGCCTGCTGTGCCTGGCTCTGCTCTGCTTCTGCTCCATTCGTTCCCTAGGGCTGTCTCTTGTCTGAAGGTTTGAATCCGAGCAAGGCAACTGGGATTACTTGTGAAAATCAATAATCCTCCTAGTGGCATCCAGAATAGACGGTGCCATTGCAGAATGAATACAGAGAAGTTGTGACCATAGTCACGACTTGTTCTCCAGCTCCTGTGATCTCAGGTCGTGATCCAGCCAGCTGCTTAGGTGTGTGCCAGGCTTTAGTGGGATGGCTAGCGGGCTTGAGGCTGGGCCTGTGATGAAGTGCTGAGTTCTTTGAACCATTTTAGATTGATGTCCCACAAAGCCCTGAAGTTTTAACTTGAAGGCATGAGGTCTTGTTGGGTCTCTCCGAACCCAGGGATCCCAAAGTCCTTCCTGGCTCCCAGACACAGGCAAGCACTCTGCCTAGGTATGTGTTGGGAGGGGAGGTGAATGTATGTGCATCTCCATGTTTTTCCAGCAACATCTCTTGCTCAGTGTGCAAATGCCACCAACAACCTCAACAAAATCATGCAGATACCTTGAGTTAAACCTGAGCAGGAGGATTTTGTCACAGCAGGACCAGGGAAAAGTTTTTGGACTTTAAGATGAGGAATAGCTGAAAGCCAAGCATTTCTGCCAAGTCAAAGCCCCATAAAAAGAATCAGGACTTACTTAATATAAGGAACCATTTATTTTTGTCTTCCCTTCCAAGCAATGCTAAGATCAGAAAAGGCTTGGATCAGAACAGCGGGTATTGCCTATGGCTTCTATCAGTCATTTTCAGTGCCCGATTACCCCCTGAGCCTTCAGTAAGTATTCTACCCGATTTGATGGGTGCACATATTTGCCTGCTTTAAAATAATATATAATCTAATCAAGCCTTGTTTTGTTCAGACGGAAGCAGCCTTTCCATCAGGAGGGGGGAGGCGATGTTTTTAACTCAGTGGAGTTGGTAAGGGACATGGTGAAATTTGTGGTGAAGCAAACGTTGGATCCCAAGCTGGCTCAGGCGAGGAATATCATTCAGTCTGTTTGAAATGCTGTGGCAAGGTAGTGTCTGGTAGATCCTGTTTTAGCATGCCCTCGTACATGGATACAGCATAAGTATGTGCATAACTAAGTTTGCAAGCAGCTCTCTTCAAATCGGCCCTTGAGGTTATATGCCAGCATAAGCACCCAGATGGGCAGAGACTTATCTTGACAGGTATTTTCCTGTAGAACAGATCAGCGTATTTGCCTCGTGCTTCATTGCCTGAATCCTTTAATGCTGCCTGAAGAGAGTACTGTCTTCCTGCCCCGTCATATGGCCGAGCTCTCTGATGCAGGGCCAAAACAATTCCCTTTGCGAGCTGTTTTTTATCTTTTGAACTGATGGGTGTCAAACTTATGATGGTGTCAAGACAGATGGGAAGTGCTTGGGGCCCACAGTAATATATTGTGCCCTGTTGTTCTATGTTGATAGCACGCTGGTAGAATTTACGTTGGCTATTCTGTCTTACCTTGAACTGTAAGGTAGAGCAGCTGTTTATGTTGTATTTACGGCACTGTAACTATTTAGGCTATGCTTTTGCCAAGCACACACATATTTCATGGTGCTCTGCATCCTCTCAGTCTCCCATAGACCAATTGCCTGGACTGATGACAAGATGCTCAGCAGAAACAGGTAGATTGAGAGAGTCAGAGGAGGGGTCAACTCTCCAGCTGTGGTATAAATTCCTGTTGAAGTAAAATGTTTGTTCTGTCCAACCAGACACCTATTTTCATGACACTTGCAGGAGTTTAACTGTCTTAAAGGCTCTTTCAGATTTGGTTACAGTAGACTGGTATACGCAGAAGTTACCAGAGAAGTGAAAGGTACAGAGTCTGAATGGTTTTTGTTTTCTTTTTCCCATGGAAAACTGGGTTAAAAGTTTAAAATGTGAATAGACTATGGGGGCGTTGATAGCGAAGGTAGGTGGGAGCTGCTGTTGAATCTGAGCTGCCGTTGAATACATTGCTGAATCTGAGCCTTAGATCAGGTGTGCTGAAGCATGAAATGAAGGCTTTATTACCCAAGATGTGTGCTACGTACTGGCATGGGAGAAGGGCTGTTTGTTGCAGCTCTGCAGAGGATTTCTGTCCTTTGCAAATGATGTGACATCAACTCTATTTATTTGGCGCAAGGTAAGGACATTAGAGCTAAAACCAGCTCTTGCCAGTAAGGGCTTCATTCCTAAGGTGTAGATTTAATAGCATCAACCAATCCATTTTAAATGACCTGGCTGCTGCAGGCACAGGGTTTTCTGGAAGACGAGGAATGCTCAGGCAGCCAAAATAACAGCTTTGATCTCTCTTTCTAGGTCCTTCTAAGACTAGGTGAGTGCCATGCTGGGAATGCAGGTGCTCCTGCCTGTGGTGGGTGTATTTGTCTTAGCAGGAATGAAAGTAAGAGTTCTCTGAGAGCACTGGAGGTAAGTCTCCTGCTCTGCTGCAGTTTCCTTGGGTGAGTTTGGGTTAGTCACTTAGGTCAAAATCTTCAGATGTATTTGCACATGGACTTCCAAGTAATTTTCTGTGGGATGCAGAGGCTGAAATGTCTTTGACAGTCTGGGTCCTGCTCTCTTTGGCTTCACCGATGCAATTTTCGCTGCCACACTTGAAATGTACCCAGGCGAACCTGCTCCCATCTGCGAGAACTGTGTTTTCCTCCCTCATCGGGGTGTTGTGACGATAAACACGGCAAAGATCGCAAAGTGCTTACTTGATAATAGGAGCCATATAACTACCTGCCATGGATACGCTGCTCTTTTGTGTGTGTGTCTGGTAAAGAAAAGTGTTATTTATCCTTACAGCATCCTCTGAGAACCGAGAGCTCCCTCTGGGCTTCACCTGATGCCTTTTGGCTGATTACTGCCGGCCCTGCAGTCATCCTCTGCCTTATTCCCACACACTATAACCACCCATTAGCTCTTTTCCCCACTAGGCTTTATATACAGTGGCCACCACCTTCTCTGCTGCATTGTGTGTAGGACTCTTCTTTCTACCTCTGCAGAGCCCCATTGTAAAAAAGCAAGTTTGTGTCTGGAAATTGCTGTTTCTTTTCTGTCCAGATGGTCACTCTGAGCCCCGCTTGACCTCTCAAGTACAGGCTCTGGACTCAAAAGCAGGAATTAGCAGGCTTCATCTTCTCCTTCGCAACAAACTGTGAAGAGCTTCAGCAGGAGGTTGGCTTCAGGGAGAGGCAATGTATCGGAACACATTGCAAAAGACACTTCATGCAAGAGAACATGGACAAGCAAATGAATTATTGTTTTTCTGCCTGTAGCTGGAACTTGCTTTCCAGCAGTGTTGGAGGGCCCAAAGCCCCCTGCTGAAACAGAGACCTCCCTCGGGGGTCTCATGTAAATGTGTTCATCCACAGGGGCCCCTTTCTCCTTGAGTGTGTGAGGTGGCACTCTTCAGTCCTCACTCCACCCCTTTCCAGTCTGTCCCTGAGAGCTCCTTAACCTGGGCAGGTGGAACAGGGGACACCACTCGTCCTGACTCTTTCGTTCACGCCCACAGTGAATGTTGGTGATGGACATGGTGGAGATGAAATTCTGACGGAAAGGGTAGTTCCTGCACCTCTGGACCAGATGATGAAAGCAAGCAGCTGCAGTTTTAGCGATACGGGCAAAACTTGGCCTGTGTGTCACAGCAGCCTCTTGTGCAGGGACTTGAGTTGTCTGTAAATTCCTCCAGCACTGTCGAAGTTTGAGGCTGGACTCAGTTGGAGCATACCTACCTAGTGACAGATAAAAGTCATTATTGACACCACCATTAGTGTGTGGATAGTGGAAGAGGGTCTCTCACATATTAATTCTACCGAGTTAGTGTAAGGCTACACTATGGTTTCATAGTTATCTGTTTTGTTTCTGTATTTTCTCCTATAACGGATCTCTTTTTTCTAAATGTTTTCACATAGTGGAGTAAATAAATTTGTCTTAAATTTATTAGCCTGTGCACATGTGCTTGTGTGTTGTTTGTTCTGTTACCTGTTTTGGGCTCCCTACAGAACATGGTAAGTTTACTCTCTCCTTCAAACCACCAGTGCAAAGTTAAAGTACGTGCTCCTGAGTATCAGAGACTCTTTTGGCGTCTGGAAAAGTAGCATAAAGTTGACAAGTGTAAAAAGTCCTCAAGTAGCCTAAGAATGTGCAGCCACTTGGTATTGCTTGTTGCTTCTTGTTCTCCTTGACTCCTTGCAAGTGTCAGCTTTTTTAGGGGGTTTGTTTTGGGGAGGTTTTGTTTGTTTCTTGGTTTTGTTTTGTTTTGTTTTTTTTAGTGCAGAAGGGAGCATTTAAAGATGATCTCTTGGGCATTTTTATAAAAATAGTCTTTATGGTCACCGTTATATGTTTCAGCCCTGGTTCTGTGTTAGTGGAAGCAGTTGGGAGTCAATTTCTGTTTAGTTTCTGTCATCATAGCACAGTTTTGGATCCTGCAATATCTTCTTTTCCTCCTCTTGCTTGATGAAAGTGTAAAAGCAACTGTTCACCTCAGCAAATCTTAATCAGCTCGAAGTTTTGAAAATAATGGGTCAGAGCCTGCTGTCAGTTTTAGGGCATATAGTTCCAGTGACAAGTTTGTGGCTTGTCACTGGAACCAGGAAGGTTTCCAGTAGGCGTGGACGTAAACCCCAAATTTGACCAGTTTCCCTCTAAATCTCCAGGCTGGATTCTGGAATCAGATGCAAACCTTTTACTAAAACCGTACCTGCCATTGTCCCCAGGCTGAGGTTTGACCTCAGCAGATGCTACGTAAAATCTGAGGATTCCAACACCTGGCCCTGCAGCAAGCAGCTTTCTCAGAATGCAGGTTATCAAACCTAGAAGCCAGCACAGAGAAAACATACTGTGATAGTCAGAAGGTTTCAGATAAGACATTCTTAAATTTCAAGTGTCACTATCGGCAAGACAGTATGGTTGTGCTGTCTGTGTGTGTCAGCTTTAGGGAGAGAATGCCTGTCTCCTGAATCGCCGTCCAATGTAACAGCGAGATCATCCTGTTTTTGAAATGATGGCATTTTAATCAATTGGAAAAAGCAGCTTGAGCTGGCAAAGTTCCTCTTCTTTCTCCCCCTTTTCTTCTCCCCTTTCCAGCACTCATTCAACACAGATAAACTGTGGCCAGAAAGATTTCGCAGAGAGCAGTTCCAACAACATTCTCTCCAGAACCCAGACACCCTCCGCTCCTTATTTCTGCCAGCAGCAAATTTTTAGGAGTGATTTATAAAGTCCCAGGCCTGGGGGCTTTGTAATGGAAATGCTGACAGACCCTTAACTGTAGCATTGTGAAATGCAACGCTGTAATACAATGAATAATATTCATGAATCTGCCATAATGCTGGATATTATCACTCATTACCATTGTAAGAAAGGGGTGATTAAACTAATAGTTACTGAGAGACATTTCTGGTGACAGGAGGCAATGATTAGAATGAACTGACTTCAATATACATTTAGAACTGGGAATAATAGGATGTGGCAGGAAGCCAATAAGTGAACATGGCCCACGGCTCTGATCAATGAATTACTTTTTTTCCGCTTTACAGCAGTACATGGTGTTTAATGAAAAATCAATAGCCCTCTGTAATTCAAAACCGTAATCAATCGTTTGACCTGAAGCTTTCCCTTTTTTCTTTTTTTTCTTTTTTCCTTTCCCCGCCTCCCCTACCAGGGAAGGTGTCTCCGGCTGACGACACCGTTCAGTTGCAAGGCACAGTACTTCACAGGGCTCGCAGAAGGAACCTGACACAGCTCTGCTGCGATTTATACCCGCTGCAACATATATTTATATGGGAAATCTGGGGATGGACTCGGTCAGATGCTGCTGCAGCTTCGCCATCCCTCTGCCACAGCCGAGATCGGCAGGTGAAGGGAGAACTCTTTGCTCCTTCTTTACCCTCCCATCACAGCCACAAGGAATTTCATGGCAATCGGTCCCGTCCAGATCCTGGCCCTAAGCAAGTTGAGAATGGTCGGTCCCTTTCTTCAGGCTGCAGCTGCTCATACAACACAGAGTGAAGAAACACTTCTGCTGCCCCGGGCAGCTGCCTTCCCTGCCCGTGTGAGGGACGGCCCGTGTCTGCCCCTGCCCACAACAACTCTCCAGTGAGTAAAGCAGCCCTTTGGAGAGCTCTGTAGGCATGTCCCCTCAGTCCTCTCCAAACTGCAGATGAGGGCTCATGGTGTTCAGTGATGCTGCAAGCATTGTATGGTTTCTCAGAGGGAAGGTCTTCCCACCAGGAAATATTCGGGCAAAGCAGGTCCTTCGGATTCAGCGTAGCTCTCTCAGTTGTCACCATTGGATCTGACCTGTTAACCCTCTGCTTTATGGAGGTGTGAATTAATTCAGCTTTGTTTTGAGCACAGTGACAGAGGCACAAGTGAGAGAAAAATAACGCAATTGAGTTACTCAGAAAAGTCAGAGCTGAGCTTTTGGCCTGTCATCAGAGCCTTGGGCCTCCTGTGCCTGTCAGGGCTGTCAGAAGGGTTTATTGTAAACCACAGGGGAAGGGAGGAACTCAGTGTTTTAAACAGGGGAAATCCACCTGGGTCATTAGTGTCTGTTGATTTAAGAAGAAAGATACATATCTCTGGGTGTTGGGGCAGGTTCTGTTATGTATTGCAAGAGAAGGTTTTCTATGTGAATTTTGCTGTGAGGTTGAAGAGGTGTTGCCGGCAACGCTATCTGTCCAGGGTGTTGCTGGGCTAACCAGAGAGCAGGTGTGATGTTGGGATTATGTGCAATTGCTCCTGATTTGCATCAGTGAGAACAGGAAGAAAAATAAGTCTGATGTGTCTCAGCAGCACCTTGTTAAAAAGGTTAGTGAAGCTGATGAGCAGCATTTCCATCTCAAGGATAACCCATTTCTATGAACCAATAATAAACTCCTACTCTCAGGGTGGATTTTGGAAAGCCAAGGTTTTATTTGAGAGCTACTTGAGTGGGGTTTTTTCTTCTTTTTTTTTTTTTTTTTTCTTTTTGTGTGTGTCTTTCCTCTCCCTTGCTGGCTTCTTGCTCTAGTCTTGTCACCAACTACCAGAATCAAACATCATCTCCGAGGGAAGAAAAATGAAGCATCAGCAATGGCAAAGACCTGCCAACTGCAGGATTGTTCCCAACAGCCTGTTCCTGCCTGTTTTACTCAGTCTGCTTCTAAACGACTCAGTGACAAAATGTCACTGTTTTCCATTCCAAGACAGCTCATCAATGGGGAGGTTTTTGCTCGTAACCGAAGCTCTAAGATACCATCTTAGTATGTTGGGTTTGGTCCCTCTTTAACCACTGACAAAGCAGTTTTCTTCCTTGATGCATTAGAAAGATAAACGGGTTAAGCTAAAATTTACAGCATCTCTCCGGTTCCTCGCTCCCCACACCCACCCCTGCCCCCCTGCTATTTGTTGTAGCGCACGAGGAGATGAGAGCAAGCGCGTCTCTTGGGTTTGACGGCTCCCTTCTGCTTCTCCATCTTCTGCGGCCGCTGCTTTGCCCGTTAGCTGAGCGGCTGATTGCCTGGCACAGAGACAGCGCCGGGCCCTTGGCTGAGCTGAGCACAGGCAGGATTGCCAAGCAACACTTCCCCGTGGATTGTGTGTGCCACAGCTCTTGCTTGGTGCCATGTGCTGCACTCTTCTGATTTTTCTTTCCATCCGGCGAAAACACATATGCCTCGGGATGTGGGAGTGAGCGGGTAGAAATGGGATCTTACTGGGCTGGGGGGAACACTAGGGTGGAAGGGCCGGGTTTCCTTAGGGGCGTAGATTTAGCCAGCAAAGCAGGTGTATTTTGATCTGTTTCAGAGTGTTGGGTGGAAGCTGGGCTGTAATAGAATATTCCTTCATTCTGTCAACAGTGCTTTACCTTAAATGACTGGTATTCCCTGTGTGACATCTTCCTGACCTCTTTGCTTTGAGAACACAAGTCTCGGTTTGAGGGAAAGCTCCTTGTATTTGTAGACTGCTGTTGGGAGGTATTGGTGGGGGGAAAAGGAGTTTGTTGTGAGGTGAGGAAAATGGAGGCAATCCTTGCAGGACTGCACAGCGAACAAGCTGCAGGAGGAAAACCAGCAGGTCCCCTTTGCTGAGTGTTACCCGTGGGCTGTGCATTTGTTAATTGTTCTGTTCTCATATGGAAAACATTTCCCATCCTGTAATAGCTTGTTTGGTGTTAGACCTTGCTTTCTTCTTGCAATACATTGCAGGTGTGCATGCCGGTACAACCAAGGACTTGCTACACTGTGTGGGAATGAGTTTGGGTTCTGGACCTCGCTGATCCAAAAAGGCTAAAAGGATTATTCCTTGCCCTGTCCTCTTGAGACCTGCAACAAGGGGAGCGGATTTCACCCAGAAGGAACATGTTCTGGGATAGCTGAGCAGCAGTGATTTTGGGGTTGTTCCTGAAACTCTTCCTGAATTGGGAGAGTGAACTGGAGGCAGCACTCAGAACATTGACGATAGTTGTATCTGTCCTGTTGGGCTCTGAAGACGTACTTACGGCTTTTATTCCTCTTCGATTCCGGCAGCCTCAGTAGTGACTCTGTGCCGCTTGCTTGGCACAAGCCGAGCGGTTCCTGCTGTGGCTCCTTTGCTGTCCTGTAGTTCCCAGTCCTTCACTGCTGTTTAGTCTTGACACAGGACCGGACAAGGGCTTTGGGAGCCATGATCCCCTGAACGCAAGGGAAATGGAGAGTGAAGCCATCTTTCCTCGAGAGCTTGCTCCCCACTGCCGCAACCGAGCCTGCCACCAGAACCACCACCCACCTGGTCACTGGAACGGTGGGGACCAGGTACCACCTCAGACACAGCAGGGAAGCAGTAATGCTGCTAATCACAGTGGTGTGAGTCAGAGAGGCAATGAAACTCTTAATCTGGATGTTGCAAACCTCATCCCGCCAATGGAGTGAGTGAATTTGCAATAACACTGCGATTGCTGCAATGGCAGCTTGTCAGGCGGCTACTGTAGCAACGAGAAGCTCTCAAGCTGTGGTAAATACACTCTGCATCGCTATTTTGTGACAGACCACATCCTATCCCCAGCTCCTTTGCTAAACAAAAAGGGCCAGCTCCTCCGCTGGTGTAAATTGGGGTAGCACCGCTGAGGGTGGACGAGGGCTTAACCCCAGGACGACTGTCTGAAGTCTGGCTGCCAATCCCTTCCTCTAATCTCATGCCAGTTAGAGATGAACCTGTATTTTTACCTTCTGCTGCATGACTTAATTGATTTCCTTTTTTTTTTTTTTTTTTTTTTTTTAAATACTATTTGTTAATTCACATTGTGTATTTGGCCGACCAATTATATGCATGGCCATATTGTGTGACTGCAGCAGTCTGGTGCGGTGCAAGGAATGCCACATCATGTGAGACGTTTCATCTCCAGGAGTAACCTCGGCACTGGGGTAAATGAATACATGAATACAGTACATCCAGGAGAGATTAAACGTATTGACCGCTGCCTCTAGTCACCATACAAATGTCATTGTTTTTTAATTCCCCACACCCCCTCTTTTCTTGTTTTCCCGACACATTTTGGTCCCCTTTTCGCTTCTCCCCTTTTCCCTTAAGTAGAGATGACACAGATCAATACCTTTGATGGAAAGTAATAATCAGGCCTATTAAGTGACAAAGGTTTACTCTGTAACAGCTGTGCTGGCGGGAGAGGAGAGCTTGTCTGACTAATGAATCATGAAACAATCAGGCAGTAGCCATTTGTGTTTAGATCTGTAAATATGGTGTGGTTCAAGTGCCAGACCATCTCCAGCACTCCAGCTGGGGGCACAGATGGTCCACATTCAGAACAGCACGAGTGTAAAGAAAAGCTTCCCCCCACTTCCCCCTCTCCTCCTCTGTCCCACACTGCCCCTCTCAAAGGAACAGATCAGCTCGAGGATAAACTTGTGTCGCGAGCAGGAGTTGGAACATTGGCCTTTCAGACGGAGCGGCTCCCAGCAGAATGCACGCTCCCTTGCTTGGCCAAGGGGGGAAAGGGCCAGGAAACCCCTCACATCCTGTGTGCTGTCTAAGTCCTGTGCTTTGGACTAAAAACTGGGGCTTGTTCCTTGCTTTCTACCCCTTTGATTTCTTCTTCATGCTCTGCTGACACATTCCTCCTGCAAGGCTCGATGGTGTCAGCTTGTAAGCTCCTAAAGGGCCAGTGAGTGGCACGTCAGGAACTCAGAGCTAAAGTGCCGGAGCGCGGGACCCAGGAGAGAAATAAAGTTGTGAGGGAGCTGGAGCTGTTTCCACGCTCCCGACCGGGGCTGGGAGTGCAGCCTCAGTACCGGTGGTGGATGCAGCTTCCCCCTTCGCCTCCCACGGCAGGCCGGGATCCCCGCTGACACTGAACGTGCCTCTCATTCTTTTTTCTTCATTTGTTTTTTTCCCAAGCGCTGGTACCATGATGATGAATGTGCTGAGTGCTTTCTCCCCTGCACGGAAAACAGCAAATCAAGTAGCCCTGTTAATGCAGAATAAAAGAAGTTAAATTTTGCCAAGTTTCAGTGTTTTAAATATGGAGTTTAATGCAGTGGATTAGAGACCAGCTTTTCTGCCGTCTTTTACACTGATGGAACTCCAGAGAATCCAAACAACAGGAGAAGGTATAATACAGAAATAATAACAATTTGAGGCCACAAACATCTCCCTTTAATCGGTGTGTGCCGTTGGATGCTTAGATGCTGGATTGCAAGTTAGCTACTACTCCAGAACATTTATTTCCTTTCTCAGCAGGTACAGATGTTGGTGTGTAAGCGTATGCCTGTGCCCTTACAAATCCATGCAGTGTGTGCTCTCCGTGAGCTTCTCCATCCAAGCCCTGTGGAGCTGGACCTCAGGCAGGTCCAGTGGCAGGACTGTTGCTGCAGTGGGGCAGCTGCTGTTGCAGATATCTATTCCATGGACTCGCTTCTGATTTCTTTTGCTGCAAATGGGTAATTTAGCACAAGATGAACCAAAGCAGTAGCTGTATGTGTGGCAACACCAAAATTCTTTCTGGCTGAAGCATGGAAGTGACAGAAGCAGAAATGGGTGAGCGTGAAGCTAAAGACCACCTGGGGTTAGTGCTTTCTGGAGCAGCAAGGCTGCGCTGCTGAGACAACCTTTGCATAAATAGACGTCTGTCTCCACCCTGCTAGAATTACAGGGTGTACCTGAAAGCACTTTAAAAAAGGGGGTTTTGTTGTCTTTTTGTTGTCTTCTAACAGGGGAGATGGTGGTGGGATACCATTGTCCAGATCCATCAGTGGGAGGAAATGATGAATTATTAGTGCTGTGATCTGCTCTTCAGACCTCTCTGAAGAAGGCAGTGCTGGCAGAAATGAGGATATGACTTGCTATTCTGATTTTAGTATTTATTTGTCTTGGGGCTATCAAGTTAGCGAACACCTCTGCTCATTGTTGTTGGTTTCTCTTACAGATTTCCACTCCCTCGGCAGCTTCCTGGCCGCTGTGGGGAACTGCTCCCTTCGAGGAAACATCTTTCCAGCAGGTCTGGCCTGGGCATCCAGCTCCACCTCGACACTCCCGGGATGCTTCTGCTGTTGTTCTGGGCTGCATCTTCTGCGATGATTCCTGCTCAGACAGCAGTGCACTGCAGATGTGAGTCAGTGAGGGCATTTCACCTGTTGGTTGTTGGTGCTCATTTTGCTCTTGCTGTATATATTTCACTGAGCACAAGCCAGTGAAAAGACTCATCCCCGTTTTCATGTGAAAACCTGCTGCTACTGACTCTCTGGCAGCCTACAAGGGCCAGAAACAAATAAAGCCATGTGGTGTCCAAAACCTCCCGGGTAAGTCACCCCATCAGCTGCTTGGAGGTTGAAATGTGCAGAGAATGGAGCAGACTATGGATGGACACTTGTCCTGTAAAGTCTGCTTTCTGTGTACAGCAGGGAAAAAAACCCAGGGGCTCCGTGAATGGACCTCTGCTGGCAGCCCCAATAGCTGAAGTTGGTCTTTTCCTCTTCTCTACAAAGAATCAGAATACAGCTCTCATCAGGAGCACTCCCAGCTCGGTACAAATGACCTAAAATCTCTTGGGATTCAATCACCTGCGTTTCAGACTGTATGAAGTGTGCTCTGTGAGTTTAGTTATGCTAAAGAACTATACAGACCTGTTTGAGTTGCAGAAATTGTGGCACAGTCAACGTGAGAGGGTGATGGTTGGCTTGGCTTGAGATGTTTTCTTCCTCGTAGAAGGCTGGCTTTGAGTCTGATCCTCTCTCTCCCTCTGTTGGGTGAAAAGGGTTTTGGGGCTGAGGTCGCTACAGACCACCGCATCTCAGTGCAGTCTATTCACAGAAAGTAAGTTCCTGAGCCCAGAAGCAAATATCTAATTTCTGTGTCTCAGCTGAATTGGAGATCTTTAATTCAGATCGCTTGAAAAAGAAAGCTATTTAAAGTGTAAAACGAGGCCAAAGTGAGTTTAAAAGCACTAGAGAGAGGCATGAAGAGTGCCTAATGCAGCTGCAGCACAGCCCTTCAGCTGCTGTAGCTGCTGGGCAGCCCCCCTGACGTACAGCAAAGAGGTTTGGCTTCTTGTCCGACGAGGGGCTCAGCCCACGACGTTTGCCTCTGTAGAGCTTTTTCACAAGTGTTGATAACTCAGCCTTGATAACTTAGGATAACATAGTCTGAAATGGGGAAAAAGGGCAAAAGGGAAGAGGGAGCAGACTTTTTTCTTTTTCCTTTCTTTTTTTTTTAAGCCATTATTTTGTGTGGACAAAGGAGCAAGTTTGCCAAAACCCTAAGAAATACAGATTTTGTGGACTTCAACAATAGTACCATTCTTTCCAAAAATCACATTATGTCCCACCTCATTTGAGCTGCTGAATGGTTATGTCATGCAAAAAGGTGGGTGAGAGAAAAAAGCCCCCAAACTCTTTCAGCTACATCAATGCAATCAATAAAGCTCACAAAGGTAATTATTCCCTGATTTAAGACCTGCTCTTCTGTTTCCAGTATTATTTGCTTGCACTGACCAAAATGCTTTTGGGAACAAAAAGAAGTTTAAACTCATGTAAAAATAATTTCTCCAGGAAGTGGTTTTCGTCTTTCTCTTGCCCAATGATCCTTCTTTCCTTTCTTCTTTTATTTTGGGGAGGGGAATAATTTCTTTTTTTCTCATGAGCAAGGCTTAATTTTGCTTTTTGAAGGCATCTTCTTAGAAAAAGCGACAGGGGCTGTGCACAGCTGGCTTTTGAAAATTGAGTTTCTACTGAAACTTCCCTGCTATTATCTTGACAATCTTATTATTATCAAAGCATGCAAATATTAGGTATGACAATGAATGTTCACGGCAGGGAGGAACATAGCTTGGCCATCAGGGGAGGGGGGCAACTAACAATTGTGCCCCCTGTTGCAAAAGCCATAATAATTTAATATTCTCATACTGGGAGTCTCCATTTTCTTTGGCCTGCAAAGAGCCACTGAGCGCGTTGTTTCCTTTTGGCCAAACCACAAGGGCCGTCCTTGAACATTTTGTGAGACTTCAAATAGAGGATCATGCTGATAATGACTTCAGGGCAGGATTTTTTTTCTTTTTTTTTTCTTTTTTTTTTTTTTTTTTTGCCTAGGAATAAATGATTTAACTGTTAAGCTGAATCAGGCTTTTAGCTTTTGAATGTAATTTATTTCAAGGTTGCGTTAAACTTGTTAATAGATCAACCGTTTTTCTTCTTTTGCCAACCTGCGAAAGGCAAAAATTTTATTTAGCGAAAAATAGGGAAGACAAATCAGCTAAATGTCATCGACTCGGCGTATTTGAAGTGTCACATATTGTAATCATTAACTACCAGCTGCATTATCTGGGTATGGATTTTATTTTCTAGGACTGTGTTTATTCTCTGCTACTAAAATTCATCAGTAATATAGCAGGACATGTAAAATCTCTCATTTTAAAGACAAATAACTTGGCAAATTGGTCAATTAGGTGATTTTAATGGATGTTCTCGCTTCTTTGCACAAATCAGACATCAGGATTTCCATCTTCCTGGAAGACCGGCCCTTCAAAGCCAATTTGCTCCATGTCCACATTGAGTCCTGTTCCGGTGTGCAGAGGAGGAACCGTACGGAGAGGGCTGAGCCTGGCAAAGCCGGCTACTTAGGGTGAATTCTCTGTAGCACGTGAGTAAACAGTTCAATTGCCCTCAGCCATCAGAAACCACCTTATTGGTTTTAAGCAGAATACCTAGGAAACGGAGCTCTGGGCCAAAACTGTCATCTTCAATAGGGCGTAGATTTACCTGTTTATAGTATGAGAAGGCTCAGTAGAAAAATGTTTTTTATCAACCGAACTAAAGGAGCAGGGGTGATAAGTGAAAAATTGCAGGCAGTAGCTGCCGCTAAAGGGCCTTTTAAAGGCTGTTGTGAGGAGTTATCTCTCTCTCACCTTATGTCTGTGTGTCTGTCTGTGTATACAGAGTGCATACAATTTTGCAAGTAGATATGCACCTGAAAATCGTTAAAGATAGCTTAGGCAAAGTTCACCAATAAATATAGCGTTACAGTTTTAAGCACATGCTGGAGATTCCCATGACCACAGGGGTCCTGCCTCTTGTTTAACAGCCTGGTGGTCTGAAACATCAAGGTCAGAGTGCATCTATTGGTCTGTGTGTCTATTGTCTGCTCTCCTAACTTAGGCTGGTGAAAGGGATAATCGTGTCTGAGCCAGCCTCCACCTCCGCGCCTGCACCATTTGAGGCCTGTTCATGAATTATTATGGGGAGATACTTCTGCTGGGTGGCCATTTAGAGACAAGGAAGAGAGGCCTCTCTCCCCAAGTGTGGTTACTGGGAGCAAGGTTTGGGTTAAGTTAGCT